>NC_090437.1:194480664-194794797 GCF_031143425.1 Pleurodeles waltl
TAACACGCATGCTCCAAATTGCCTTCGTTAGTAGTGGAAAATGGAGGCGCATGCATGCAAGGTAGTCTGGAGACTGTGTGACAATACTAATGCGTGGAAGTAGAAGACAGCCCCTTAAGTTGATATGGAGGGGGGCTGGCAGTAATCAAAGAGCGCACATTAGTTGCTGATTTTAGAGTCTGCCAAAAATAGAATCTTGGAGTCTGCATACAATAGATTGGTACTATTTACATAACCACTAAACTACATACTAATCGGGCAACTGCATACAGTTGAACGTACTGAGGATTATTTCGTTCCATTGTGTTAAAATATTTTGCCCCATTAATTATTCTGGGTGACCGCATACCGTGAGGCATTTAGTAAAGAGCATTTAGTTCCGTTATTTTACTTCATTAAATGAAAACTGTTTACATTGCACAAATATAATGACAAAAAATAATTAAATAAGAATGAACGTAAAGTAGAAAAAGACAATTGCAGATTTAACTATACATCACAAGAAATCTAAACATTGCAGCACAAAACAGATAAATCATTACAACCCCAACAAATATGAAGACATCATTAGAGAGAATGTGTTTTCGAATAAACATTCTGTTTACATTTCAGGCACATATCAATTGGGGGAATAATACTCCAAAAGCAAGAACAAGAGAGAAGAGAAATAAGATATAGACAGTTTTACCCACATATTGCATGAAACACTGTGGCTATAGCATCCCGCTTTTCCATGATGTTTAGTCCCTTTATGATGGTCTGACATTTAAAAATCCATTTGCACACTATTCTGTTTAGCAGATTTTGTATGTCCCCTCCCCTAGGCTGGACCTTAATTGTATCAATTACCTGCCAGAAAAAAATCATTCTCGGTGTGATTTGGCCGCAAGAAAGTGTTCGAGCAGTGGTGCAGAGGCAATTTACAATGAGTTCTACTCCTTTGTTGGAAAATCCGAGCCTTTACGTTTTGAGTAGTATGACCAATGTAAATCTGATTACACAGACAGAGGATACTGTAGATTACTTTGTGCGAGTTGCAGTTGGAGAAGAAGTTCAGTTCCTGGTTTATATCTTTGTGCTGGAATGTTTTTGTATTGGCTGTTGTATTGCAGGCTGTACAATTTCCGTATTTGAAATGGCCACTGACTATGGGAGATTAAGGAATGTTTGGATAGTTCTGTCAACTGGTTTAGGTTTATACGCTCTCACCAGTGAGTCTCAGAGATTGCGTCCTTTCCTGAAGTAGAAAAATGGCAAGGAAGAGGGTACATTCCCGTGCTTTTTAATGATTTTAATCAGTTTATTGCTTGTGGCACAAAAGTTGGTGACATAGGTGATTTTATCGAAAGGGGTTTGGTTTTGGGTTGTACTAGAACTTCCCTATGTGAGCTCCACGCTCGTTTTAAAGATCGTCATCAGTTTTTTGGGGTAGCCCCATACCTGGAGCTTACAAGCTAGGGTCACTGCTTCTTTGTAAAAATCCACTTTGAATTAACAGTTGCGTTGAATGTGCAGGAATTGTCGGTATGGAAGGCCATCTCGTAAGGCTCTGGGGTGATAACTGGAGTACTGAAGGAGTCTGTTTCTGTTGGCTCGCAAAACAAAGTGGTGTAGGGTCAGTTGTTCTGGATTTTGACAGGCCATCCAAATAATGAATTTGGGCATTGCTATGGTTGTGGGAGAATTTTAGATGCTCATTCCTGCTGGTGTAATTCCACCCATGTCTGCTGCTGTTGCATCTGCCTGCCTCGAATTAAATAAAAGCAGAAACAAGCAAAATTCCTGACAGCACAAGAACTCCCCCTTCCGCAGAGATGAATGCATGCAACATGGAATTCTTGTGGCACCCAACATGGTCAGATCCTGGACAATGTAATTACCTCACTGAAAATTGCATTAAGTTAATTACACTGTCTCTGACAGGGCATCAAAGCAACATCCGTAGCAGGTGTACACTGTGCCTGCTTTGTAAAGCACCAGGACACTGTTTGCAGGTGCTGCACAAATGCCTCTCCAATGGGGAATTTGCTTTCAAGAGCTCAGCTATGGTCTGGGAAATATATGTACCTTAATACAATTCTTTTAAAGGAAAATGCATTGCTAGCCCTTCACAGTCACTCTAAGAAGAACAGTTTGGGTGTTTTTCTGCCTGTGGAGCAACTCTGATTCTGTATTGCAAGCAGAGAAAAGAAGATAAATTGGGCATAAATAGTTTAACCATCCCTATGGAGACATGCCTTACATTGGGATTGCTATGTTGATACAGTAATGGAATACAAACCTGCTTTTCATGAGTACTCCATAAATAAATGCATCCAGGATTTGTAAAGCGTGGAAAATCACCACTGAAGGTCTCAAGGTGCTGAATTATAGGCAAAAGTGATTTGCCCTCATTCACAGGATATTTAACCGAAGCTGAGAGTTGAGCCTGTCCCGCTGCCCACTAGGTAGGGCTCTGACACTACCCACTCTATTCAAACTCTCGATGTGTGATTGTTATATAGCAGTCAATTCCATTTCAGAAATCTGCCACTCAGCCATATCTGTTCCATTGCAGAATACAGATATCCCCAGTGGATTTATTCAAATGTTTTTTCTATATTGATAGATAATAATGTCACTTTAGAAGGAGAATGAATCTATAATTCTATTATCTGACGCCATTTCCTTATGTTGTCAGTTGTAAAGACCCAGCATTAAACTGCTTTCCTCTGGGGGGCATCCCTTGTTGCATTAAAGTGATGAATCTATTAGGTAGGGCTTTGCTCAGCACCTTTTAATCATCTTGAGCATCAATAGAGATCTATACAATGCAATGCCCGCCACTTCTATGGACTGTTTGCAACTAGAGTCGCCCCCCACTATCATAGTCAGTGTTGCCAGTGTGCCAATACCCCATTAAGGCAAGTTGTCTAGTTGAACTTTAGGTCATATACATGTTTCCGTTCTACCTACCATTCAATATGACATCACCTTTCGTTGTCTATTTTGGATGTGAAAACCTGTAATGGTACCCTTGGGTGAATTCTGGTCAGGACACCCTGGCACAGTCCAAGTAGTATATGTAGTACAGCTGTCCCCACAAAAGGTTTTGTAGCACCAAACCATTTGTCTATATGAGATGTCTTCCTTGTAGGAAAGTAACCTATACATTCTAGGTACGAGACTTCAGATTAGTCAGATTAGCCATTATTATGGTAGGTGTGTCAGTCAGTCAGTCAAAGAACTTTATTCGGCAATTGCCATAAAAGTACAAAATTAGATCAAATTTCAAAGAACAAACAGACATAAAAAAAGTAAAAACACATCTTACATATATTATCAAAGAAAATAGTGTCAGAATGATCTTATCCAAGTTCCCTTTTCATAAATTATTCCAATGTTCTTATCAAAGTGTTTGCTAAATTCATGCAATATAATACTAACATAGGAAAACCTTTTTTCCAATTGAATAACAACTATACTAAGCCACTCATATAGGGTATAGAATTCTAAAATTTGGAATAGGATTTAAAAATCAGCATAAAATAAAAATTAATAGATTACAAAATGTTAATACCGGTTCCGAATAGCTATAGATGATCTAATAAAATTTAAAACCTGATAGCAAATTTTATCGTTTGGTAATTTCTGAAAATATATCAAAGCTTCATTATAATGGATTGGTCTTAAAGTACACAAAATAGGTAAAATAAAAGAATTTCTAGGGGAGGCATAAAGAGAGCAAAAAAGGAAAAAATTAGAAGTGCTTTGTTTTGAACTGGCATCACAAGGGCAGGGTGGTAAATCTTTTTGCCAGATACACTGCTCGGGAAAAGCCACCTTAAAATGAACCAAATTTAGTCTAAAAGAAGTTAGAAGAGAATATATTTTTGGGCATGAAAACCAAGTCAAATAAGATTCAATATGTGAAACCGTAGCAATCTGAATATAAGAATCTAAAGATTTCTGGTTAAAACAGGTAAGTGACACAGTTAAACGTGTGTTTGAAAATAATAGCAATGCTACCCTTCCTTTGCCCACTGTGTCGCAGTGTAAGAATGAATATCCGGCAGGGATGGCGATCACGACGTACGGTGCTAAACTATCGGAAATGCAAGTTTCAGTAAGGAAAAATATATAGATCAAGTCATCACTGTCGGGCATTCTTGTGCAATGAGCGTATGCCAAACCCGTAATTAGTTCCTTTGGGTCCACATGAAGGTAGAGGTGTGAATTTAAAAAAACCTACCCGTGCCAGGTAGGGCAGCGGCGCAATGAGGACAGGTGGAAGATAAAGCCTGGTGACCCAGACCTAAATGGACAAGGTGGCTCCTGCCTTAGGGAACGAAGTTCAAAAGGAGTGTAAGAGATGTGCTGACCTTCTTGAAAACACAGGCAGCATGGCTGGCCCTGAGGGTGGGCCGTGCACAGAGAAACTTGCCCGAACGTCTGCTGCGCGTCCATGCACCGTCCCACTTTTTTATGCAGTGCAGGCATCCAAGAGTAGCCCAAGGTTTTTACCGCTAACTGGCTCAAACTGGCAGCTGGACAGGTAGTTAGGATCGTGAGAACCCTTTCCTCAAAAAACAAAAGTGCCAATGTGATTTGTGCAAAAGTACTTAAGTGAGCGAGTAAATATTGATTTGTGACTTATTTCAACAAACGAGTATCTTTAGTGCGAAAAAGGCAAATTCAGCTAGACAGATTTTTTCAAAAACAGAAATGGCTAAAAGGAGCCTACAGTGCATTACAGCCCACGTCAGAAAGGGTCAGAACAGACTAACCAGCGTCCGTGCACCGGACAGCTTTATATGGACTGCAGGCATCCAAAAACGGCCCAATATAAGCAAAAGCTCTTCTATTACAGCCCCCAAGTAAATACCTATTCGTGACCTATTTCAGCAAACAACTATCTTTAGTGCAAAATAGGCAAATTCAGCTATACATATTAAAGCAACATACAATTTTTTTTTAAAGTTAAAAACGTAAACAGCTAAAAGTAGCTTTCTGCACATTACAGCCCATGTCAGAAAGGATCAGAACAGATGAACTAAAACGGTAATTATAAATGGGGATTGCAGCACTGATACAGAATACTTAAAGGGCAGGGCCAATAAAATTATGCTGCAGAAGAGCACCAGATTCTATGTCAGGACCGCAGGCTTCGGATTATGCTTTCTCTTTCTTCACTGAGAAAATAACAGCAGCCAATCAACATTAACCTACAAAAAACTACATATCCCAACATTCCCAGTAGTCCGTATACTGTCCAATCCCAGGCCTGCTTCCCATATAAATTTCTCTGTCTCTATAGTCCTTCCCCTTTCTTTGCTGCTTGCAGCCAGACATAAGTATCTTACATTCCCATTTATTTTAGATATCGATTATAACCATTTGTTCATTATTAGTCAGCTGTGGAGCAGGAGCGGGATTTGAACGGTGCCTCGATGGGGATTTCCCCTGTTTACACACTTCTTCACGCTCGTGCATCATCCAATCCGGTTTTCATTTAAATTCGGATCAGCCGCAGCTGGCGCCGCGTTTCCTTGATTTGTTTAAGAATCGGAGCACCTGCGTGGGTGCTCCAGCTTTTTTATGTGTGTATTTGACCTCCTGTGGAAGCCAAGCGAGAGCTGGATCGAGAGGCTAGTCCTCTCTCTAGTTTAACGAGCGTGCAAGCGCAAGACAATCTCCGAGGTCGTTTTTCCCCTCAGAGAATGGCTCGTGTACTACACTTAGTTTTCCTCTGTATTGTCCCTTCCAGACCACCCGGCAGGGAGATATTAAAGCAGGTGATCCCTCCACTTTGATCTTGGCCATTCTGAGAGATTTGTCTCTTATTTGATAAGGAGTTTTTCTCCTCTGCTGACCTGCTGGGGCCAATTCCTCCCCCCACCCATTTTGAACTCCTCCATAATCCTCTTGTTATTTATAACATGGCGTTTTACACAGAAGAGAACGAATACTATAAAGAAGAGGCAGAAGTGCCATATGAACATCAAATGGAGGAGAGACTAGTACAGGCCCCAGATCACCATGTACAGGACTCTGTTAATCAGGCTATGATAAAGGCTTTAAAACCTTTTACTCAACCCTTAGCAAGATTTGGACAAAGAGAGTTGATGGGGCGAAACCCCTCTGAGACATTGGCTAGAGAGAGCCAGTCTTCTGAATTGGGCCTTGTCCCAGGAGCCTCAATAGGACCCATTTCCTCTGTGAATATCTTTACACAAATGGCTACCTCCATCCTAAGAGATCACAAGTATGGTCCTGGGGTATCAGTTGACTCTGAGAATTTTCCAGGCATTTCAAAAGCATGCACTGAGGCAGATCAGTCCTCAGTTTCACAATCTTCTTACTTGGACCAGGTGCTAGATGAGCTCAACAGCCAGCTAAACGTAAACGTGAGTCCCGTCATACCACGGCAGAGACTGTGGTCCAGAAGAATTTATTTTTTGACCCTGAGAATATAATTCACCCAAGATCTACGGAGTGGGTTCCCTGTGTGGAAGTATCACACTATGTACAGGAGAGACTAGTATGGCCACGTTCCTTAAGAAATTTGAGAAAGATCCTAAGAAGGGCCTGGATGGAGCCTGGAGATGTTGTAAAGGAAAGCTTCTTGATATTTCAAGACCCCCTCACAAAGATCCTGGAGCTGGCGGTGAAGGCGAAAGACTCCACTACGCCATTAGACCCTGAAGCCATTCTCGAATGGGCACAAAGGGCAATATTCTTCCTTGGGAATGCCAACTGTGCTCTGTCCACGGAGTGACGAAATTAATTTCTAATGCGATTCAATCCCAAGCTGGCCGAAATGGCCCAGTCAGAGCCTGGAACATTAGCTAATGGTCTGCTGTTTGGAGAAAAAAATGCCAAAAGACCTGGGCAAGTATGTATACACCTTTTCCGCTCTGGATAAAGCTCAGACTTCTATGAAGAGGATGTTTAGTGGAGGCCTTTTTGCCAGGGCCAGACGCTATTGGGGCCGAGCGCCATGCTGAAGTTTCTATCAGCCTTTGTAAGGGTGTCCACAGATAGGTCGTGGCTCTTACCAAGCTACATCAGGATTCTGTTCCCCCTGAAACAGGAGAGGTTGTGGTCACGCCTACAGAGGCAGTGGTAGAGGTGGCTTCAACAACACAGACCTCACAGCATCAGGTGAGAATAATTCCCTTTTCAGAAGTTGTTCTGGGGGGGGAGCTGAAATGGTTATTAACTGCCTGGGATCAGATATCTCAGGATCCTTGGATCTTGCAAACAGTTCAAGGCTTCAGACTAGAGTTTTATTCCCCTCCCAAACAAGAAGCAGCTCCTCTTCCTCTTCATTGTTCCCAATCAGAGAGCAGTTTCATAGACGACGAATTCGCCTCACTTCTGTTCAAACATGCAGGTTCGACATCCGACAGGTTTTTTCACCCCCATCTTTTTAGTGCAGAAAAAAGGTGGAGCATACCGTTTAGTCCTAAATCTAAAAACGTTCAATTCCTGGATAATGTACCACCATTTCAAAATGGAGGGTATTGATCTATTAAGAGATTTGTTATAAGAAAAAGATTGTCTGACTAGATTCCAAGGACGCTTATTTAATGGTGCCAATCTTTGCTCCACATCGCCGTTTTCTTCAATTTTGTTGGCGAAACCAATGGTACGAGTTCACCGTCTTTCCTTTCGGACACTCGCCAGTCCCTTGGTGTTTCACCAAACTGCTACATCCAGTGGTACAATTTCTTCGGGAACGAGGCATTGCCCTCATTATATATCTTGACAACATTTTGATCATGGCCCAACCAAAGAGTTAGCTCTTCTACATCTGTCTTGGATCATTCAGGTCCTGCAAGATCTGTGTTTCCTGATAAATTCCGACAAGTCGGTCACAAATCCCTCTCAATGTGTAGAATTCTTAGGTTTTCAAATAGATTCCTTCAAAGCACAACTGAAATTATCTCTACAGAAACGAGCTTCGATCAAGAGAGAGTTATGGAAAGCCTTGCCTCTCCTAATATATCATTGAGGACTCTTGCAGTCTGCTGGGGTGTCTTGCCTCTTCCATACAAGCGATATTTCTGGGGGCCCTACACTACCGGGCCCTTCAATGCCTCAAAATCCTACATCTTCGCAAGGGGCTATCTTATTCAGAACAGATTTTATTGATGGATGAAGCCAGGTCGGAGATTCTTTGGTGGCTGGACCACATGGATGCATGGAAAGGCAGAGCCACCTTTGCATCCTTCTTAAAGTGATAATAGAGTCAGGTGTCAGTCAGTGGGGATGGGGAGCTCTATGCAGAACAGTGGAAACGGACGGTGGGGGATACGATGGTCTCCGGAAGAGTTGAATCTTCATATCAATTGTCTGGCGCTCCTATCGGGAGCTTTTGCGATTCACTCTCTCTTTCCCCTCAAGGCGAGTTGTTGCATACTGTGGACAACATATAAGGGGTGAGATACATCATTTGCCTAGGGGGGACCAGGTCTCGCGTTCTGGCGGAGATTGCCAAGAACTTTTGGCACATTTGCCTACCACATCAAATTTCAGTAACAGCGGAGTACATTCCGGGACACTCCAATGTGGTAGCGGACTGGAACTCTCGCTTTTTGAGGGATGGCAGCGACTGAAAACTCCACCGGTTAGTTTTTCACAGTCTGACACGACGGTGGGGGGAGTGTTCGATGGACAACTTTGCGTCGCAGCTAATGCTCAGAACCCACAGTTTTACAGTTGGAGACCGGATCCACTAGCCTTGGGATCAGATGCTTTTCTCCAGAACTGGACCAAGGGTCTTCTTTATGCCTTCCTCTTTCTCCATGATTCAGAGAGTACTCTTACAGGTGAAGAGACAATTGGCAGAGATAATTTTAGTGACACCCCTCTGGAAAATTCAGTCCTGGTTTCGAGTGGTGATGTCACTGTCATGTGCTCCTCCGGCTCATCTCCCCTCCTTCCCATCCGTGCTTCTGGATCTGGGGAGTCTTCCTCACCTTTTGATACTACAGGAACAATTGTCACTCATGGCATGGAGACTTTCCGGAGACGCTGGCAAGTGCCAGGAGTTTCAAGAGACACTATGTTCTTCCTATCCCAATCTTGGGCTCCTTCCACCTATAAGAGATACAAAGCCTCCTGGAGACAATGGGTGGGTTTGTGCAGTGAGCAGAGTATTGATCCCTTAGGAGGCCCATGTTAGTATGATTGCCAATTTTCTTTCAGATTTAGCTTCCCAGGGTTTAGCGTATAGGACCATTAATAATTTTAGATTGGCTGTCTCTACAGGACACCCCCGTATAGAGGGTAAACCTGTGGGTGAGCATCCTTTGATTTGTTAGTTTCTGCAGGGTATTCGGGTGGTCAAACCCCCTCAACCTAGATATGCGACGTTATGGGACGTGTATATGTTGTGTGTTTTCTCAAATCCTGGCCATGTTATAAAGATCTGTCTCGTAAGCAATTGTTAGCCAAGCTTACTGTGCTTTTATGTCTTATTTCATGTTGACGTGTGTCTGAGGTATGCACACTTAATTTAGCAGGTAGAGTATTTACTCCTTTGGGAGTTTCTTTCAGTATTTCCAGACGTACAAAGACTGCAAATAAGTGTATTCTTATTCTTATCCAGCTTTTCCCCGTTGTCAAAAATTGTGTGTTGTAAATTGTTTAAAAGCTTATGAAGATTGCTCTCGGGAAGTTTGTAGAGATATTTAAGGGCAATTGCTCATGTCATTATAAAAGTCCATTTTCTCCAGTAACATCAGCCACTTTGGCCAGATAGGTCAAATGGTTGCTAGGGGAGGCTGGAATAGATACCAGCATTTTTTGAGCACATTCAGTATGCTGCACTATGGCATCCAAGTGCTTTGGTGCTGTTCTTGTTAGAGGATAATATGGCTGCCACAGATTGGTCATCTGACACTACGATTAAAGATTTTTATCATAAACCTATTGTTGATGAGGCATCCGTTGTGGTGGATCAGCTTTGAAATAGCATAATTCGAAGCCTCCGGTCCTGATATAGAATTCAAAAAATTCTAGATTTCGCGTCTAGAATTTTCAATTCTACTAAGGACACAGAGGTGAGGATTATCCCACCCTTAGTACTGTTATTATTTTTAAACAGTTGTTTTACTGTGATATATGTGATGCAGTTCGATTTACATGTCTGATGTATTATCTCATGTACTTGTTTCTTCGTACCCACCCATGTTTTCATGTCATTACCAGTTTATTACCATCTTTTTCTTTCATTGGTAGGAGCAGACAATCAAGGCGCTTGAATTATTAGGAGTACGCATAAGGACAAGATGGTTGCGTCAGTGTTCAGCCCATGGCTGCAGTTCTTTGTTCCTTGTTGATACTTTGAGAATCCTGTTCCTGGAAAGCAGGTTGTCATGTTCTTTTATTGCAAAGAAAGAGGAAGGACTATAGAGACAGAGACGTTTATATGGCAAGCAGGCCTGGAATTGGACAGGATATGGACTATTGGGAATGTTGGGATATGCAGTTTTTTTGTATGTTAATGTTGATTGGCTGCTGTTATTTTCTCAGTAAAGAAAAAGAAAGCATAATCCTCGCCTCCGTCTCCTTAATAGAATAGAAAATTCTTGACGCGAAAACTAGAACATTTTTTACTATAGGGCAGGGTTATCTAAATTATGGGGTAAGAAAAGGCAAATTATACAGCCCAATGCAGCATTTATATAACTTTAGTATTTTGTAATTTTTATACATAGTAAAAGTGTCTGGGCAAATCTTTTACTTCGTTGGTGTCCGGTTAGTAGCCAAATACAGAAATAAGCAACTGAAAGACTCATTAACCTTTCGGAAAGGCTTTCCACTGTGCTGCAGCAGGGCGCCACCTAACTTTTGATCCGTTTTAACTACAAACAATTTTTTTGTGACATAATCTGCAGATTATGCAGCAGATGATATATTATGTCTCACATTCATAATTATGTTTAAAAAAAAGGCCGTAGAATCGCACCATTCCAGTGATGCAGTTGTCATACTAGCAGCGACAGTTTTGGCTGCCCTCCTTGACCGCAGCTGTTTGTGGAGTGTGTAGCTATGCTAGCATCAACGCATAAAACCCAGAACCGACTCCAACCGGTCCCCACGCACAGGACCGTAAGACGACAGAGCTAAATTCACATCTTCGCTCCTCCCTCCTGTTTCCGAAGTGACTCAAGAAACTCAGTCCTGACTGCTTACGAATAGAGAACTGTGCACACAGATCAATTGGATGGCCACCTCGCCAGGCCAGATGAGCAGAGCGCAGAGCCACTTTCACTTTGAGGTGACGGCTGCAGTGGGAGGCAAGATGAGCCACAGCTCCTTCAGCTGGATCTTACAGTGCCCCGGTGCCGGGTATAATATCTAGCCAGTACACGTGCTTCTTCTGAAAGAGAGCCACGTTTTAGAACTAGATGTCAAAAATGTTTGTGCTTAGTACATTTTCCGTGCATCTTTCTTTTAACTTTCAGGTGCGAATTTAAAAAAATGGTTCCCCTGAAGCAGTGCTTGAAATGGAAAAATAGAAGTGCAGGCACTCTGTATCAGAGTACCTGCTTGTTTCTGAGAAGTGCTGTGCTGGTACTCTCCAATGAAAAGTATTACGTTTTTCTTGAGAAGAGCAGGTACTCTCCCACTCTGATTATCAAACTATCCAAGGATCTCTCATTTTCAAAACTGTGAGGAGTTCCTATCAGTCTGTGTGGTGATGTCACGATAATCTTGACGTCAGTGCTAGAATGGGACAGGATAACAAAGATAGAATGAAAACTGCTCAGAACTAATAAAAACCAGTTAACGCCAAAACACACATCCAAACAGGCACATGAAGGGCTGTTCCCATAGCCAGAGACATACATACATTGACTAATGGAAAGTGTGGCTGTAGTAAACTTATTGCTGTTGACATAAGAATTGTTAAATCGTAAATCACTACATGAGACGCCAGGTTAAAAAAAGAGGTAAGTCCTTTATTTCCACCTCATCCATTCTGTTCGCTCTAGCAACAGAACTCTCTAGTTCAAACACATACAATCTCTTTCATCATCAGATTTTACATTAACATTCTACCTCAGCATTCTACATCAATGTAGAGTTCTCTTAACAAGTGGCTATCTCACACTGCTCCCTCATAACGAAAACCATTCACTAAACGAGAACCATAAAATACAATTTTCTTAAATCATCCAAAACTCTAAATTGTCACAGTTATATGTTAAAGAATAGAAACATGTTACTGCAAAGAATAGCTTTACACAATCAACTTCTAATGTAGTCTTTTAAATAAAGAGGAAGCTTGCGTACTCTCTAGCTTTTCCTACTTAGACCACTTTGTTGAAAGTCTATGTAATCCTTGGGTCTTCCATTCTATACTGTCCACACCATGCTGGGAGCGCACTACTTGATTAAGGCTCCAAATCCTGCCATCTTCCGTCTTGACACCACTTTTAAACAGTTTCACAACTTGTCTCTCCTTTGTGAATTTAGGCCATTTTTGACATCCTACCAGAGCTCTGATTTTTACTCACTCACCAACATGAAACGTTACAATCTTAACACATTTATATGTATCATAATATTTCTTCCTGTTCTGTTGGTGTTTAAGTTCTCTCTCCATTCACCAATACCATTACATTTGAAACCTTTGTCAAAAAACATCCAGCCTGGACAAAGCTTTGTTTTGGCTGCTCTTCCTTTGAACAATTCGAAAGGTATTTGCCTGTGGTAGCATGAGGTGACAACCTGTATGCTGTTATTCTTTTCTGCAACTCTCATTTCGAATGTAAGTTGTGCACCCTAGGTAACTGTATACTCTCTTTCAGAGTCTTGTTGAGTCTCTCAATAGCTCCATTTACCTCTGGGTTATACAAAGAAGTTTTTTTTAGGAGACACCATTTTCACTTAGATATAGCTCCATTTCCTGTGAGCAAATTTGCAGACCATTATCTGACAGTATGTACCGCATATAGCTCTCTCTTTTGAAAACGTCTTCTAAAAATGTTATTACATTAAAAGAAGAAATATCTTGCACACAACTTACTTCTACCCACTGATAATACAAATCCAATAGCACAATAAGATAAGGGGTATGGTGGTTACCCATGAAGAGGACCAACAATGTTGATTGCTACTTCCTCCCATGGGCACCTTGGTAGTGCCCGACAACCCATATGCACATTTCTGGTCTTGTACACTTTATCACTCATGTTACATTGGGTGCAATCTCTAACTGCATGTTCAACTATAAGATCTAAACCAGGCCACCAAAAATCCTGAGGTATCCGCTTTTTTGTTCTTGCAGTCCCCAAGTGACCTTTGTCTGGTAAACAAATTATTTTCTCCCTCAAAGATTCAGGTGGGATTAATCTCATGCCTCTTGTTAAAACACCATCATTTACTGCAAAATTTTCTTTAAGAATTGACCATAGTTTGTTCAATTTACCCATTTTCCCTGACAGTATCAACTCAATGATGTCAAGTAATTTAGAATTTTTCGCTATCTAATGTTTCCATTTATTCTCCTGTATGGCACCAAAAGTGACTTCACACACTTTAACTTCCTGCTCATTCAAGTCATCCAAATCATCTTGTGAACCTTGCGTATTCACTGCTTCCACCAAACTGATAAGCAGTCTGCCATAAAATGTCTTGCTCTGGGAATATATTGATGTAGAATCAAACTCCGAAGAGCAACTACCCATCTTCTAATTCCTGGGTAAATAGCATCTAACCCTTTCTTTGAAAATAAATCCTTTACTGGATTGTGATCTGACCTGATTTTAAAAGTTGTTCCCACGATCAAGTTCTTAAATTTGTTCAAAGCTCAAGAAATGTCAAGTTCTTCTTTCTTGATAACTGAGTAGTTCAGTCCTGCTCCCTTCAAACATTTCAAAGCACAAGCAATATGATGTTTCTTGCCACTCTTCACTTGAACAAGCACTGCTCCCAATCCATTGCTACCAGCATCAGTGATTATGCAGGTATCTTCCCCTGAAATTAATGCCTGTAAATTGGGGGGACTGGTAAGATCCTTCTTTACATGTTCAAATTCTTCCTTGCAGGTTTCATTCCAAGGAAACTCTACCTTCTTACTCAGCAACTCTCTTAAATCAGTCTGATGTGAAAAATAGTTCACAAATTTACTATACAATTCAACCATCCCAAGAAAAGATGTCAGTTCTTCTGTGGAAAAAGGTTCTGTCAAATTCATAGTGGTTTCAACTAGTTCTTCCTTCGGTTTAATGCCACATCCCAAAATGGGATGCCCTAAATAGTTAGCTTCTGTCACGCAAATTTTGCACTTATCTTTCCGTAACCTCAGACCTCCTCTTAATAACCTCTCCAACACCCCTTTGACCCAGACCTCATGTTCCTCTTTAGTTTTCCCCAAAATAAGTGCATCATCCTGATAACAACAAACTCCCTGGATTCCTCTCAGAATATTGACCATAAACCTTTGGAAAACTGAGGCCACTGACACTAAACCAAACAGCATCTGTAGAAATGTATAAGCCCTCATGGGTGTATTGAAAGCTGTTAGTTCTTGAGAAGATTTGTCTAGTGCTGCCTGATGATAAGCGGAAGCTAGGTCTAAGGTAGTGAAATATCTAGCTCCTGCCATGGTCGACACCATCTCATCGTTGTTGGGAAGTGGATATCTATCCACTATAACTATTCTATTGAGTGCCCTTAAATCAACATACAAACAAATCTCATTGTTGGGCTTCTTTGCTACCACAATGGGAGCAAACCATTCTATTGCCTCTACGGGCTCTATAATTCCTATTTCAATGAGTCTCATGATCTCTCGCTGAACCTCTTCTTGTACACTGATGGTTATTCATCTTAGCTTAGTTACTACAGGTTTGACACCCACCCTCAACTTAATGTGATGCTTATAACCTTGCAGACAACCAAGCTCATCCCAGAACAAGTGTTTAAACATAGATACATACTTGATCTCATCTTCTATTACTTCTTGAATCTGAATATGTAGATTAGCATTCGGATTAGGTGTAACGCTCAACCTACCCTGACGTGGCCACCTTAAATTGTCACCTTTGTCTGACACATATATCTTTGCCTCTGCACATCTTCCATTGTACTACAGACACCCTAGAAAATATCCAAACATCTTTGTTAGGTGGCCCACCATACCCTGTGGGTTATACATCTGGCTTATACAATTTCAACCTGCCTACAAAGTTGTTATCATACACCTGTTTAGAAATTAATGTCAATTGCGAACACAAATCAAACTTAATTTTGATTTTACAATTCTCAACATTCACCCATTCCCAAGGATGTTAATTCTCACATTCCTTCACTTGAAACACAATTTCTTTTACTTCCCGTTTTTGTTTTTCCCTTTACATCACTTTGAGAAGTGATCTTTTATGCCACACCAATGGACACAACATGAATCGCAGGGCAAAAACGTGCAGTGGCCTTATGTCCAGGCCTCCCACATCTGAAACAGGTGCCTTGAAATTCTGAACTTACTTTTGGTTCAATTATACTATTTTTTTTAATCTGAAGTGTTAGACTTCTGCTTGACATGAAATACAACTTCCGTAACATTGTCTGTGTTGACTTTCAGGTTGCTCTCCTTGCTCAACTCACCTAGAGATTTCATCATATGTTCAACACGCTTGGCTATAGCAATAACCTCTTCTAGTGGTGGTCCGTCCTTTAGCCACAATTCTCTCTTATTTTACAATTAAAACATTTTAGTACAGATTGGTCCCTTATTCTTTCTTCAGTAAGAGCTCTAAATTTACAACTTTCTGCCAGTTTCCTAAGCACTGTCACACAACCCTTCAAAGATTCCACAGATTCATCCTTTCCTTGTCGTCTGATGTCAAAGAAATAGCATTCCATAATAGTGCTTATTCTAGCTAAATAGTGAGAATCTAACTTCATAATGCTAATTCCATCTTCATTCAAGTTCCTTTGTTCTGCATTGCTTAAGTGTATGAAGCTGGCCTGGTGTGTGGTTAGCATCCATGCTGTTATCATCTTATACCAGGTCCAAGTATCTCC
This sequence comes from Pleurodeles waltl, assembly GCF_031143425.1. Lineage (NCBI taxonomy): Eukaryota > Metazoa > Chordata > Amphibia > Caudata > Salamandridae > Pleurodeles > Pleurodeles waltl. The sequence continues at coordinate 194,496,691 of NC_090437.1, forward strand.
TATTAGTGAGGTGTCTGGAAGCCAGGGCCCTATAGAGGTAGCTGTGAATGAGCAGCCAAGACTTATCTATGAGACATGCAAAGCTTATGCAGTACTGCTACAGTCACACAGCACTTACACACATGAAAGAGCCACAGGGTTTAATAAAGGTACTTTATTATAGTAACACAAATAGTAAAATGCTGAATAGGCAATACTCCAATAGGAGGTAAGAAACCACACTATTATATACACATTGGAAGTCCTTGATTAGCCTAGAAAGCAATAGCAAATAGTAAAAACAATAAGAAATAGTGAAGGCCCTAGAGGGAGACCAAGCCATATACTAAGTAAGTGGAATGTGAAAGACAGTCTCCCACCCAAGGAAGTGGAATCAGTAGAAGGGAGATGGAGGAACCCCAGAAGGTAAATACAAGGGTGCCCCCCTACAAACGGGAGAGAAGAGGTAAGTACCTGTTTTTTCCCCAAACCCACAGGCGAACTTTGGAAAAGGACTGTGCAAGACCCAGACAAGACTGGAAGAAACCAACAGTGTACCCTTACGTAAGAGGACCTTCAAAAGAAGGGGACTAAGTCCAGTTCGAGTTGGAGTGTCTGGCTGTGGCAGGAGCCACTACCCATCCTTCTGTGGATGCAGGGCCAGTTCGACGGTGGATGAAGAAAGTCAGCAGTGCAGCACAGGAGCAGAAGAGAAGTTCCAGCAGTGATGCAAGTGATGTCCTACGCCGGCAGTTGTGATGCAGTCAGTCAGTGATGTTGGAAAACCACCAACAAGCCTTGGCAAATGCAAGAGTTGGAGAAGAAGGTTTGCAAGGCTGAAGAAGACCAGAAAGGCCCAGGGGACTCAACAAAAGGGAGGGAGTCTGAGGAGACCCTCAGCAGCTTGGATAGGCACAAGAAGAGGAGGCAGCCCCCACTGGTGACCCACAGGCAGCAGGCACAGGGGTCACAGTGAGGCCCTTCCAGCACACCTGAAGAGGAGTCGCTCGAGCAGCAAGCAGGAGGCTGTGCTTTGCAGGGAAGAGTGCTGGAGGCCAGTGCTACATGGAGCCTGAAGATCCCTTGGAGGAGGAACAAACAAGCCTTGGTAGCTGCAGGAGTTGTGGTGCCCATGGGTACTGTCCTGCAAGGAACGGCAAGGGCTTAGCCTCTCCCGCATTGGACAGCTAGTAGAGAGGACCAAGGGGACTACTCCAGACCACCACCTGTGCTGCAGGATCCACGTAGTTCCATAAAGGAAAGGATCCGCACAGCCAGTGCCTGCAGATGCAGGGGAGTGACTCCTTCACTCCAAGGGAGATTCCTTCTTACTTCTTGTGCAGGCTGAAGACTCGTCACCCCTGGAGGATGCACAGCTTAGGAAATGTTGTAGTTGCTGGAAGGAGCTGGAGAAACAATATTGCAGAGCAGAGTCATTGCTGGAGTTGCAGATTATCGGTTCTACTAGGGTCCAGTTGCAGTCCTGGTGGCCAGAAGATAAAGTAAATGATGTAGTGCAGTCCTGATGGAATCCTGCACATTGAATCTGAGGACCCACCCAAGAGGGAGACCCTAAATAGCCCAGGAGGGGGGTTTGGTCACCTAGCAGGGTGACCACCTATCAAGAGTGGACTGTGACATCACCTGCCTGACCTGGCCACTCAGATGCTCCCAGGGGCCTCTTCCCACCTTGGAGTCAAGATAGCAGAATCAAGTGGCCACCTGGCGGAGCTCTGAGCACCACCCCTAGGGTAGTGATGGACAGGGGAGTAGTCACTCCTCTTTTCATGGTCCAGTTTCGTGCCAGAACAGGGACTAGAGGTCCCTAGACTGGTGCAAACTGGGTTTATGCACGAAGGGCACTAAATGTGCCCTTCAAAGCAAACCGGTGGCTTGGGGAGGCTATCTCTCCCAAGCTATGTAACACCTATTTCAAAGGGAGAGGGTGTTACCTCCCTCTTCCACAGGAAATCCTTTGTCTGCCTTCCTCTGCCTGAGCTGGTCAAGCAGCAGGAGGGCAGAAACCTGTCTGAAGGGTGGCAGCAGCGCCGGCTGCCTGGAAAACCACAGAAGACTAGTAGGAGCAATGCTGGGGGTCCTCTAAGGAGTACCAGAGTGCATGGAATCATACAACCAATACTGGCAACAGTATTGCGGTATGATTCCTACATGTTTGACACCAAACATGCCCAAGTTTGGAGTTACCATTATGTAGCTGGACCTGTTTCCAGTACACGTGTAAAATGGCTTCCCCGCACTTACGAAGTCCAGAGTAATGGAGCTGAAGTTCATAGGGGCACCTCTGCTCATGCAGGGGTACCTTCACAGACAGGTACCTCACCCTGCCTTCTGGGCTAGGAGGGCCTGCCATAGGGGTGACTTACAGTGACCTGTTGCAGTGGCCTGTAGTGAAAGGGTGCATGCACCTTTTCACACACAGGGTGAAATGGCAGGCCTGCGGACACATTTTGCATGGAGCCCCATGGGTGGCACAATACATGCTGCAGTCCCTGGGAAACCCCTGGTGCCCCAATGCCCTGGGTACCTAAGTACCATATACTAGGGACTTATATGGGGGCACCAGTATGCCAATTGTGGGGAGTGCTAAGTCCTAAGCACCCAAATTTAGAGGGAGAAAGCACAGTCACTGGGGTCCTGGTTAGCAGGATCCTAGTAAACACAGTCAAAACACACTGACAGCAGGCAAAAAGTGGGGGTAAGCATGCCAAAAAGAGAGTACTTTCCTACATTAAGTCTGGCAGATTCTCTAAGATTTCCTGTCCTTCCTCACTTAAACAATGAAACATAAGTGCATTCCTTTGCTCTGCACTTTGGTTTATCCCACAAAACCCTTGCATAATGTGCAAAATTTTCTTCCATTACTGCCATCTGATAGGTGGCACTTCTGGACCTGCAAGAAAAAATGGGAGAGTTGTGATGTTTTGCATTTCCACCCTTCTCTATAACCTTAAAGTCACCCAACCTGTGGTGTTTTATTAGTACAGCACCACACGCACACTTTCCACCACAGCAAATACTATGACTGTATGTGAATCAGAACATAGCTATGGAAGACATTATTAATGTATGTGATTCCCTGACACACTGCAATGTGAAGTGACTGTGGTAACAACAGTCTTATATGCACTATTAAAACAATTTTTCAAATGGATCAAAGTGACCCAGTATAGTTACAATATTCTAGGATTTGCATTAATAAAATCATAGAAGGTGTGCTTGTCATTGTGTTTCTATATATCTTCCTGTTGGACAAGCACTGTAGAAGGTGTGCTTGTCACTGTGTTTCTATGTATCCTTCTGTTGGACAAGCAATGAAGAAGGTGTGTTTGTCACTGTGTCATGGACAAGCAGCAGTTTAACTGGTGTGCTAGTCACAGAGAGTCAGACAAGCGGTAATTTAATTAGTTTGTGTGCCTGTCACAGAAGGCGTGATTGTCACAGCGCCTTAAGCTTTTCCTGATGCCGTAAACTCTCTTGGTAAAAGCAGCCCGAAATGAAGAATATGACTGCTGATGTCGTGTGCAGTTTTCTCAAAGCGGTAGAGCTTGTTTCTCTCTAAACCTGATGCGGATATGCCCAAATGCGTCGCTGAGCAAATCCAACAGAACAAAGGGGCCAGATTTAGCAAACAGTTTGCGAGTCGCAAACGGCGAAAATCGCCGTTTGCGAGTCGCAAACCTGAGTTTGCTATGCAGAAATGCATTTTGCGAGTCGGAACGGACTCGCAAAATGCATTTCAGAGTCGCAAATAGGAAGGTGTGTTCCCTTCCTATTTGCGAGTCGCAGTGGTATGCAACTCCATTTGCGACCGCGTACGCGTACGCGTACTCGCAAACGGGGACCCCTTCCCCTTTGTGACTGGACCCCAAATTATTTTTTCAGAGCCTGCCCTGAAAAAATCCGAAACAAAAGGTTTCGTGTTTTTTTTAAGTGCAGCTCGTTTTCCTTTAAGGAAAACGGGCTACACTTGAAAAAAAAAAACTGCTTTATTTAAAAGCAGTCACGGACATGGAGGTCTGCTGACTACAGCAGGCCTCCATACCCGTGAGTGCCCATAGTCGCTATGGGGCCGCAATTTGCGACCCACCTCATTAATATTAATGAGGTGGGTCTTTGCGACACCATAGTCAGACACCGTTGTGCATTGCAAATTGCGAGTTGCAATTTGCGAGTCGCTCAGACTCGCAAATTGCAAATCGCAATTTGCAAAGTTGCTACATCTGGCCCAAAGTATCTGGTACTCTGACATATTACAGACTTTCAGCTGTAGGACACGCCCATCACTCATCACAGGGCCTGTGTAGGAAGTTGGCTCTGTATGTGCTATTTCAAAGTAAGGAATAGCATGCACAGAGTCCAAGGGTTCCCCTTAGAGGTAAAATAGTGGTAAAAATAGATAATACTAATGCTCTATTTTGTGGTAGTGTGGTCAAGCAGTAGGCTTATCCAAGGAGTAGTGTTAAGCATTTGTTGTACATACACATAGACAATAAATGAGGTACACACACTCAGAGACAAATCCAGCCAATAGGTTTTGTTATAGAAAAATATATTTTCCTAGTTTATTTTAAGAACCACAGGTTCAAATTTAACATGTAATATCTTGTTTGAAAGGTATTGCAGGTAAGTACATTAGGAACTTTGAATCATTTCAATTGCATGTATACTTTTCAAGTTATTGACAAATAGCTACTTTAAAAGTGGACACTTAGTGCAATTTTCACAGTTCCTGGGGGAGGTAAGTTTTTGTTAGTTTTACCAGGTAAGTAAGACACTTACAGGGTTCAGTTCTTGGTCCAAGGTAGCCCACCGTTGGGGGTTCAGAGCAACCCCAAAGTCACCACACCAGCAGCTCAGGGCCGGTCAGGTGCAGAGTTCAAAGTGGTGCCCAAAACGCATAGGCTAGAATGGAGAGAAGGGGATGCCCCGGTTCCGGTCTGCTTGCAGGTAAGTACCCGCGTCTTCGGAGGGCAGACCAGGGGGGTTTTGTAGGGCACCGGGGGGGACACAAGCCCACACAGAAATTTCACCCTCAGCAGCGCGGGGGCGGCCGGGTGCAGTGTAGAAACAAGCGTCGGGTTCGCAATGTTAGTCTATGAGAGATCAACGGATCTCTTCAGCGCTGCAGGCAGGCAAGGGGGGGCTTCCTCGGGGAAACCTCCACTTGGGCAAGGGAGAGGGACTCCTGGGGGTCACTTCTCCAGTGAAAGTCCGGTCCTTCAGGTCCTGGGGGCTGCGGGTGCAGGGTCTTTTCCAGGCGTCGGGACTTAGGTTTCAGAGAGTCGCGGTCGGGGGAAGCCTCGGGATTCCCTCTGCAGGCGGCGCTGTGGGGGCTCAGGGGGGACAGGTTTTGGTACTCACAGTCGTAGAGTAGTCCGGGGGTCCTCCCTGAGGTGTTGGTTCTCCACCAGCCGAGTCGGGGTCGCCGGGTGCAGTGTTGCAAGTCTCACGCTTCTTGCGGGGAGATTGCAGGGTCTTTAAAACTGCTCCTTGAAACAAAGTTGCAGTCTTTTTGGAGCAGGTCCGCTGTCCTCGGGAGTTTCTTGTCTTTTTCGAAGCAGGGCAGTCCTCAGAGGATTCAGAGGTCGCTGGTCCCTTGGAAGGCGTCGCTGGAGCAGAGTTCTTTGGAAGGCAGGAGACAGGCCGGTGAGTTTCTGGAGCCAAGGCAGTTGTCGTCTTCTGGTCTTCCTCTGCAGGGGTTTTCAGCTAGGCAGTCCTTCTACTTGTAGTTTGCAGGAATCTAATTTTCTAGGGTTCAGGGTAGCCCTTAAATACTAAATTTAAGGGCGTGTTTAGGTCTGGGGGGTTAGTAGCCAATGGCTACTAGCCCTGAGGGTGGGTACACCCTCTTTGTGCCTCCTCCCAAGGGGAGGGGGTCACAATCCTAACCCTATTGGGGGAATCCTCCATCTGCAAGATGGAGGATTTCTAAAAGTCAGAGTCACCTCAGCTCAGGACACCTTAGGGGCTGTCCTGACTGGCCAGTGACTCCTCCTTGTTGCTTTCTTTGTTCCCTCCAGCCTTGCCGCCAAAAGTGGGGGCCGTGGCCGGAGGGGGCGGGCAACTCCACTAAGCTGGAGTGCCCTGCTGGGCTGTGACAAAGGGGTGAGCCTTTGAGGCTCACCGCCAGGTGTTACAGCTCCTGCCTGGGGGAGGTGTTAGCATCTCCACCCAGTGCAGGCTTTGTTACTGGCCTCAGAGTGACAAAGGCACTCTCCCCATGGGGCCAGCAACATGTCTCTAGTGTGGCAGGCTGCTGGAACTAGTCAGCCTACACAGACAGTCGGTTAAGTTTCAGGGGGCACCTCTAAGGTGCCCTCTGTGGTGTATTTTACAATAAAATGTACACTGGCATCAGTGTGCATTTATTGTGCTGAGAAGTTTGATACCAAACTTCCCAGTTTTCAGTGTAGCCATTATGGTGCTGTGGAGTTCGTGTTTGACAGACTCCCAGACCATATACTCTTATGGCTACCCTGCACTTACAATGTCTAAGGTTTTGTTTAGACACTGTAGGGGTACCATGCTCATGCACTGGTACCCTCACCTATGGTATAGTGCACCCTGCCTTAGGGCTGTAAGGCCTGCTAGAGGGGTGTCTTACCTATACTGCATAGGCAGTGAGAGGCTGGCATGGCACTCTGAGGGGAGTGCCATGTCGACTTACTCGTTTTGTTCTCACTAGCACACACAAGCTGCCAAGCAGTGTGTCTGTGCTGAGTGAGAGGTCTCCAGGGTGGCATAAGACATGCTGCAGCCCTTAGAGACCTTCCTTGGCATCAGGGCCCTTGGTACTAGAAGTACCAGTTACAAGGGACTTATCTGGATGCCAGGGTCTGCCAATTGTGGATACAAAAGTACAGGTTAGGGAAAGAACACTGGTGCTGGGGCCTGGTTAGCAGGCCTCAGCACACTTTCAATTGTAAACATAGCATCAGCAAAGGCAAAAAGTCAGGGGGCAACCATGCCAAGGAGGCATTTCCTTACACAACCCCCCCCCAAACGAAAGAGGATGAGACTAACCTTTCCCAAGAGAGTCTTCATTTTCTAAGTGGAAGAACCTGGAAAGGCCATCTGCATTGGCATGGGCAGTCCCAGGTCTGTGTTCCACTATAAAGTCCATTCCCTGTAGGGAGATGGACCACCTCAACAGTTTAGGATTTTCACCTTTCATTTGCATCAGCCATTTGAGAGGTCTGTGGTCAGTTTGAACTAGGAAGTGAGTCCCAAAGAGGTATGGTCTCAGCTTCTTCAGGGACCAAACCACAGCAAAGGCCTCCCTCTCAATGGCACTCCAACGCTGCTCCCTGGGGAGTAACCTCCTGCTAATTAAAGCAACAGGCTGGTCAAGGCCATCATCATTTGTTTGGGACAAAACTGCCCCTATCCCATGTTCAGAGGCATCTGTCTGCACAATGAACTGCTTAGAATAATCTGGAGCTTTTAGAACTGGTGCTGAGCACATTGCTTGTTTCAGGGTGTCAAAGGCCTGTTGGCATTCCACAGTCCAGTTCACTTTCTTGGGCATTTTCTTGGAGGTGAGTTCAGTGAGGGCTGTCACAATGGATCCATATCCCTTCACAAACCTCCTGTAGTACCCAGTCAAGCCAAGGAATGCCCTGACTTGAGTCTGGGTTTTTGGAGCTACCCAGTCCAGAATAGTCTGGATCTTGGGTTGGAGTGGCTGAACTTGGCCTCCACCTACAAGGTGGCCCAAGTAAACCACAGTTCCCTGCCCTATCTGGCATTTGGATGCCTTGATAGAGAGGCCTGCAGATTGCAGAGCCTTCAAAACCTTCTTCAGGTGGACCAGGTGATCCTGCCAGGTGGAGCTAAAGACAGCAATATCATCAAGATAAGCTGTGCTAAAGGACTCCAAGCCAGCAAGGACTTGATTCACCAACCTTTGGAAGGTGGCAGGGGCATTCTTTAAACCAAAGGGCATAACAGTAAACTGATAATGCCCATCAGGTGTGGAGAATGCTGTTTTCTCTTTTGCTCCAGGTGCCATTTTTATTTGCCAGTACCCTGCTGTCAAGTCAAAGGTACTTAAGAATTTGGCAGCACCTAATTTATCTATGAGCTCATCAGCTCTAGGAATTGGATGAGCATCTGTCTTGGTGACAGAATTGAGCCCCCTGTAGTCCACACAAAACCTCATCTCTTTCTTTCCATCTTTGGTGTGAGGTTTGGGGACTAAGACCACTGGGCTAGCCCAGGGGCTGTCAGAGCGCTCAATGACTCTCAATTCCAGCATCTTGTGGACTTCCACCTTGATGCTTTCCTTAACATGGTCAGACTGTCTAAAGATTTTGTTTTTGACAGGCATGCTGTCTCGTGTGTCCACATCATGGGTACACAGGTGTGTCTGACCAGGGGTTAAGGAGAAGAGTTCAGGAAACTGTTGTAGGACTCTCCTACAATCAGCTTGCTGTTGGCCAGAGAGGGTGTCTGAGTAGATCACTCCATCTACTGAGCCATCTTTTGGGTCTGATGACAGAAGATCAGGGAGAGGTTCACTCTCTGCCTCCTGATCCTCATCTGTTACCATCAACAGATTCACATCAGCCCTGTCATGGAAGAGTTTCAGGCGGTTCACATGGATCACCCTCTTGGGGCTCCTGCTTGTGCCCAGGTCCACCAGGTAGGTGACCTGACTCTTCCTCTCTAGCACTGGGTAAGGGCCACTCCATTTGTCCTGGAGTGCCCTGGGAGCCACAGGCTCCAGAACCCAGACTTTCTGCCCTGGTTGGAACTCAACCAGTGCAGCCTTTTGGTCATACCAAAACTTCTGGAGCTGTTGGCTGGCCTCAAGGTTTTTGGTTGCCTTTTCCATGTACTCTGCCATTCTAGAGCGAAGGCCAAGTACATAGTCCACTATGGCCCTCATTCTGACCTTGGCGGGCGGCGGAAGCCGCCCGCCAATGTCCCGCCGTCAGGTTACCGTTCCGCGGTCGAAAGACCGCGGCGGTAATTCTGACTTTCCCGCTGGGCTGGCGGGCGGTCGCCTTCAGACCGCCAGCCAGCCCAGCGGGAAAGAGGCTTCCACGATGAAGCCGGCTCGGAATCGAGCTGGCGGAGTGGAAGCTGTGCGACGGGTGCAGTTGCACCCGTCGCGTATTTCACTGTCTGCGCAGCAGACAGTGAAATACATGTAGGGGCCCTCTTACGGGGGCCCCTGCAATGCCCATGCCAGTGGCATGGGCACTGCAGGGGCCCCCAGGGGCCCCGCGACCCCCCCTACCGCCATCCGGATCTCGGCGGTCCGACCGCCGGGATCTGGATGGCGGTAGGGGGGGTCGGAATCCCCGCGGCGGTGCAACAAGCTGCGCCGCCGCGGAGGATTCAATGGGGCGGCGGTACACTGGCGGGACCCCGCCAGTGGTGCCGGTCCGACCGCGGCTTTACCGCCGCGGTCGGAATCCCCATTGGAGCACCGCCGGCCTGTCGGCGGTGCTCCCGCGGTCCTCCGCCCTGGCGGTCAAAGACCGCCAGGGTCAGAATGACCACCTATGTCTTGTTTAGGCTCATGAAGAGGTCTCTCCCAGCCTTCTTTAACAAGAGCAAGTGGTCCCCTTACAGGGTGGCCAAACAGAAGTTCAAAGGGTGAGAATCCTACTCCCTTCTGTGGCACCTCTCTGTAAGCAAAAAGCAGACATGGCAAGAGGACATCCCATCTCCTTTTGAGTTTTTCTGGGAGCCCCATGATCATGCCTTTTAATGTCTTGTTGAATCTCTCAACCAAGCCATTAGTTTGTGGATGGTATAGTGTAGTGAATTTGTAAGTCACTCCACACTCATTCCACATGTGTTTTAGGTATGCTGACATGAAGTTGGTACCTCTGTCAGACACCACCTCCTTAGGGAAACCCACTCTGGTAAAGATACCAATGAGGGCCTTGGCTACTGCAGGGGCAGTAGTCGACCTAAGGGGAATAGCTTCAGTATACCTAGTAGCATGATCCACTACTACTAGGATGTACATATTTCCTGAGGCTGTGGGAGGTTCCAGTGGACCAACTATGTCCACACCCACTCTTTCAAAGGGGACCCCCACCACTGGAAGTGGAATAAGGGGGGCCTTTGGGTGCCCACCTGTCTTACCACTGGATTGACAGGTGGGGCAGGAGAGGCAAAACTCCTTAACCTTCTGGGACATATTGGGCCAGTAGAAGTGGTTGACTAACCTCTCCCACGTCTTGGTTTGTCCCAAATGCCCAGCAAGGGGAATATCATGGGCTAAGGTCAGAATAAACTCTCTGAACGACTGAGGCACTACCACTCTCCTAGTGGCACCAGGTTTGGGGTCTCTGGCCTCAGTGTACAGGAGTCCATCTTCCCAATAGACCCTATGTGTTCCATTTTTCTTGCCCTTGGACTCTTCAGCAGCTTGCTGCCTAAGGCCTTCAAGAGAGGGACAGGTTTCTTGTCCCTTACACAGCTCCTCCCTTGAGGGTCCCCCTGGGCCTAAGAGCTCAACCTGATAAGGTTCAAGCTCCAAAGGCTCAGTTCCCTCAGAGGGCAGAACTTCTTCCTGAGAAGAGAGGTTCTCTTTTTCTGACTGTGTTGCAGTTGGTTTCCCAACTGACTTTCCTTTTCTCTTGGTAGGCTGGGCCATTTTTCCAGACTCCAGCTCTACTTTTTCACCCTGTGCCTTGCATTGTGCTCTTGTTTTTACACACACCAGTTCAGGGATACCCAGCATGGCTGCATGGGTTTTTAGCTCTACCTCAGCCCATGCTGAGGACTCCAGGTCATTTCCAAGCAGACAGTCTACTGGGATGTTTGAGGAGACCACCACCTGTTTCAGGCCATTGACCCCTCCCCATTCTAAAGTTACCATTGCCATGGGATGTGCTTTAGTTTGATTGTCAGCATTGGTGACTGTATAAGTTTTTCCAGTCAGGTATTGGCCAGGGGAAACCAGTTTCTCTGTCACCATGGTGACACTGGCACCTGTATCCCTCAGGCCCTCTACACTTGTCCCATTAATAAAGAGCTGCTGCCTGTATTTTTGAATGTTAGGGGGCCAGGCAGCTAGTGTGGCTAAATCCACCCCACCCTCAGAGACTAGAGTAGCTTCAGTGTGGACCCTGATTTGCTCTGGGCACACTGTTGATCCCACTTGGAGACTAGCCATTCCAGTGTTACCTGGATTGGAGTTTGGAGTGGAACTTTTCTTGGGACAGGCCTTGTCTCCAGTTTGGTGTCCAGACTGACTACAGTTTCGACACCAGGCCTTTTTGGGATAAAAGTTTTTACCCTTGTACCCAGGATTGTTTTGTGAAGAGGCTCTGGGCCCACCCTCCTGTGCAAGTTTTTGGGGGCCTTTAGAAGACTCTTGACTATTTTTATTTTTGGCTGTCTCACCACCTTTCCCCTGGGGAGGTTTTGTGACCCCTTTCTTTTGGTCACCCCCTGTGGAAGTTTTGGACACCCTTGTCTTGACCCAATGGTCCGCCTTCTTTCCCAATTCTTGGGGAGAAATTGGTCCTAGGTCTACCAGATGCTGATGCAGTTTATCATTGAAACAATTACTTAACAGGTGTTCTTTCACAAATAAATTGTACAGCCCATCATAATTACTTACACCACTGCCTTGAATCCAACCATCTAGTGTTTTTACTGAGTAGTCTACAAAGTCAACCCAGGTCTGGCTCGAGGATTTTTGAGCCCCCCTGAATCTAATCCTATACTCCTCAGTGGAGAATCCAAAGCCCTCAATCAGGGTACCCTTCATGAGGTCATAAGATTCTGCATCTTGTCCAGAGAGTGTGAGGAGTCTATCCCTACACTTTCCTGTGAACATTTCCCAAAGGAGAGCACCCCAGTGAGATCTGTTCACTTTTCTGGTTACACAAGCCCTCTCAAAAGCTGTGAACCATTTGGTGATGTCATCACCATCTTCATATTTAGTTACAATCCCTTTAGGGATTTTCAACATGTCAGGAGAATCTCTGACCCTATTTATGTTGCTGCCACCATTGATGGGTCCTAGGCCCATCTCTTGTCTTTCCCTCTCTATGGCTAGGATCTGTCTTTCCAAAGCCAATCTTTTGGCCATCCTGGCTAACTGGATGTCCTCTTCACTGGAGTTATCCTCAGTGATTTCAGAGGTGTTGGTCTCTCCTGTGAGGGAACCAGCATCTCTGACTATTATTTTTGGAGTCAGGGTTTGAGGGACCCTGTTCTCCCTAGATAGGACTGGTAGGGGGGAATTTTCCTCCAAGTCACTATCCTCTTCCTCTGAGTTGCCACCCTCAGAGGGGTTGGCCTTTTCAAACTCTGCCAAAAGCTCCTGGAGCTGTATTTTGGTAGGTTTGGGGCCCATTGTTATTTTCTTTATTTTACAGAGTGACCTTAGCTCCCTCATCTTAAGATGGAGGTAAGGTGTGGTGTCGAGTTCCACCACAGTCACATCTGTGCTAGACATTTTGCTTCTAAAAGTTGGAATACTTTTTAAGAATCTACAACTGGTTCTAGAATCTAATTCAAACTTTTACAAACTTTTAAACTCTAAAAGAAATGCTAAACAGGATCTAACACAAGGCCCTAGCAGGTCTTTTAAGAATTTAGAAAGTTTTCAAATTGCAAAAATCAATTTCTAATGACAATTTTGGAATTTGTCGTGTGATCAGGTATTGGCTGAGTAGTCCAGCAAATGCAAAGTCTTGTACCCCACCGCTGATCCACCAATGTAGGAAGTTGGCTCTGTATGTGCTATTTCAAAGTAAGGAATAGCATGCACAGAGTCCAAGGGTTCCCCTTAGAGGTAAAATAGTGGTAAAAATAGATAATACTAATGCTCTATTTTGTGGTAGTGTGGTCGAGCAGTAGGCTTATCCAAGGAGTAGTGTTAAGCATTTGTTGTACATACACATAGACAATAAATGAGGTACACACACTCAGAGACAAATCCAGCCAATAGGTTTTGTTATAGAAAAATATCTTTTCTTAGTTTATTTTAAGAACCACAGGTTCAAATTTAACATGTAATATCTTGTTTGAAAGGTATTGCAGGTAAGTACATTAGGAACTTTGAATCATTTCAATTGCATGTATACTTTTCAAGTTATTGACAAATAGCTACTTTAAAAGTGGACACAGTGCAATTTTCACAGTTTTGGGGATGGTAAGTTTTTGTTAGTTTTACCAGGTAAGTAAGACACTTACAGGGTTCAGTTCTTGGTCCAAGGTAGCCCACCGTTGGGGGTTCAGAGCAACCCCAAAGTCACCACACCAGCAGCTCAGGGCCGGTCAGGTGCAGAGTTCAAAGTGGTGCCCAAAACGCATAGGCTAGAATGGAGAGAAGGGGGTGCCCCGGTTCCGGTCTGCTTGCAGGTAAGTACCCGCGTCTTCGGAGGGCAGACCAGGGGGGTTTTGTAGGGCACCGGGGGGGACACAAGCCCACACAGAAATTTCACCCTCAGCAGCGCGGGGGCGGCCGGGTGCAGTGTAGAAACAAGCGTCGGGTTCGCAATGTTAGTCTATGAGAGATCAACGGATCTCTTCAGCGCTGCAGGCAGGCAAGGGGGGGCTTCCTCGGGGAAACCTCCACTTGGGCAAGGGAGAGGGACTCCTGGGGGTCACTTCTCCAGTGAAAGTCCGGTCCTTCAGGTCCTGGGGGCTGCGGGTGCAGGGTCTTTTCCAGGCGTCGGGACTTAGGTTTCAGAGAGTCGCGGTCAGGGGAAGCCTCGGGATTCCCTCTGCAGGCGGCGCTGTGGGGGCTCAGGGGGGACAGGTGTTGGTACTCACAGTCGTAGAGTAGTCCGGGGGTCCTCCCTGAGGTGTTGGTTCTCCACCAGCCGAGTCGGGGTCGCCGGGTGCAGTGTTGCAAGTCTCACGCTTCTTGCGGGGAGATTGCAGGGTCTTTAAAACTGCTCCTTGAAACAAAGTTGCAGTCTTTTTGGAGCAGGTCCGCTGTCCTCGGGAGTTTCTTGTCTTTTTCGAAGCAGGGCAGTCCTCAGAGGATTCAGAGGTCGCTGGTCCCTTGGAAGGCGTCGCTGGAGCAGAGTTCTTTGGAAGGCAGGAGACAGGCCGGTGAGTTTCTGGAGCCAAGGCAGTTGTCGTCTTCTGGTCTTCCTCTGCAGGGGTTTTCAGCTAGGCAGTCCTTCTTCTTGTAGTTTGCAGGAATCTAATTTTCTAGGGTTCAGGGTAGCCCTTAAATACTAAATTTAAGGGTGTGTTTAGGTCTGGGGGGTTAGTAGCCAATGGCTACTAGCCCTGAGGGTGGGTACACCCTCTTTGTGCCTCCTCCCAAGGGGAGGGGGTCACAATCCTAACCCTATTGGGGGAATCCTCCATCTGCAAGATGGAGGATTTCTAAAAGTCAGAGTCACCTCAGCTCAGGACACCTTAGGGGCTGTCCTGACTGGCCAGTGACTCCTCCTTGTTGCTTTCTTTGTTCCCTCCAGCCTTGCCGCCAAAAGTGGGGGCCGTGGCCGGAGGGGGCGGGCAACTCCACTAAGCTGGAGTGCCCTGCTGGGCTGTGACAAAGGGGTGAGCCTTTGAGGCTCACCGCCAGGTGTTACAGCTCCTGCCTGGGGGAGGTGTTAGCATCTCCACCAAGTGCAGGCTTTGTTACTGGCCTCAGAGTGACAAAGGCACTCTCCCCATGGGGCCAGCAACATGTCTCTAGTGTGGCAGGCTGCTGGAACTAGTCAGCCTACACAGACAGTCGGTTAAGTTTCAGGGGGCACCTCTAAGGTGCCCTCTGTGGTGTATTTTACAATAAAATGTACACTGGCATCAGTGTGCATTTATTGTGCTGAGAAGTTTGATACCAAACTTCCCAGTTTTCAGTGTAGCCATTATGGTGCTGTGGAGTTCGTGTTTGACAGACTCCCAGACCATATACTCTTATGGCTACCCTGCACTTACAATGTCTAAGGTTTTGTTTAGACACTGTAGGGGTACCATGCTCATGCACTGGTACCCTCACCTATGGTATAGTGCACCCTGCCTTAGGGCTGTAAGGCCTGCTAGAGGGGTGTCTTACCTATACTGCATAGGCAGTGAGAGGCTGGCATGGCACTCTGAGGGGAGTGCCATGTCGACTTACTCGTTTTGTTCTCACTAGCACACACAAGCTGCCAAGCAGTGTGTCTGTGCTGAGTGAGAGGTCTCCAGGGTGGCATAAGACATGCTGCAGCCCTTAGAGACCTTCCTTGGCATCAGGGCCCTTGGTACTAGAAGTACCAGTTACAAGGGACTTATCTGGATGCCAGGGTCTGCCAATTGTGGATACAAAAGTACAGGTTAGGGAAAGAACACTGGTGCTGGGGCCTGGTTAGCAGGCCTCAGCACACTTTCAATTGTAAACATAGCATCAGCAAAGGCAAAAAGTCAGGGGGCAACCATGCCAAGGAGGCATTTCCTTACAGCCTGCTACCGGGAACATTGGAACGCAACCATGCATTTTACCAGGAGGTCCAACACCCATGATCTCTTTGTATGCGCAACAAATACGCCGAACAGCACCTCCGGCTTCACCTGGGAGAACCAACCAGGTTTTTCACCGCTAGACTGGCTGTATGTGTCACTACCTGTACGACTGCAGGCTCGGGCAGAAGTCTACCATCATGGGCATGAAACAAAAAAAATCTTATGAACCTATGTTGAGGTGGCAAAAAGTCTCTAGTCCTGCACTCATCACCAAATGTCAAGTTGTAAATCACTACATAAGAAGTTAGGTTAAAAAAAGAGGTACGTCCTTTATTTCTACCTCATCCATTTGGTTCGCTCTAGCAACTGAAGTGTCTGGTTCAAACACATACAATCCCTTAATCAGATTCTACATTCACATTCTACCTCAACATTCTACATCAATGTAGAGTTCTCCTAAGAACCTATCCTTCTCACAAGAATATATGAAGGCACATTGTTTGCTTGGATTGCATGTTTTTTTTTTTTTAAATCTGTTTATTAAACAAGGTATAGAAACTGACAGTGCAATACAATTGTTTCAAAGGAGTGTGCTGCTTTTTAGCTCATGTAGCGTCACCTACATCTTCGAACATTAAGCCACGTAGTCAACAAAAAGCTTTTAATAGTATGCATCGAATAGAAAGAAAAAACAGAGAAGAGAAAAAAGAGAAACTATATAATATAAAACTATGGTCACTCTGGTTATAGTTTTTATGCATATATACGTAATGGCGTTTCGAACATTGAGATTGTCGTTGGGGTGCATGGGGGAAAGAGGTGCACATCTGATGCAGGTACGGACTTTAACCAAGGGTGCATGTTTTTGAGTGGGCATGGCATATGCTTGTTAGTTTGGAGGAATGTACGACAATTCTGTCTTGGGGTATGTTGGTAATTACTTGGATTGTGTGTTAATTGGGTGTTCTAGTGTCAGCGCTATTGGTGGAGGGAGTGTAAGGAGTCATGGGGGGACCATATAATCTCTGGTTTCTATTTTAACCACGAAGCTGTCCCATATTTCAACTCCTTCTTGTAGCTGGCCCGTCTGTTGTAATTGTTTTAGTGTGTGTGGCTTCTGCTTGTGTACGGTTATGTAGGTCGCGCAGCCAGGCTAAGTAAGGGGGGGTTTGGGGCGCCTTCCAATGTATAGCGATCAAGTGCTTGTACACTACAAATGCCAAATCTATGAATTTGTGTTGATGTTTGTCTCCTTGGTAGCGGTGGCGGATTCCTAGGAGACACGATTCTTGTGAGGGGGTGAGTGCGTGGTCAACAACTTCTGAAGTAGTTTCTGTGATTCTCTGCCAGCTTGCATTTATTGAGGGGCATTCCCAGACCATGTGGTAAAAATTGGCAGTGGGTGTGGCACATCTAGGACATTCCGACTTAGCACTGGGATAGATTCTGTTGATGCGGGTAGGGGATAAGTAGGTCTGATGAATATAGTTAAACTGAGTGTATCTCAGTCTAGTGTTATGTGACACCGTTTTGATCGTGGCAAGGAAGACTTCCCAGGTTTTTTGGGAGATTGGAGCAGCTAAGGCGGTGTCCCAGCGAGATTTAGCTGGGGATAGGTCTGCGCGGGCGTTTGCTGACAAAGCTTTGTATATCATTGAGATAGTACCCTTAGGGGGTCATTCTGACCTCGGCGGTAAAAGGCCCTTACCGCCGGTCAGAAGACCGCCATAACACCGCCGCGGCCGCGGTTAACCGCCACGGTCATTCTGACCCACAACGACCAAACCTCCAAAATTCCGTCCTCCACTGCAGGCCGCCACATCAGCGGGCAGCGATAAACTGGAGATGACCAAACCTCCACCGTCACGCCAACAGAAATACGCCCATGCCATTACGACCCACGAATCCACACGGCGGTCATTCAAACGCGGTATTCCATTGGCGGTACACACCGCCGCGGTCAGAATACACACACATCACCAAAACACAGCCACATTGGACAATTTGAAATACACACACCTGATACACATACACACACCACTCCCACACAATCAACCAACTATAAAACACACACCCACATCACCCACAAACCCCTGCGACCATAATTACTGAGAGAAGGAGAGAGAGACACATCAGACAATCCAAAGCAAGACACACTGAGGCACACTACACCATCACACACACCACATAGTAGCACAAAGCACCACTCACCAACATACTTATCATCACATACACCACCCCACACCACACCCACACCCACACCACCCCATGGCACCCCAAAGGCACCCACGCTTTTCGGACCAAGAACTCCGGGTCATGGTGGAGGAAATCCTAAGAGTGGAACCCCAGCTCTTCGGCTCGCAGGTGCAGCACACCAGTATAGCTAGGAAGGCGGAGCTATGGCAGCGGATCGTGGACAGGGTCAACGCGGTGGGACAGCATCCCAGGAATAGGGAGGACATACGCAAAAGATGGAACGACCTACGGGGGAAGGTCCGATCGATGGTCTCCAGGCACAACATCGCGGTCCAGAAGACTGGCGGTGGACCCCCACCCACCCCTCCCGAATTCACATCGTGGGAGCAAGACGTCTTGAACATCCTGCATCCTCAGGGCCTCGCAGGAGTAGCCGGAGGAATGGACTCTGGTAAGTCCAATCTCAACTACTATATCCCCCCCACCCCACCAGCATGCCAACCCACACCCCCACCCTCACCCCCAACCCCCCAGCACACATCCTCCCTGACAATGTCTCACCAGCACAACCCACCCATCCCAACACCAACTCCTGCATGCCAACACAAATCATGGGCACCCATCACCTAAGCATGACCACTGCACTAACCCCCCCCCCCTAACTACCCTCACAACACCTCCCTCAAGGGAATGCCTGCACTGGGGGACAAGGGCACCCATAACACGCACGCTATTGCACACACAGAAACAATAACCAAACTCTCTTACCCCATGCAGGACCCGAACGACAACACACCAGCCAGGAGGGTCCAGAAGTGTCCATCCCACCCCCGGAACAGGCCCACACTGAGGATAGCAGCTCTGTCGACAGTGAACCTGATGACCAGCCCGGACCATCGGGGACCTCTGGGCAGTCGGTTCCCCTCAGGCAGCCACAGGCCACACCAGACCCGACCCCCTCTGCCAACACCAGCACAGCTCCCACCCAGCGGGCCCATGCCTCTGTCTCTAGGACAGCTCAATCAGCGGTGTGTCCGCCACTACAGGGCACCCAGGCTAACCCCACACCCCAACAACAAAAGGGACCTGGGGGCAGTGGTAGCGGGCACACCGTCCAGGGGACAGAGGCCGGGGGAAACCGGGCAGCTCGGAGGGCTGCTGTGCGACAGGGGGGGGGAGGAGAGGCCCAGGGAACCCACTCTCCAAGAGGCCCTCACCACCATCATGGGGGCATACCACCACTCCCAAGAAACGATGGCGACGGTACTGGCCAGGTTCACTGAGATCCAGGCACAGCAGGAAGAACGCTACATGGGGTTCAGGGAGGAGCTGAGAATCATCGGGACCGCAATGGGGACCATCGTCCTGGCCCTCCACAGGATAGAGGACGCGTTGCGGGACCATGGTGCACCACACAGGGCCCCTGTCACTAGGCCGGACCAGGAACAGCCTACCACCTCCACCGGCGCTAGTGGACAGGAGGTCCCAACACCTCGACAGCCCCCCAGAACCCCACCTCCTGCTGAAGAACAACCACCCCGTAAGAGGAGCCTGAGACCAAAAAAAAAGACAGAGTAGGATGTCAAGACCCCCGCCAGCAGGACATACCCCCTCAAGTCTTCCCACTGTCCCACATTGCCACCCTGTCCAACCATGAACTGCCTATGCTCCATCCTTCCACAGGCAAAAGAACAATGCACCTGTGAGACTGAGAACTGGACTCTGCCATGGATATTCCTCCACCCCCACCCATCACCCTTAGAATCACATGTACCGATATCTAGCACTGTAAATAAATCACATTTTGCACACAAATCTGTTTTGAGTCATGCTGTATTATTAACAAATGTATTACATATTACTGTTCAATTTCTGTTCTGTCAATTAGTCATGACAACATACCAATGTCAATACGCTGTATTTCATGTGCGAACCAAGCAGAAGTCAGGTACTGAGTCAGACAGCACTGAGAAGGGAAGGGAAAGGCAAAAATTAATGAAAAACATCTGTGGGGAACTACAGAAAGTACAGATGCAGGAGGCTATAAGCAATTGTGAAATGGCGTGGGTGATTCTTACCTGGGTGTTACTGGAAATACTGTTGTATCACTCTGTCCCTATTGTCTGTGTCGTCCTCAGAGTCTTCCTCCTCTTCACTCTCCACAGGCTCCACGGCTTCTACAACACCACCATCTGGACCATCCTCCTGCAGGAAAGGCACCTGGCGTCGCAAAGCCAGGTTGTGGAGCATACAGCACGCCACGATGATATGGCACACCTTCTTTGGTGAGTACATTAGGGATCCACCTGTCATATGCAGGCACCTAAATCTGGCCTTCAGGAGCCCAAAGGTTCGCTCAATCACCCTCCTAGTACGCCCATGGGCCTCATTGTACCGTTCCTCTGCCCTGGTCCTGGGATTCCTCACTGGGGTCAATAGCCACGGCAGGTTGGGGTAACCAGAGTCACCTATTAGCCACACACGCTGTCTCTGTAGCTGGTCCATCACATAGGGAATGCTGCTATTTCGCATAACATACGCGTCATGCACTGACCCTGGGAACTTGGCATTTACATGGGAGATGTACTGGTCAGCCAAACAGACCACCTGGATATTCATTGAATGGTAATTCTTCCTGTTCCTGTACACCTGTTCATCGTCATTTGGGGGGACTAAAGCCACATGGGTTCCATCAATTGCACCAATGATGTTGGGGATGTGTCCAAGGGCATAGAAATCAGCTTTCACTGTAGGCAAATCACCCTCCTCTGGGAAAATGATGTAGCTCCGCATGAGTTTCATCAGGGCAGACAACACTCTGGATAAGATCTTGGAAAACATAGGCTGAGACATCCCAGATGACATGGCCACTGTTGTCTGGAATGAGCCAGTTGCAAAGAAATGGAGGACTGACAGAACCTGCACCAGAGGGGGAATTCCTGTGGGTTGGCGGATGGGGGACATCAGGGCTGGCTCCAGCTGGGCACACAGTTCATGGATGGAGGCACGGTCAAGTCGGTATCGTAGTATTATATGGCGTTCTTCCATTGTCGACAGGTCCACCAGCGGCCGGTACACGCGAGGATTCCTCCTTCTCATCGCTAGTCCCAGCGGACGGTGCCTAGGAAGGAGAATATGGAGTACAGAGTCAATCCACTCACAGGTACGTACAACACAGCTTGCACAGTACAGGTAAATTTATGGTTTGATATGTTTGTATGTGTGCCATTGCAAGGCCTAGGCCTGTGTGACGCATTAGAAATTAAGCCATGTGGGCCCTTGAAATGGCCGATGCCTGACCTGTGAAGTGGGACAATGGGATGTGAGGTCACTGCGCTGGCGGGGCACACCGTGGCGGTAGGCGGTCGAAGACCGCCGTGCGAAGACGCATTGGTTAACATTGAAGCCTATGGGTTTCAGGAGCCAATGACGATGTGCGCCGGCGGTCGCGGGACGCACCGCCGCGGTACGCACCGCCGCGGGCGTGACCGCCATTTTCTATCAGCTCAATCATTCGAGACCTGATCATCCACAGGAGAGGACCTATACTGCAAGTGCTGCTGTGAACTCAGTCTGGAAGTGACAATGGCTGCTGCTACTGGTGAAAGGGCCCCCGCCTTCAGTTCAGAAGAATTGGAGAAGCTCGTGGACGGGGTCCTCCCCCAGTATGCGCAACTCTACGGTCCTCAAGACCAACAGGTGAGTACACTCAGTGCACATTGAATGGGTTATGCCTGTGTGGAGGGGGGGGGATGTAAGTTGGTGGGGTGTGGAGGGAATGGGGAGTGCAACGCACGACAGATGAGAGAATTGGAACCATGACAAGGTTGGGGAGGGGGGGGCATGTACTCCAAACATGCAGATATGTGACGGTTTCTCTTTCCCACCCTGTACATGTCAAACAGGTGAGCGCCCACCAGAAAATCGATATTTGGCGTGCCATCGCCGAGGAAGTCCGGAACTTGGGGGTTCACAACAGACGGGGCACCCACTGCCGCAAGAGGTGGGAGGACATCCGCCGCGGAACGAGGAAGACCGCAGAAACACTGCTGGGGATGGCCTCCCGACCTAGGAGGGGTGCCAGTCGCACCATGACCCCCCTGATGTCCCGGATCCTGGCGGTGGCCTACCCTAATTTGGATGGGCGCTTGAGGACAGCAGACACAAGGGGGTGAGTATCCGCACATTCTCCCATCTGTATGCGCATTGGAGGCGTCTGGGGGGGGAGGAGGGCTGTGGGTGACATTAGGCCCGGGCGCTCTCTGTAGTGTAGTCCGCTCCCTTAGGCATGGCCCTGTGCCCCCGCCCCCCACCTCTGTAGGGTGCCAAGTGCAGCTACCCATGCTCCAGCATCACCCATGTGCGCGTGTGTTGTCCCTAGACCTGTTTGCCTAGTCAGAAGTACTGAGTAGTGTACCCCAAGTTCGCGACTTAGTGCACGAGGCACCTGTGTCTGTCCTCTCCGCAAAGGGTATTGCTAAGGCATGCACTCAACTTTGTTTAATTTCTCCCCCCACCCTAAATCTTTGTCTTCTTGTGTTTTAGCATCATCAGGCGGAGGAGATTTGGCGTCGGAGCAGGAGGGAGCTGCAGGTCACCAGGCCCCGGTGGGCACTGACACAGACACCGAGGGCACCAGTGATCCGGAGGGCGAGGGGAGCACCACAACGGGGGCCGGTGGAGACACCAGCGACACGGACACGTCCTCGTTTGGGAGCTCCCTAGCGGGGGCGGCACCATCTGTGCCCCCCGCAACAACAGGTACAGCCGCCACCCAGCGCACCAGCACCGCCCTCCCAGCAGCCCCTCAGTCTTCGCTCCGTGGCCGCTCGGCCAGGAAGGCGCGCGTCTCCTTCGCCCCAGGCACCTCAGCCCCTGCCTCTGTTACCCCTGCTGCCCTCAGTGCGGAGCTCATTGACCTGGTGAGGACGCTCATTGTTGGGCAGACTACCCTTCTGAATGCCATCCAGGGGGTGGAAAGGGAGGTGCATCGGAGCAATGCCTACCTGGAGGGCATTCATTCGGGTCAGGCTGCCCATCAACGAGCGTTCACTGCTCTGGCCTCAGCACTGACGGCAGCCATTGTCCCTGTCTCCAGTCTCCCTCTTCTATCTGCCTCCACCCTTTCTCTGTCTCCTGTACCTCAACCTATCCCATCCACACCATCAGACCAGCCTGCACACACCTCAACACCCAAGGCCAGCTCATCCAAACATAAGCACCACAGAAAACACAAGCATTCACCCAAGCAACACACAGATGCAGACATATCAACAGTCACTACCACCTCTGTGTCCCCGTCCTCCTCGTCTCCCTCCTCCCTCCCTGTGACGTCTACACTCACACCTGCATGCACCCCAACATCAGCCAGTTCTTCCACCACCAGCAAACCCTCCACTACAGTCCGCACACCTGCAGTCACCACCCCCACTGGCATTTACACGTCCCCTGTGTCCTCTCCCACTGTGTCTGTCACCCCCTCTTCCAAGACACATACACAGGCAGACACCCAAACAACAGCCAACCACCTCACCACAGCCTACGTCCCAGTCACCTGCACCCAAGGACAGCACACCTGGCTCTCATACAACCACATCCTCTTCCTCCACTTCTCTCACCACTACTCCTACCCCTTACCTTGGTCCCAAGAAAAATTACCTCTCCAGTTTTGACCTCTTTCCCTCCCCCGACCCACCCCCTCCAACTGGGAAAAGTCCCAAGGGCACCTCAGCCACCACCAGCCCAACTACTACAGTGCAAGTGGTGCATGGCATGTGGAGTCCACCCTTTGGCGGCAGTAACACTTCGGTGAGCAGCAAGGGGACAGCCAGCCCCCCCCCAGGCAAGAGGACCCGGAAATTGAAGGGCCGCCGTGAGCGGACAGAGATGGCTGCCCCCAAGGAGGTGACTCCGGCCACTTCACCGGCCACAGCAGCCAGGGGAGGCAAGGGCCCGAGAGCCCCATCTAAGGAGCGGAAGGACAGCAGGGCAAGAGGACAACCACCAGGAGCGCGGAGCAGGAGGGCCCCACAAGCCCCATCCCGGCTGCAAGGGACGACACCAAAGGGCCCAGGACTCACTCCCCGAAGGGGCCTGACACAGCACGGTCGGAGGGCGACTGAGCAGGGTGTCCAGGCCAGGTATGACTCCCTTGACATACTGCAAGAGCACCGCTGAAGAGGGCCCGCCGTGAAGACAGGTACCGCTGAAGAGGGCCCCGCCGTGAAGACAGGTACCGCTGAAGAGGGCCCCGCAGTGCAGAAGAGCACCGCTGAAGAGGGGCCCGCCGTGAAGACAGGTACCGCTGAACAGGGCCCCGCCGTGAAGACAGGTACCGCTGAAGAGGGCCCCGCCGTGAAGACAGGTACTGCTGAACAGGGCCCCGCCGTGAAGACAGGTACCGCTGAAGAGGGCCCCGCCGTGCAGAAGAGCACCGCTGAAGAGGGCCCCGCCGTGAAGACAGGTACCGCTGAACAGGTCCCCGCCGTGGAGACAGGTACCGCTGAACAGGGCCCCGCCGTCTCAAGCACCGCTCCGCTGGGCCCTTCCTGTCAAGCACCGCTCTGCTGGGCCCCGCCGTCTCAAGCACCGCTCCGCTGGGCCCTTCCTGTCAAGCACCGCTCCGCTGGGCCCCGCCGTCTCAAGCACCGCTCCGCTGGGCCCTTCCTGTCAAGCACCGCTCCGCTGGGCCCCGCCGTCTCAAGCACCGCTCCGCTGGGCCCTTCCTATCAAGCACCGCTCCGCTGGGCCCCGCCGTCTCAAGCACCGCTCCGCTGGGCCCTTCCTGTCAAGCACCGCTCCGCTGGGCCCCGCCGTCTCAAGCACCGCTCCGCTGGGCCCCGCCGTCTCAAGCACCGCTCCGCTGGGCCCTTCCTGTCAAGCACCGCTCCGCTGGGCCCTTCCTGTCAAGCACCGCTCCGCTGGGCCCCGCCGTCTCAAGCACCGCTCCGCTGGGCCCTTCCTGTCAAGCACCGCTCCGCTGGGCCCCGCCGTCTCAAGCACCGCTCCGCTGGGCCCCGCCGTCTCAAGCACCGCTCCGCTGGGCCCTTCCTGTCAAGCACCGCTCCGCTGGGCCCTTCCTGTCAAGCACCGCTCCGCTGGGCCCTTCCTGTCAAGCACCGCTCCGCTGGGCCCCGCTGTCTCAAGCACCGCTCCGCTGGGTCCCGCCGTCTCAGGCACTGTTTATGGTTCACTGTGCCCACCATGCCTCCTCCTTGACCAGTGGACTCTGTAATCCACCTGAGAGACTGTGGCTTTGCACTCCCCAGGATGGTCCAGTGGGCAACCCACCCACTGTAGAGACATTGAGAGACTGTGGCTTTGCACTCCCCAGGATGGTCCAGTGGGCAACCCACCCACTGCAGAGACTTGAAAGACTGTGGCTTTGCACTCCCCAGGATGGTACAGTGGGCAACCCACCCACTGTAGAGACATTGAGAGACTGTGGCTTTGCACTCCCCAGGATGGTCCAGTGGGCAACCCACCCACTGCAGAGACTTGAGAGACTGTGGCTTTGCACTCCCCAGGATGGTACAGTGGGCAACCCACCCACTGTAGAGACATTGAGAGACTGTGGCTTTGCACTCCCCAGGATGGTCCAGTGGGCAACCCACCCACTGTAGAGACTTGAGAGACTGTGGCTTTGCACTCCCCAGGATGGTACAGTGGGCAACCCACCCACTGCAGAGACTTGAGAGACTGTGGCTTTGCACTCCCCAGGATGGTACAGTGGGCATGGTGGCTCCTCGTGGATCTGGCGTCGTGGACTCATGTGGCTGTGGTGGCCCCCCCTTCCCTTCCCCCTGAGGTGCCTGTAGTTTTGACATCGGATGCCCCTGCAGTGTTCTCTCCAAAGGACTCAGGTCTCGTGTGTGGGCTTTGCCCTTGTTTCGCAGAACCTTGGCCCACGGACATGTTAGATTCGTAGGATGTGCAGGACTTGTTACTTCAGTGATACACTGATGTGTATATCTTTTTGGTTTTTGTAAATATTTTTCACGGTTGCTCAATTATTTCCAGGTGCTTTTTTTGAACATGAAAATGTATTCCAAATTTGGTTGTGTCATTGTATTTTTAAAGGGTCTTTGTGTGGTGTCACTGTGACTTCCTGCTCTGCATTGGTGTGTACATATTGGGGGGTTGGGGGGGTCGCATATGTGTATGCCCGTAACCTTTCTTCCTCCCCCCTCCCGTGTGTCGTAGGTGCAGTACTCACCGTTGACGTCTGCGCCGGAGTTCGTACTCGTGGTAGATGAGCAGGTAGACGAGAGCAGGTATGATGTTCAATTCGGGTTCCATGCTGTCCGGATTCCGCGTGGAGTGTCTCGAGGTGAGCGTTTTCCATTGGAAATGTCTGTTTCCGCCGTGTTTTTATCGGCGGTGCTCCCGCCCCGGAAAAGGTGGCGGATTCGTGGGTCGTGATAGGGTGGGCGGTACATTGTCTGCCGCCTGGCTGTTGGCGGTGACCGCCGCGCTGTTTGTTTGTTCCGCCGTGGCGGTCGGAGTGTTAATGCGGCGGGCTGTGTTGGCGGTTCCCGCCAGGGTCAGAATTGCATTTTTTTGACCGCCGGCCTGTTGGCGGGTTGGCCGCCGCTTTATCACCGACCGCCAGGGTCAGAATGACCCCCTTAGTGTTACCTATTGTTAGGAGTATTGTAAGCAATCCAGATTCGCTAGGCTTGTTGTTACTTCTGCCCCATAGATTACGTATCAATTTGGTGATGGCCCCATACATTAAAAAAGTTCCAGTGTGCATTATTCCCGCAGTCAAAAGTTATTATATGGGAATTAGAGTATAGGTCACCCACATTTAAATTTGTAGATTCACGTATATCGTGGTGAAGTGATAGGTTCTGTATTTTCAGGATTTGGGATAAGGGTATTGTAGGTGAGTATGGGGGTGGTTGGACTTGCCCTGGACATATCTTTTCCAGCAAAATTTAGCAGCTTCCAATATTGGAGATCTATTTGTTGGGGAAGGGGAGCCCGCTAGTAGTGTTGTTAATATTGTTGGTGATGCTGTGTATTCCTTCAGTGCTATGCATTCTGGGGAGGTTGAGTTATTGAACCATGAGGCTATCCATTGCAGTTGGGCCGCTGCATAGTATAATTCCAGGTTTGGCATAGCCAAACCACCTTCTACTTGTGGGTGTTGTGTAATAACTAGCGATACCCTCCGTCTGTCTCTACCCCATAGTAATTCAGTTAGGAGGGAATGTAGTTTATGGAAGAATGTGCGTGGTAATGTCAGCGGGAGGGCTGTAAAATAGTACAGAAAATGCAGTAGGATTAGCATTTTAGCTATGGCGGTACGACCCATGGGGGATAGTGGGAGCGATGTCCAGAATGACAGGGAGCTCCGGGTGGATCTGAGCAAATGGTCCAGATTGCCCTCCTTTAGGTCTGTCATAGAGTGAGGCAACGGTTGAGGTATTCAGGGCCCTTGTTGTGGAGGGCTTTGTGTGCGTGGGTGAGGAGCCTGAAGGTGATCCTTTTGTTGACGGGTAGCCAGTGCAGGTGTCTCAGGTGGGCTGAGATGTGGCTGTGGCGGGGTACGTCGAGGCTGAGGCGTGCAGAGGCGTTTTGTATTCGCTGAAGACGTTTCTGAAGTTTTGCGGTGATTCCTGCATATATGGTGTTTCCGTAGTCTAGTCGGCTTGTGGCGAGGGCGTGAGTCACAGTTTTTCTGGTGTCGGCGGGGATCCAGCAGAAGGTCTTTTGGAGCATGCGGAGTGTGAGGAAGCAGGAGGACGAGACGGGGTTGACTTGCTTGGTCATGGTGAGCAGGGGGTCCAGGATGAATCCGAGGTTGCGTGCGTGGTCTGAGGGGGTTGGTGCGGTGCCCAGGGCCGTGGGCCACCAGGAATCGTCCCAGGCGGACGGGGAGTTTCCGAGGATGAGGACTTCCGTTTTGTCTGAGTTCAGCTTCAGGCGGCTGAGTTTCATCCATTCTGCGACGTCTTTCATTCCATCCTGCAGGTTGGTTTTGGCGGTGGCTGGGTCTTTGGTGAGGGAGAGTATCAGCTGGGTGTCGTCGGCGTAGGAGATGATGTTGATGTTGTGTTTGCGTGCAATGTCGGCGAGGGGGCTCATGTAGACATTGAAGAGAGTAGGGCTGAGCGAGGAGCCCTGTGGGATGCCGCAGATGATCTCGGTGGGATCCGAGCGGAAAGGCGGGAGTTAGACTCTTTGGGAGCGGTCAGAGAGAAAAGAGGCGATCCAGTCCAGGGCCTGTCCTTGGATACCGGTGGAGCGGAGGCGGGTTATTAGGGTGTGGTGGCAGACGGTGTCGAAGGCAGGCGAGAGGTTGAGGAGGATGAGGGCGGCTGTTTCTCTGTTGTCCAGCAGAGTTCGGATGTCGTCGTGACTGCGATGAGGGCGGTTTCCGTGCTGTGGTTGGCCCTGAATCCGGATTGGGAGGGGTCGAGCAGGTTGTTGTCTTCGAGGAAGTTTGTCAGTTGTTTGTTGACGGCCTTCTCAATGACTTTGGCCGGGAAGGGGAGGAGCGAGATGGGGCGGAAGTTATTCAGGTCGCTGGGGTCCGCCGTGGGTTTCTTCAGGAGAGCGTTGACTTCCGCATGTTTCCAGCTCTCGGGGAAGGTGGCAGATGCAAACGAGCTGTTGATGATGGTCTGGAGATAGGGGGCGATGCAGGCGTCGGCTTTGTTGAAGATGTAATGTGGGCAAGGGTCCGAGGGGGCACCGGAGTGGATGGTGTTCATGGTGGTTTTGGTCTCTTCGGTGCTGATGGGTGTCCAGGCGTTAAGGGTGACGGCTGGGGCTGTGGGTTCCGTGGTGGTCGGCGGGGTCTGTGGACCGAAGCTGTCGTGTAGGTCGGTGATCTTTCGATGGAAGAAGGTAGCGAGGGAGTTGCAGAGTTCTTGTGAAGGCATGATGGAGTTGGAGCTGGCGTTGGGATTGGAGAGCTCTTTGACGATGTTGAAGAGTTCTTTGCTGTTGTGGGTGTTCTTGTCCAGTCTTTCTTTGAAGGATGCTCTTTTGGTGGCACGGATCAGCTGGTGGTGTTCGCGGGTGGCGATTTTGAGGGCTGACATGTTTTCTGCGGTGTGATCTTTGCACCAAGTTTTCTCGAGGGTACGGCAGGTTTTCTTGGATTCTTTGAGGGCGTCTGTGAACCATTGAGGTTTCCTGGTGTTGGTCTGTCTTGGGAGGCGTCTGAGGGGGGCGAGGTTGTCAGCGCAGTTGGTGATCCACTGTGAGAGGCTAAGGGCTGTGTTGTTGGCGTCAGAGGTGATGGTGGGTTGGTTGTGGTTGAGAGTGGAGAGTAGCTGTTCTGTGGAGATTTTGTTCCAAGGTCTGCGTGAGATAGGTTGTGTGCGAAGGTGGAGAGTCTTGCGTCTGAAGGTGAAGTGGACACATCTGTGGTCGGTCCAGTGTATTTCGGAGGAGTGGCTGAAGGATACGTGGTTGCTGGCGGAGAAGATGGGGTCAAGCGTGTGTCCGGCAATGTGGGTGGGGGTGTTCACCAGTTGCTTGAGGCCGAGGTTGGCGAGGTTGTCGAGCAGGGTGGTGGTGTTGGTGTCGTTGTTCTGCTCTAGGTGGAAGTTCAGGTCTCCGAGGAGGATGTAGTCTGGCGAGGCTAGGGCGTGCGGGGAGATGAAGTCTGTGATGGATTCGCTGAAAAGGGCGCGTGGTCCAGGGGGCCTGTAGATGAGGGTTCCTCTGAGGGTGGTCTTGGGGTCGGTGTGGATCTGGAAGTGCATGTGTTCGGCGGCGTGGGGGGTGTCTTTGGTGGAGGTAGTGACGTTGATGGAGCTCTTGAATATGATGGCGATTCCTCTTCCGACTTGGTTGGTGCGGTCTTTCCTGGCGATCTTGTAGCCGTCGGGGATGGCTATGGTGATGTTGGGGGCCGATGAGGCCTTCATCCAGGTCTCAGTGATGAAGGTGACGTCCGGTGTGGTAGAGTCCAGGAGGTCCCATAGTTCAGTGGCGTGCTTGTGGACGGAGCGTGCGTTGATGAGGATGCACTTGAGGTGGTTATTGGCGCGTGGGCCGGTGGGCGGGGTGCAGTCGCGGTGGAAGGTATGCTTGCAGGTTTGACATGCGAAGGGTCCATGAGTGCGTTTCGGGCTGGCTTGGTAGGAGGTTGTCGTATGTCCCGGGTTGACTGCGTGGAGGGAGGCAGCATCGTAGCGGAGCTGCGGGGTTTGGGAGCGCTGGGGGCCAGGGGTACTGGCGCTGGGCGTGGTCCAGGCGCGGACGGGCGCAGACGGGCTTGCCTTTGGCGCGCCATAAGAGGGAGGTTGGGGGAGGAGGGGTCAGCTGGGGGCGGGAGGCGGGAGGGAGGGCGACAAATGGGAGCAGGGGGGGCGGGGCCGCACGGGTGGCAGCGGCGGGAAAGCAGAGGGCAGGGGCGGGTGGGGCCGAGAGAGAAGGGAAAGATGGAGAAAAGGGAAAAATTCACAGGAGATGGAAGAAAAACGAAGGACTTTGGACAAGGGAGAGAGCAGAAGAAAAACGAAGGACTTTGGACAAGGGACAGAAGACAGAAGAGGAAACGAGGGCCTGGGCAGGGGGGAGCGCAAGGGAGCACTTACGGTCTGCTGGAGGTGGCAGGAGCCTGGGCAGGTGGAGCTGCAGTGGCGGGGGAAGCGACCTACCCTAGGGTCGCTGTCTCTGCCGCGCAGTGGCCGCCATAAGAGGGAGGTGGGGGGGAGGAGGGGTCAGCTGGGGGCAGGAGGCGGGAGGGAGGGTGACGAATGGGAGCACGGGGGCGGGGCCGCACGGGTGGCAGCGGCGGGAAAGCAGAGGGCAGGGGAGCGGGGGGGTCGAGAGAGAAGGGAAAGACGGAGAAAAGGGAAAAATTCACAGGAGATGGAAGAAAATGGAAGGACTTTGGACAAGGGAGAGAGCAGAAGAAAAACGAAGGACTTTGGACAAGGGACAGAAGACAGAAGAGGAAACGAGGGCCTGGGCAGGGAGGAGCGCAAGGGAGCACTTACGGTCTGCTGGAGGTGGCAGGTGCCTGGGCAGGTGGAGCTGCAGTGGCGGGGGAATCGACCTACCCTAGGGTCAAGGGTCCCTGTCTCTGCCGCGCATCAGCCGCCATAAGAGGGAGGTGGGGGGAGGAGGGGGTCAGCTGGGGGCGGGAGGCGGGAGGGAGGGCGACGAATGGGAGCAGGGGGGGTGGGGCCGCACGGGTGGCAGCGGCGGGAAAGCAGAGGGCGGGGGGCCGAGAGAGAAGGGAAAGATGGAGAAAAGGGAAAAATTCACAGGAGATGGAAGAAAATGGAAGGACTTTGGACAAGGGAGAGAGCAGAAGAAAAACGAAGGACTTTGGACAAGGGACAGAAGACAGAAGAGGAAACGAGGGCCTGGGCAGGGGGGAGCGCAAGGGAGCACTTACGGTCTGCTGGAGGTGGCAGGAGCCTGGGCAGGTGGAACTGCAGTGGCGTGGGAAGCGACCTACCCTACGGTTCAGGGTCGCTGTCTCCGCCATGCAGCGGCCGCCATAAGAGAGAGGTGGGAGGGAGGAGGGGTCAGCTGGGGGCGGGAAGCGGGAGGGAGGGCGACGAATGGGAGCAGGGGGGGTGGGGCCGCACGGGTGGCAGCTGCGGGAAAGCAGAGGGCGGGGGAGGGGCGGGCGGAGAGAGAAGGGAAAGATGGAGAAAAGGGAAAAATTCACAGGAGATGGAAGAAAAACGAAGGACTTTGGACAAGGGAGAGAGCAGAAGAAAAACGAAGGACTTTGGACAAGGGACAGAAGACCCTTTGCATACAACATGGCTGGGAGAGAGCCTGTGTCTGCCTTCTTAAAGAACCGGTCCATATGGAGTAGGGGGTGCTGTGGGTACATGTATCCGAGTCAACGAACTTCTCGGCCCGCTTCACTCCTGGTGCTGGTGCGTCCTCTTGGGGACCCCCGGCGACTCCGGGTCCGCAATCCTGGCTGGCAGCCAGGTTTGGCAATACATCGCTCCATTACTAGTCGACAGACTGGGTAGGCTGTTTACTCGGGGAGGAAGTTTGTCCTGGTTGTAAAGATATTCTGGGCCTACTTGTTTAGCAAATGTCATCTGCTGTGCGCAGTGTTAGATTAGGGCCGCGGTTGGAGTCTGTGGAGTCATATTGTGTTTCGAGTTCCAGCTCAGCTTCGTTTTGGGTGGACTGGGACGTTGGAGATGTGTTGATAAAGCGTGTTGTGGCCTGTAGTAGTGAAGAGCGTTGTGCTTGAGCATGTTCAGGTGAAGGTTTAATGTCCTGTTTTCTTCGAGGTTTGCACCTAGTCTTTGGGGATGACCATTTTTCCGCTGGGTTTCTCAGGTTTGTTTGGTCGGCCAGGCCTTTAGCATGCAACCAGGTCCAGGCGTTCTCAGGAGTGGTGAAGAAGAGAGTACGAGTATCGTTCTGAATACGCAATTTTGCAGGGAACAGAAGGGCATATTTAATGTTATGTTCACGGAGTCTTTCTTTGACCCTAAAAAAGGAGTTGCGTTTCTTTTGTACTTCCACAGTAAAATCTGGATAGGCCGTGATCTCTGCATTTTCAAAGCTAACAGGACCTCATTTATGGAACAGTTGCAGGATAAGGTCTCTGTCACAGAAGTTAAGGAGTCTTGCTATGAGCGGACGGGGCTGGGCCCCCAGAGGAGGGGGGTCTTCCGGGCACTCTATGTGCTCGTTCCACTGAAAAGAATTTCGGGATATTATTTTGTAATATTGTGTTCGTTAGCCATTGTTCGATGAATAGTTCTGCGCTGGGACCTTCTGCTCTTTCTGGAAATCCCAGGAATCGGACATTGTTCCGGTGTGATCTGCCTTCAGCGTCCTCGGCCCTGCGCTTCAAGGCTTCGACTTCAGTTGTTACTGTTGTAAGTTGTAGTTGAAGGTCTTTTATCAATGGCGTTATCCGTGCCGTATCCTCTTCGAGCGTTGTTACTCTTTCCGTTAATGCTTGTTGATCCATGCGAAGAAGGTTAACGTCTTCCGTGACCGTTCCTATTTTTGCTTCCAATGTGGATTTGGTATCCAGGATGGCTTGTAATATTTTCTTGAATTGCGTAGTGTGTGTCTGTAAGGTTGCCTCGAGCTTCTGAAGTGCTTGGTGTGTGACCGAGGGCTGTGGCGGTTGAGCCGACTCGTTTGGCTCCATGTTGCCTGGTGGTGCTCGCGGGGTCTTTGGTTTGCCCATTAATGATCTGAGTGTAATTTGATTTGTTGGGGGGGAGCTGGCGTGGTACTTTCAGGTCAATCTGAGAGCTGTATTAATTGAGTTCGCCAGTGTTTTTTGGTTCCGTTGCACTCAGCATAACACCAGCAATGGCAGTCTGGCCTATCCCTCATAAAATTGGTTGATGCAGTTAAGTAATACGCATACGGTTTTCCTTTATTTTGTTTTGTGGCAAACGGTAGTTGTTGAGAGCTGCCTGATGTGGACAGCTACAGTGCGCTGTGTGGCGCCCTAACAGGCAGCGCGCTGCTGTGAAGCAGGTATTGCGTCTACTGGGCACCTGTGTGGTGCCTGATATACTTTGGGGGGCCTTGCGACCCGATCAATGTCGCCGGTATGGCTCGCAATTGTGCTCCGCGGAGTGTGGGGTATTTACGGACGTTGGATACTTGGTGCGTCGCCTTGCGCTGTTTTCCACCTGTGTTTGCGTCCACGCCTGCACCGCGCCGCCACCAACAACCACAGGCCGGTACGCCGCCCGCGAGTACGCCGGTGTGTAAATGCCTCCAGTTGGTGCTCTTGCTTTGCTGGGCCCTGTGTGGGGGGAAGACGGAGGCTCGCAGTCCCGAGGGCGCGGCGCCAAGGGGGCCCAACAGAATGTGTTAGTTGCCCGTGGACGGGCCTCCTATCCTAGGCCGTTGCGGCCTGACTGGGAGGCCTCTGAGGTCTCCTCTCGTCGTCCCCGGGGGCTCTTATCTGTCTCCCGGGTCCTGCGCTGCCTCCGCAACTGCCCCATCAGGTCCTCCACTCAGCTCGCGGGCTCCGACTCCGTTCGGCCCCACCCCCGACCGGGGTGCAGAGACCGCCGCGTCCGGCTCCTCGCGTGGTCGCGCTGCCCGCACCAGCAGTCGCACGTTCAGCACCTACTGTTTTTTAGAAACGGAGGCGTCTTGTGGAGGATTTTTATTCGGGCCGAGAGCGGAGCTGTGCTTTATGCGACCGCTCTGGTCGCCATGTTGGCCACACCCCCTGCTTGGACTGCATGTTTGTGTGGCTTAGAATACAGGAGCTCAGGTCATGTATGTGCAGAGCACTGATCACTGAAACTGTAAGGGACCTGTATACATACTGTGGCATGCAATACCTTGATCACATTAGGGCGTCACAGATATATGGTGCACATACCGATCACTCAGTTGCAAGTTGCAGAAATAGAATGTACAGGTACTGATCATGCATTTGCAAAGTACAGAAAAATAGGATGTCAAAACTACCCACTCATTTGCAAGATACCCATACACAGGATGCTGAATAGTTGTAGGGAAATTCTGCCCTTCAAAAACATACTTTCACTCCGTTGCAGCAAAGGTTCTTGTTCAAAAAGTAGCTGAAGATGCAGACATTTCCAGATCTTCAGACAGGTTCTTCAGACACTGGTTGAGCTTTCTAGTTGCATAATGTACAATTGTAACTATTCCCTAGGTTTCTTTTCTCTACAATGCTCTTAGCATTCAGGATTTTCTCCACTCTCCAGACATGGAACAGAGGTTTCACATGGGCTGGCTGAGGAAAATGTCCATTTGCTGCTGTTCCACTGGTTTTGTTCCAGGCAGACATGGCTCCTCTGTCTCTGGGATCTTGCACACTGTTCGCTCTTAGAAGTCAGGCTTTTCTAAGACAGACGTTGGCCCCCTTTATTCTCCGGAGCCAGAAAAGGTCTATATTCTTTAGTCCTTGAGGAAGCTTTTCAATTCAGAGATTGAGGGAAAAAATGGGAGTCAATCACGGTGCATTAACCAGGCAGAAAGGTATATTTCCATCATAAAGCTTCCTGTCTTCTTCTATTCTTCTGGCCTAAGCAACTCCTAGGCCATGATTACGAGTTTGGTGGCAAATGCCACAAAACTTGTGCTCATTGGGTATAGCAATACCACGGGGTTTGATAAACAACAAATGTGTTAAATAAAACAGATTATACACAGATCCACATCACACAGCATTTGCACATAAACCGTGTTTCATTTTAGAGTCCCAGCACACTTGTTCCTGTCTACCTGAGGTCACCACATGTACATGAGTGTAGCCAATTGACCCTAGGTTATCAGGAAATCCTGCTGTAGCACAGATGTTTGCTTTGCTGGTCTTAGCTATGTGAGTGTCTAAGAAGATCTATATAAGCTGCTCACTCTGCAAAGATCCTTCACTTAGCAGAGTATTTTGCAAAAGGTTGACTGAGAAACACCATGCACTAATCCCACTCTGCTGTGGGGTGCCTGTTGCAAAGAAGTCTAGTGCTTCTCGCATTTTCAAGAAGGGGATGGCAGTGGACCCTTATGTTGGGCTCCAGGGTATCAATAATGGTGAAAATATGTTTTGTATGATGACCCATATGAAGCCTGTGTATCATTTGGATCTCAAGCTGACTCATGTTTATGGGTTCCAGCCTTAATCTGTCAATCCAGGCTCTTGTGTTGCTGCGCCATTTGAGGTCATTGATTGGTGGCCTGATTTCCATTCTCATGTTGCATGGTTTGTTGTAGCAGAACATGGATCTGGCATAGCATGGCACAGTGACCAAACAGTGCTGCATCTATTTTGGTGGACTATAGAATGGAAGTGTGAGCTGCTGCATTCAACCTGTGACGGCTTTACCTGTCCCTGATTCTTAATGCAGATCTACTCGTGTGTGCAGGCGTGTGGTTAATTTATTAACTTCAGCTCAACCAGTGCATGTACTGTGATGTTTTTTATTATTGTGCTGGCCTTTTAATTTTCCATTGTTTTATGGGCTTTTGTTTAATTCCCTACACTTTAATGAATTTTTACCACCTGCTTTTGAGTGGTGGTATTTTAAGGTGGTATTTTTTACTTGTTTATACTGACCTCTCAAACTTGTACTTGTGTGCTATTTACCACATGCATTATTTTTCTCATATGGTAAATAGCACGTGTTTAATAGTGCACATGGACTACAGACATATGGTATTTACACATGTGCCAAATTACACTTGTGGTTTTTAACTCATGATAAGATGTTTTTTAAAGTCATGTTAGATATATTGCAAACATTCTTTCCATCACGTTTTGTGTGTTTGATATCCATTCTAGAACTAGCCTTATGGACTAGAGGTGATGTTCAGTCATGTGAACAATTCCTAGTTAGACTTTTGATAGCTTCACAGCCGGGAAAGCAGACATGTCTTCTGTAAACATCTCATTTTGGATGCAGATGGAGACCAGTGGTGGCATGGATTCAACATTACAAGGACTGTAACTACATCCTGGACCAAGCTGGGTGGAGAGGGGACATCAGAGTACATAATAATAAAGGCATGCTTTTCCCTGACTTTTCGAGAGACACACAAAAACAACACTCTAATTTTCTTGAGGCAAAGCAGTCTCTTAGTCAGCTAGGCTTCAAATACGCCAGGTTGTTTAAGGTAAGGTTAAGAGTTGTGATGCTGGAGGGCACACAATTTGTCAGACTCCTCAAGAGGTGTGGGACTGGATTGAATTGCACACACAAGCTGGCTCCAGTTGGGGCCCCAAGACGCAGGTCCAGATGGCGAGAGCCGTGATGCATCAGCAGGGGCAGTCCCACGATGTCCCCATCAGAGATGAAGGCTCAGAGGGACCAACAATAAGCACTGGAGGTCATGCCTGCAATAAGCAGAAGTGGAACAAGCCCATCTGCCTCACTGTGTGAAGATGACACCCGGGACTCGGCACCGGAGAATGACACTTGCTCATCTGCAGACTCTGAGTCTGAACTGCCTAAAGTAACTCTAGGAACGTCTGATGATCTCCTATGAAGCCGACATCAGATTGTAAGACTCTTACATGTTCTTGGGGGGGAGGTTCTTCTTTCTCATTTTGCAGTCTTCCCAATAACAAACTAATACTATGTTACAATGGGGCCCTCTAGGTCTGTGTTGTGTCTTTGTGAATTTGGACCAGATGGGAGGATTCCAGGGCATGGTATTTTCAAATAGCCACTACCCTCACTTAGAATACAGTTTTAGTGGGTACACCCACACCATTTTGTGCACAAATCCCTGGTGCCTAAGTGGTTTCTGCCCCCTGGGGGCAGATCGGTCTAATAGAAATAGGTCGATCTGCCCCCAAGGGGAAGAGAAATGGCCGAAAATAAATTTGCCCCCACAGGGGAGCGACCCTTGCCTAAGGGGGTCGCTTGCCTTGCGTGAAATTGACGCAAAAAAAAAAATCCCCGGTGCCTAGTGGTTTCTGCCTCCCTTTGGGGCAGATCGGACGAATAAAAATAGGCTGATCTGCCCCCAAAGGGGGCAGAAATGGCCTAAAATTAATTTGCCCCCCAAGGGAATGACCCTTGCCAAAGGGGTCGCTCCCCTTGCGTGAAATTGACACAAAACAATAAAAATCCCTGATGTCTAGTGGTTTCTGCCCCCGTTGGGGCCAGATTGGCCTAAAATAAAATTGCCCCCTCAGGGGAGCGACCCTTGCCTAAGGGGTCGCTCCCCATCTGTAAGAAAATAAAAAAATTAAAATCCCTGGTGCCTAGTGGTTCCCCCCCCGGGGGCAGATCGGCCTAATTACAGTAGGTCGATTTGCCCCAGAGGGGGCAGAAAAGGCCTTAAAAAATGTTTTCCCCCCTAGGGAGCAACCCTTGTCCACGGGGTCGCTCCCCTTATTCATATATATATATATATATATATATACATATATATATATATATATATATATATATATATATATATAAAAATCCCTGGTGTCTAATGGGCATTTCTGCTGCCCGATCGAGAGAGACATGAAAGGAAAGGAAAGGCCTTTCCTTTCCTTTCATGCCTCTCCTGCCCCACCTCCTGGTCGGAAGAGAAATGCTTTTGCATTTCTCTTCTGGGATGTGATTCCAGCGTGATCGGAGGTGACCTCTGATGAGATCAGCGTGCGATTTGCGCGCTGATGTCATCAGACGTCACTGGGGGGGGCGGAGAGGTCGGGGGGTTTGGGGTGGGAGGGGACGCAATTCCAGTTCCATCCCTGCCCCTTAGGCTTATGGGGGGAGCGTAGCGCTCCCCCTGTGGGCCGGGTTCAGGATGAGCTGGTCTCATCCCCGGCACATGGGAACCGTGTGCGAGGATGAGGCCAACTCACCCTAGACACCATAGGGGTTAAGATAAAAGAGTAACAACAATGGTTTTGTTGTAAATAATTAGTATTGAAAATATTTTAATTCAGAAATTTTAAGAATTTGAATTAAACATAACTGAGGCCCGTATAAGGGGTAGTGGTCTTCACAGTGGCCCAATCACTCTTATTATGTTCACTATCTGTTAGACATCTATGCACTTTTCTCTCCACATCTTGCCTATCTGCATATCTCTCTTGTCTTCAGCACCATTTCTTCACTCTCCCCTAAATGCTCTTTCTCGCATCCCCTTGACTTCACCACACTTCAAACACACAACTCACCCACTCACCTGTTTCTCATGTGTGTGTGTGTGTGTATATATATATATATATATATATATATATATATACATATATATCATCAAAAGGCAATCCTGTGTTCCTTCCAGCGCTCGCCTGTCGAGGTTGGTGCTCAGTAAATGGGCACAACACCCATTTTAAATCCACGCCAAAAAACAAATCAAAATCTGGCACTCCTTCAAATCAATGGCCTTCATTTATTTAAAAAATCCATGAGACTGAACATAGGGCAACGCGTTTCAACCTTTACGGTCTTCTTCTTTGGCCCTTCTTACAAAAAATATACAACAGAAAAGATGTGGCCCCTCCCATTTTCTATATATACCTCATCCATAGACATAGAAGATACATAATTTTTTTTTTTAAATATATTTATATATGTACATAGGAATATAAATTCTAATATTATATATCTAGATATTCATTTTATATAACCTTCCCATTTTAGTATAATACTCATGTATAATCAACAATGATACCAATAATTGGATGAGCCACTTTGTGAAACAATACATCATCAAATTAATATTTGTGTAGGCCTTTCAACAAAATATAAAAGGTAACCTGACCTAACATTATTGTAATAAGCCCCTGCCTTTTCACCATCAAACTAACCAATATGAAAAGAAAGTTCCTCGTCCTTATTCAGTCCCCAAGGATAACGGCTATTTAGCTGAATAATATATTCGACTCCAATCTCCTTAATTGTTTTTCTCTATCCCCTCCTCTCGGAGTGGCTAGGACCGTTATAGCCATTATCCTTGGGGACTGAATAAGGACGAGGAACTTTCTGTTCATATTGGTTAGTTTGATGGTGAAAAGGCAGGGGCTTATTACAATAATGTTAGGTCAGGTTACCTTTTATATTTTGTTGAAAGGCCTTCACAAATATTAATTTGATGATGTATTGTTTCACAAAGTGGCTCATCCAATTATTGGTATCATTGTTGATTATACATGAGTATTATACTAAAATGGGAAGGTTATATAAAATGAATATCTAGATATATAATATTAGAATTTATATTCCTATGTACATATATAAATATATATAAAAAAAAAATTATGTATCTTCTATGTCTATGGATGAGGTATATGTAGAAAATGGGAGGGGCCACATCTTTTCTGTTGTATATTTTTTGTAAGAAGGGCCAAGGAAGAAGACCGTGAAGGTTGAAACGCGTCGCCCTATGTTCTGTCTCATGGATTTTTTAAATAAATGAAGGCCATTGATTTGCAAGGAGTGCCAGATTTTGATTTGTTTTTTGGCGTGGATATACATATATATATATATATATATATATATATATATATATATATATATATATATATATATAAATATATATATATATATACACATAAAATACTGGCAGTTGCCAGTAGGTAGGTATAGTTAGGACCTAGTTTCTATAGAAAAGGTGTTTCTTGACTTCTCTATATCTTTGGCACCATTTGACGAATCTTCACAAATTTTTCCAAACAAAGTGTCAATTTGGGTCTTCTTGAGCATAGAATGTTTCAGGATGATCTGTCAAGTGGGCACCAAAAAAAAGAGGGGGGCGAAAAAAGTCTGTTTCCCATGTTAATGCATATAGACTCTTTAGACATGCCTTCAGCCCGAACTACTTGCGGCATTACACCAAGTTTGGCAAAAATTTAGCTTTTGGTCCACAGATCATCCTTTTTTAATTTGATGTAAATCCGTTCAGTAGTTTTTGATATATTAAAGGGAAAAGATATATATATATATATATTTATATATATATATATATATATATATATATATATATATATATATATATATAACAATAGCAAATGCTCAAAACACGGACTCCGAGCGGCCCGTGAGGGGTGGCGCGCGATATATAATAATTAAAACTGCTGAATTTTTCAAGTAAAGTAATTTTAATTACTGAACAATAATCCAACCACATACATGCATGACCTTGGTTTTTTCCTCAGAGGTTTTACTGCAAATATTACATTGATGTTATCATTGATGTTAACAAAGATGTCATGAGTTCTGTAATATGTGGGGTAATTAGCAGTGCATGGTGAGGGTGAGAGTTATAGTTACTTTAGGGCATGAGTTATAGTTACTTAAAATAACTGTAATAATAACAGCTAAACTTCTATGGTTTTGTATGTTTAAAATGTTACCTAACTATAATGTTCCTGTCACCTCTTGTTTTTTAAGTAAATTTCTATGCTTTTGTAAATTTTATTTCCTAACAATAATGTCCCTGTAACCTTTGTTTTTTTCAGTGAATTTCTATGTTTTTTTTTACAATTAGTAATTTGAGTTACTATACATTAATTCATCCACCGCTGTGCAAGGCGAGATTGGATGTGGAGCCTGCAGACAACTCTCTATAACCACCCAAGCCTGCACCACGCATGGCCTTTAGCCATACGCGGTAGGGATTGGACACAGGGCTTGGCCTGCCTCCAGGCCCTTTGGCTAACCCTTTCTAACCACCCACCCTGTGCCTTGAACAGCTGGGGTTGGCCGCAGAGCCTGTGGTATATATATATGTATATTCACTGAAGAAACCAAAGGTTACAGGGACGTTATAGTTAGGTTCTGAATTTACATGTACAAAACCATAGAAATTCAGCAGCTATAGTTAGAGTTCTTTCAAGTAACTATGTCTTGTTCCCTTGCCATGCACAGTTTTTGAATCAATAATGTTATTACAAACTTTGCAGTGATATCAAAGATGCCATTCAAGATCTCATTAATGACATAATATGTGGAGTAATTAGCTATGCATGGTGAAGGTGCAAGTTATAATTACTTTAGGCCGCAAGTGATATTCACGCGTATTCATGAAGATTCGTGAATTTTCACAAATTATTCGTAATATAATTGCAAAATATTCATGCCCAGAGAGATACAAATTTATTTGGCCTTAAATATCTCTTCTTAACTACTGAACGGATTTACACCAAATAACTTAAGGCACAATCTGCATGCCGGCAACTACCCAGCATATATATGTATGTTTATTTTAAAACCATGGAAATGAAAATAAGTGTGGCACAATAACATATTATTTAGAGAAACTGTACTAATAAACAGACACTCACACTTTTATTTCTACAGGGCAAAGGTCAAATGTGAGTTCTTATCACTGTGGAGCAAAATTAGCTAGGAAAACACTATTTACTGCCTTGCAGATTACTTAACCAATTACTTAACTCAGGGAAACTTGCCTCCCAATAATCACAAGATCTCTTTAATGTTATCTAAAGCAACTAGACTAATAAACACACACTCACACATGTATTTCTACAGTGCAAAGGTCTAGTTTGAGCTTTTACCACAGTACAGCAAAATTAGCATTAGAAAAACAGTCTTTGCTATCTCAGAGATTGTATCAACGCATTACTTAACACGGGGAAACATCCATTCAAATAATCATGAGGCCTCTGCAATGAGACACAGACAGTCCCAGAAAGGTGGAAACACACCATTGTTATACCATCACTAAAGAAACTTTTAGCTGACACCTATACATGTGAAATTTACAGACTGATTTCCCTTCTCCCTGGACCAAGTAAAATATTAGAAAAATTCATCAACAAAAATCTCCCAGCATATCGCTCATGACAAATGATATACTTTATTCCTCTCAGACGGGTTTCAGACAAAGGAGCAGTACAGAAACTGCGCTGCTTGCAGCGACTGAGGATCTTAAGGCCATCCTGGACCAGGGAAACAGCAGTCGTGATTCTACTGGATCCATCACTGCATTTGATACAGTTTCCTGCCCCGTGTTGGTAAGAAGACTGAAGGAGGTAGGCATAATGGGGACAGAACTAAAATGGCTCACCTTGTTCCAAAAGATAACTTTCCAGGTATGTGAGGAAGAGATACGGTCAAAAAGCTACACTTTAACATGTGGGGTTCTGCAGGGATCCTCTTTGAGTCCCACTCTGTTTAATATATGTGTCCTAACAGATACAAGCAGTTTGAAACTAAATGGAGGAAGAACCGCGGTACTAGTGATAGGAAACAACCCAGAGAGGTGGCTGGATTTGAACTGGCCTGAGTTCATGGGTAATCAGCCCACCTCGAAATCAGAAGCTTGGGGATGTGGATTGATAGCAAGTTGACAACGGAAAATCAAGTAGAAAAACTAGCCTCTAATAGTTTGAATTATTA
The DNA here is from genome assembly GCF_031143425.1 of Pleurodeles waltl. NCBI lineage: Eukaryota > Metazoa > Chordata > Amphibia > Caudata > Salamandridae > Pleurodeles > Pleurodeles waltl. Next base: position 194,539,041 of record NC_090437.1, read on the forward strand.
AGGACCCTGAAAAAGACTCTTGAGTGGCTACCAGAATCCACAAGAAGGATCGTAGTGCAGGGACTAGCAATATCCCGACTAGTTTATGATCACTTTCTATACCTGGGTAGCCCAAAGTCAGTCACAAAGAGACTGCAAGATAACCAAAATGCTGCAGCTCGAGTGTTAAGGAAAATACTCAACACCTTTCTGTTTCTACAGCACTGGCCAATTTACACGTGTTGGGTTTGACAAAAGGTTACATTTAAAGGTATTGTGTGTGGCTCACCGGGGGATGTACAAAACGGGTGGCAGTCTCCTCACGTATAATCCCACTAGATCATTACGCTCCACTAACCAACTATTGTTTAATGTTACCAGGATTAGATAATCTACAAGTGGGGTTCGCTCCTTTGCGTTCATGGTCCCCGAATTGTGGAATGCTCTTCCTGAGTCAAAAAGGAAAATTGAGCCTGAAGCTAAATTTAGGAAGGTGCTAAAATTCGTTCTGTTCTAAATTCTAGGAAGTAGCTTTGCATTTTCTGCTGCTTTAGTGCTGGGAAGCCCCTGTGTGTAGCTATATACTCTGTAAAATCAGAAGAATAGAATGGAATATAATGTGATTTTAACCTATTGCCCAATTGTATCGATTTGCATCCTGGTTTTGGTTAAATGAGCTTGGCTAAACCAAATACACATGAAAAAATGCTATAGTATAAACCGTATATGCAGATAGTATAATATGTTATTTATCACCACTGTGGAGAAATCATCATGGTGCGTGTGCATACACAATCACCCCCATATGAAAAGCATACCTATCATAACATATATAATGACAAAATAACAAGATAGTCAAAAGCAGTACAACAGAAGATGGGGACCATACATCATGGGCTGCAGGTCAGAGATCATGCAATTAGCAATAGTGTGTACACATACAACACATTTGAGAATGATGTTCAAGGCGATAGACGACTCAACAGACCCACTGTGAGCGAGAGCTACAATTCACAGAAGAAGAAATAGTCCAGGGAAGATGGAGGAACTGGAGCAATTGGCAGGAGAATATGTACTACCTTTTGGGTAACTTGAGTCGCCAGTCTCTTCATGTTTCTCATAGGTGGTTTCTCTATGGTAACATAGAGAAGCTCCTTTGCTGTTAATTATAAGAATTTGAGAGAACTACTTAAGAAGCCTCGAGTGAGGGTGCTGTAGCGACAAACATTGTATTTATCATGGTAAGGCCACTCTCTCCTTCCTGTTTTCCCAAGAGGGGTGAGGTGCAGCCAGATCTGAAACCCAAAGCAGGATTGATATGGAATACAGGTGGGTCACTACACTACCTGAAATCTGTATCTGGCTGCAGTAATGTGTTGCTACATTACCCAGAACAGAAGGGGGATGGATGAATGACAAGGGGCATGTGTGAATTTCTTTTCTTTATGAGTTTTGTTGTTGACAATCAATCAATCAAGGCAACAATGGGTTTTGAAAAGCAGAGGTTTTGTTTTTCAAGCATGTATGTGTTTGCTAGTAAGAGAGAATGCACTTTGTTTTGAAGTAATTTCCAGAGCCCTCAATTTTGGTAAAGTTGTATTATAAATTAAATGTTGTACTTTAGAATTGGACTTTGTGAATGCACACAAAAATAAGAGTAAGGAATGAACTTGGCGGGAGCAGTACCTTCTATATCCTCATTAAATCTCATTGTCTCATACCTGTTGTCACCTCCTGTTTAGCATATTGTCTTTCCGGGTAACCTAACAGGCCTCCCTGTTTTCCTGTAAATTAAGGAAGAACTGCCATTCATCTTCACTCCTCAAACAGATGATGCAACAGCTCTTTTAAAATTTCCTAGAAGGTCAGTTGGGAGTCTACAAGCAACCACCGCTGATAGTAGTCTTCAGCTTCCTTTAGACCCAGTCTCCAAGGATTACGGGAACAGTCAAATCCGAAAACCTCTTGATGGGTCAATAATGTTTGGTATACTGGCCCACCACTTGCTACTACTTAGTACTCTTACGGAACTTGTGAAAGTGTTCAGTATGCAGAACATGTACGGCAGAACAGCCTAGTTTGAATTTTTCACTGATGGACTATATTAGAAGCCTGTTGGAGGGTTGCTTTGTCTGAAATCCTTACACAGAGTTGGTTCAGACACTGCTCAATAAGAGTCGTGTGAAGATTCCCATGGACACCCGCAAATAAAATGTCATCTTTTTTCACCTTCATCCAAAACATAGTAGTTTCAGAGACCCTGGGCTGATGTTTCTATCAAGCAGCTTACTAAAGTAGGTGTTTTGTGTGATTCTTCACTAGAAGGCTTTCTATGTGGGGCTTCAGAGCAAATAATCTCACTGTAATAGGTTGAAAATTCAGCTGGTTGGAATCCATTATGGGTATACTGAACTGAACTATGATCCTACCCTTTTTCCATTTTTCCGAATGAGATGTATTTTTATCCTGGTGAGGCTTAATCAAGATAGGAGTTTCCAGCAGGTTGCCCTCTACCCTTTTCATGGGTGCATGCATATAATAACCCAGTTTTCCCTTTGAATTAGTACTAGTTTAATTTTACATCATTTTATTTGTGTACCTAATGGCTTGTTTACTACTATTTACTGATCGGCTTCTCCTCTGAGGAGAAATGCGTCTCTTTGACCAGGAGGAGATGTGGCCTAGAGGCTAGAACCTCTGTCTTTGGAAGTTGGATCAAATGTGTATTAGGCACTCTTCCCCCACTCACTGGAAACATATGATACGTGTAACAGATAGAAGCAGTGGGGAAAGTGGAATGGGATAAGAGAAAAAAAAGATACACCAAGTATTGCTTTCTGCCTAGTCATTCTTCTGAGCATGGACATCTGTGGACTAATATGGACTTCTAAAGGCAAAAGTTGAATCTATTAATAATCTGCCATGTAACTTCCATAGTACAAAAAATCTTGAGGATATCTCAGTGTACCAGTACACTTTGCCTTTAATATAAAGCTGACTTTCCTGAAACTGAAATACAACAAGATATAAGGCAGCGCTGAAATGGTGATTGAACTCCTTCCCTATTGACAAGATAGCTATCTCTACCTTTATACATATGTGCCTTGGGATATTGACGGGTTTAATTATTTGTCATTGACACCACTGATAAGTAATTAACCTTCTTTGGTACTCTATGGCTTTCATTATAAGTTTGTCGGAATAGTGGGGGGTAGTTACCACAAATGGTAAATACCATTACCCCAGGGTGAGGTATTTATGATTTGCGATAAATACTTCCTATTCCAAGATTTTAAAAGGAAAATGGGGCATAGCACACCAAATTCTTCATATTTTCCCTTTTTTCCATGTTTTTCCCGCCATAAAATATGGTAGGTTTGACCTGTCATAATTAATCAGTGGAAAACTGTGGCATGAGTAATTATCACACACCTCATAATTTTGATTCCTGTGTTGAATATTGAATTTTAGCCCTTAATGCATAATGAGTGCCTATGAGCCTGAATCTTGATGATACATGTATCATTTACTCGTCATTTGTATCTGAAATGCACAATAAACAAACATATCCTACTCAATCGTGCTTTAACAATACAATAATTTTAATTTTTTCACAAAATAATTCAAAAAGGACAAAATAGTCTCCAAAGTCTTGGACTACAAAGGTCTATTTCAAGAAACAACTCGTAAGGTTTTGTTTTCACAAACAACTTAGGGGCTGATTTGGAGTTTGCTGGATGGGGTTTACTGTATTGGGATGGCAGAGGACATTACCTCTGCTGGCCAAATTTAGAGATGTCCCCGGAAACACAGGCATCTCTCAATATTGACAGGAACAGCTATCACTTTCCTGTTAATGTAGGAAAACGTTGACAGACAGTATCAGGGTGTAAGTGCCATTCTGAGTTTCTCTGTCCCTCACCGCCAGGTTTTTCCTGGCGGTAATAAACAGGAAAAAGGCATTATATCATCCACCCTAAGTACGTGTGGCCCCTATTCCATATGGTCGTTGGAAGAAAAATTCCATCAACGGAGCCAAAGGGGGCCCTGTCAATGGAATAATTAAGGTCTGTTTATTTCCTGAAGGAGGCGGAAGGACCAAGGGTTTGGCAGGCAAAGTACTCCATTGCATCTGTGATGAAGTACCCTGTCCTCCAAACTCTAAATCAGGTCTCGAGCTTCCAGAATACTTATCTCTAATATGGCTGTATTCAAACTCTTGTTCCTCTCGCATGAATCACAACTTCATGAATCACAGCTTGTGGCAGCAGCAAGATCTTAACTCACTTGTCTAGCAAGGATGCTGTAAAACATGAGGAAAGTTATACACGACAATCCAAGATGGCCTCCACCATCACTAAACTTTATGACAGTTCGGAGACTCCTCTGAACTGTAGTGGTACTGAGACAGCATTCACAGTAACTGTAATAACTTTTTCTCAACCGTCAGTAAGACACCAGATGGATAAAAGTGGATGACACTGAGGCAGAACGTATAAAAATATGATGGTATTTCCCTGATACTGGGTTTTAAATATCATCCTGCCGGAATATAGTAACAATAATATTGACTACCATTGTATTGTGAATGTAAGAATATGGAAGGTAAGTATGGGTTTCCCATACTTAATTCCCCACACGTGTACCCTGATTTTATATATATATATATATATATATACATATATATAGTTCCGTGAAAATATATACAGATTCCGTGACAAAGGCTTTTTGCCGAAACGCGTTGGAGTTTTTGTTTGCTTAACTTAAATATTGGATTTCTATTTTACAGAGGTGTCCTGGTTCTCTTCGTATTGGAAGGGTGTGCTCGGTATAAGTGAATTTGGGCGTCTCGGAGCCCGGCAAGGACCGCTGTATTGTAGCGTCCACACTCCGAGGAAATACTGTGGGTTTATGTGATATATATATATATAGATATATACATATTTTTTTTTCACTGAAAATAAAACAAAGTTTAAAGTGATGTTTTAGTTAGGTGAAAATGTCAGTTTAAATGTAACTTTATTCTAAACAAAAATAATAGTTATTTCTAGTAACCCCCCATGTACATTTTTGTTTTCAATAATGTTATTTCAGATGCCATCATTGATATTATTAATGATGTCATAGAACAAGTCATGAGTGATGTAATATGGAAGGTCATAAGCAGTGCATGGCAAGGGCACCTTTTGCTGAATCTTCATGAAACTTTCCAAAAGAAGTCTCATCCATCTCAACTCCTTCCTAGATAGTCTCGGGGTGATCCATCAACTTTTTAATGGGGCGGGGCGTGCGTCCACCCTTCTGAGCCTTCTGACGACCCCGGGAGCCCCATCTCTGGGGCTGATGGCAATTTAAATGATGAGGAAGGCATCCAGCCTCCTTCTCCAAGCCTTTGGAGTATTTGGAAGGCCGCAGAAACCCCATCACCTGGGGCCAATTTTATTATTTTGAGGAGGTTTGTGATGCTCCCTCCCTGAGCTATAGTACGTCCCTGGGGACCCCATACTTTGGGGCCTGCTCTGTTTTATAGAAGCCCACCTCCTTGAGCTCATTTCAGACCCTGGGACCCCATCCCCCAGGGTCCTCTGAGCTTTATTTTGTGGAATGGGCATGATGCCCCACTCCCTGAGCTATATTATTGTCTAGGGACTCCATTTCCTGCTGCAAGCTCATGATTGGCATACCTGAGACCCCATCCCACTGGGCACTGTTCCCTGCTTGCAAGAGGTAAGACATGAGAGTTCCCACTCAGCAGGAGTAAGCCGAAAGGCTCCCACTGAGTGACAGTGGAAACGTTTTTCTCTGCCCAGACTCACTGGCAGAGAACCTATGACTGCGCCTGGTCGGATAGAGCAGAGAGAAAAGCTGCCCCCAACTGAGTGGGAGCAAAGCCAGCTCCTGCAGCACCCGGGATGGATGCTACCAGGGTAGCTGGCGGGTCCCATGGGCCCCTTGCGGTCCCCAATGTGACATATGTTGTTGGATGCCATGGGTGAGACTGAGGCACCCAAGTTAGAACAAATGTAAAAAACAAAAAAGAATGGCCGGATCCTGCGCTGGGACCTGGGGTTCCCCCATGCAGCCCCCACCAAAAAAAAAACTGTAGGTGTCCCTGTGTGGGATCAGGACAGCCACAACAAAATAAACAAAAAATAGGGAAAATAAGTCCCCGATAATGCTCTTGTGTGGTCTAGTTTAGATATATTTTGATGCATGATGGCTCCCCTATCTGGGCAGGGGCACCACCAGCATGCCTTTTTAAGTGTTTTGGTGGGCTGTAAAGAGTACAGTACCCTTTCAGAAATACTTACAAAATATTAACGCCATGTTTACTAGGGTCAATAGCACATGATCCCAGGAGAATTTGATGATATCTTTAAGCATTCCCAGAGCTGGAACTTTTGCTCTTCAGCTTGGGAATGTAGGGACCACATGCATTTGGTCTTGTGGCTGCATTATGTGGCTCGAGCAGTGTAAAAGAAAAACTCTAACACCTATCTAACCCCTTAAGTGTGGGTGTCCGTCAATGCGGATGCATGCAGTTCCTCCCCAGTGCATCTATTAGCCGTTGACAGACACTGGGGAGGAGTATAAAGGATCCTCTGGTGCCTTGCACCACAGGCATTCCTTTATTTAATTACTGGTAAAGTGAAAGTAAAACCAGCTGATGGGTCCATTTTACTTTCAATGCATCAGTGCCAAGGGAGCCTATGTCAACCCCTGAGCACTGATGGAGGTGCATTAAGTATCATTGGAAAGGGCGAATCTCCCCTTTGGAATGGTACCTCTATTGAGTGTATCTCTGCTTGGGTATTGCCACAGGAAAGCGATCCCCAAGCAGGGATATGGGGGAGCAGCCTCTTAGGAAAGGTTTGTGCTACACCATGCCTCAAAGGTTTAAGTCTTTATGTCTCCCCAGGGGGTGGATAGGTGTTACTATCCTCAATCTGTACCTCAGGGGAACAGAAAGCCCACTAGATTTATTTTTACAAAACAAACACAAAACAAAATGAGGGTGGGAGCTGCCTACCATGGGAATGTCCCCACCCCAGAAAGATGTGAAAGTCTTTGTGTCCTCTTGGGGAGCACATTGAGTGTTTTATGCAATCTGCTTCCCCCGGGGTAGAAAGCCCACTAGACACCAAGGAATACAAAAGGGCTCCAAAACAAACAAAAAGAGGGGGTGTCCCACCCTGGAATTGAGCCATACCCCCCTAGGGGAAGATAGAGGGTTTATCCCAATAAGGGAGGTTGCCCTAAATCTACCCTTGGGGATAGGAAACCCACTTGACACCAGGGATTTTGCTTTAGGGGGAAACCAAAATTGGTGTGGCCACTGCACTCTGGCATTGGCCACACCGCCAGTCCAAAAGGTACACCCAACCAGTCTTTCTGCCCCTTCCAGGAGTAGACAGAGGTTTCCCGCAATATACCATTTGGGGAGGAAGACAGTCCACCAGGGAATTCAAAATGGTGGCAAAACAAACAAAAGGAGTCATCGGCCTACTCTGGCATTGTGCCATCTTCCCCCAGAAGGGGGAGTATTGCCCCGGGGGCTGATAGGTGGATTGTTCCATTTGTGGAGATTGACCTAAATGTGACTCCTATGGAGGGGTTAAAAAGCCCACTAGACACCAGAGATTTTGTATTTGGAACAAAAGAAAGGGGTGTGTATGTTGTAATCAGGTCCTGGCCACACTCCCACCCAAAAAAGGACTCCCAACCAGTCTTTCTAGCCCCCAGGGACAGACAGGGGGTTGCACCTAATTTTTCCCTGGGGGGGCACAAAGCCCACTGTATTGCACGAATATATCTTTTTAAACAATAATGAGCTGGGTTCAGCCCATCCTAAAATCAGGCCCAATCTTCACCCCTAAAACCTCAACAGTCTTTTTGGTTCCCTATGGACTAAAACATCCCATCTCATTTCAAGCAAGAGGACATTTGGGTGTTATTTTTACATTTGAGCCAGAAGAGCGGGGCTAAATCCCAATATTGTCCCACTTGCCCTGGTGAATGGCTGCACTTTATGGGCTTGGGTAGGCCAGTGCCTAATTTGTGCTTGTTGTTTCCCGTGCTGAGCACCGGCACTTATTTTTGAGGGCCTGGGTGGGTTCTTCGGCCTCAAGCATTAGCTGCGAGCAAAAGACACATATGGGAAAGACGGATGAAGAGAAAAACGAAAAAGCGTCACAAAAGGAGAAAGTAGAAAGCTGCAAGAGTGAGCTGAAGGGGCAGGGAGTAGCTTTATATGGATTGAAGCGGCCCGAGATGGCTTCAGGACTACGCCACCTCAGTATTCCATATTCACACATTTAATTGCAACAGCCGCGTGTTTAACAGGAGGGCTTTGGACACCAATACCTTTTTATTTACAAATTAAGCACTGTGGTAGGCCACCTAGCAAGGTTCTCCTAGGTGCTGGCTGAACTAGGGCCCAAAACCCACAGCTAGGTTTAAGGAATTTTGTGACTCCCTGCAGATTCCAGAACTTTCCGCCACAGAAATGTGAACAAAATGTGCTTTTTTAGTTAGTGCTTGAGGTTTGCAAGGGCTTATGGATAAGAAAAGCTGGTAAGAGACGTACCTTAGCATCTCCTAGTTGTTTAGATTTCAAACATATACAGGCTTGGTAGGTTTTCCAAGGGGTGAGCCGAGCACTGGCCCAAAATCCACAGCTACCTACATTGCAAAAAAAGGCTCTGTTTTAAGTGGAAACAATATGATGTGCCCATGCTCCGTTTTGGGTCATTTCCTCTTGTATGCACTAGGCCTGCCCACACAAGTGAGGCACCATTTGTATCAGGAGGCATGGGGGAATGCTGGGTGGTAAGCTGGTAAGAGACGTACCTTAGAATCTCCTAGGTGTTTAGATTTCAAACATATACAGGCTTGGTAGGTTTTCCAAGGGGTGAGCCGAGCACGAGCCCAAAATCCACAGCTACCTACATTGCAAAAAAGGCTCTGTTTTAAGTGGAAACAATATGATGTGCCCATGCTCCGTTTTGGGTCATTTCCTCTTGTATGCGCTAGGCCTGCCCACATAAGTGAGGCACCATTTGTATCGGGAGACATGGGGGAATGCTGGGTGGTAGGCAATTTGTGGCTGCCTGGAGATTTCAGATGTTTGCACCACAGAAATGCGAGGAAAAAAGTGTGTTTTAGTCAAACTTTGATGTTTACAAAGGCTTCTGGATAAGAAAACCTGGTTAGAGCCATGCAAATCACCCCACCCTGGATTCTACTAGGTGTCTAGTTTTCAAAACTGAAAGGGTTTTCTAGGTTTCCCTAGGTGTCGGCTGAACTGGGGCCCAAAATGCACAGCTACCGACATTGCAAAAAAAGGACACTCTTCAGTGGTAAAATGTAGTGTGTGAATGTTGTGTTTGGGTCGCTTGCAGGCATTAGGCCTACCCACACAAGTGAGGTACCATTTTCTTCAAAGACATGTGGGAACAAAGAATAGTAGAACATTTATTATTACCACTTGGATTTCGCTGCATTTGTGCCTTCCAAATGTAAGCCAGTGTCTAAGAAAGAGGACATCTTGAAAAATGCCCTCTGAATCACATGCTAATATGGGTACACACAAATGCAGAGATGAACAAATAGCCACTTATCCTAAACTCTATGGGGGTCATTCCAGCCTCCCGCCGCCCGCCAAGCGGGAACCGCCAGAAGACCGTACCGCGGTCAAAAGACCGCGGCTGTCATTCTGGGTTTCCCACTGGGCTGGCGGGCGACCGCCAAAAGGCCGCCCGCCAGCCCAGTGGGAAACACCCTTCCACGATGAAGCCGGCTCCGAATGGAGCTGGCGGAGTGGAAGGTGTGCGACGGGTGCAGTAGCACCCGTCGCGAATTTCAGTGTCTGCTAAGCAGACACTGAAATTCAAAGTGGGGCCCTCTTACGGGGGCCCCTGCAGTGCCCATGCCAATGGCATGGGCACTGCAGTGGCCCCCAGGGGCCCCACGACACCCCATACCGCCATCCTGTTCCTGGCGGCCGAAACCGCCAGGAACAGGATGGCGGTATGGGGGTCGGAATCCCCATGGCGGCGCAGCAAGCTGCGCCGCCATGGAGGATTCCCATGGGCAGCGGAAAGTCGGCGGTACACCGCCGACTTTCCGTTTCTGACCGCGGCTGTACCGCCGCGGTCAGAATGCCCAAAGGAGCACCGCCAGCCTGTTGGCGGTGCTCCCGCGGACCCCGACCCTGGCGGTTTTTACCGCCAGGGTCGGAATGACCCCCTATATCTGGTGCCCATCTCAGAAGTACATAGAGTTCCTTGATACCCACTTTCACTCTACATACTTTACCTTCTGAATTTTGGTATACTCGGTACACAATGAAAAAACATTATATGGTGTAGCTCAATTGTTGGCTCTGTGCACTTCGGGTTCTTGGAAAACGTACAAACCCTATATATTCCCACAACTAGAAGGGTCTAGTTGACATAATGGTATATTGCTTTTGTAACTCGGCCATCATGAAAAAAAGTTACAAATGAAAACATTGTTGCAAATTACAGTTTTTCCCTACTTATTTTCAAAATGTCTTTATTTCAACAGTATGTTGCTGGATGTGTGAGTGGCTGCATGACTGTGAGTGGTTATGTAAGTAGCTGTATCGTGTGTGGCTGAGGGTGTGAGTGGCTGTATCAGTGTAGGTGTGTGGGTGGCTATGTCAGTGTGTGAATGGGTGTGTGAGTGGCTTTATTGTTGTACAAGTGGGTGTGTTACTGGCTGTATAAGTGTGCGCAGAGGTGTGTGAGTGGCTTGAATCAGTGTGTGAGTAGGTGTATGAGTGGATGTATCAATGTGTGACTGGTGTGTTTGTTGCTGTACCAGTGTGTAGCTGGGTGTGTGAATTGCTATATTTGTGTATGACTGGGTGTGTGAGTGGCTGTACCAGTACATGGCTAAGCGTGTGAGTGGTTGTTAAGGTGTGTGTTTGTGTGCATTAGTGGGTGTATCAGTATGTGACTAGGCGTGTAATTGGCTGTACTGGTGTGTGTCTGGGTATGTGAGTGGCTGTGTTGGTGTGTGAGTGACTGTATCAGTCTGTGACTACGTGTATGAATGGCTGTATCAGTGTGTGAGCGGCCGTGTGAGTGGCCATGTGGGAGTATAAGTGAACATTTGAATGTGTAAGAGGGTGTATGTTTTTTTAATTGTAGTCTAGAACACCATGTCAATGTAATGTAAAGGAACAAAACTGAAAGGAGTGATTAGTAAACTGCATGCGCTACTTCAATAGATGGTGCTATTGATCTGTATAAAAAGAAGAAAAAAAAAACATGAATTAGCATTACAAGTTATACATTTCAAATTAAACTTAAAACTTCAACAATACAAAACATCGTAATACGAACAAATCACTACATATTTCCCATGCAGTAATGCTATGTTATAATGAAAATAGGCATTTAATTTCCCCCTTTTTAGTGTTCTCAGGTTCTATACTTATACACCATAAATGATGTACTGTAGAAAAAATCATCCTTGAATAGTGAGGGAAAAACAATCAGAGTTTGTAGGACAAAACAGAACTGCACAGTATGGGGGTCATTACAACATTGGCGGTAAAAGCCGCTTACCGCTGTGCAGAAGACCGCCAATACACCGCCGCGGCCGCGGAATTCCGCCACAGCTATTATGACCCACAGCTCGGAATCCGCCAAAATTCAGACACCCACACAAGCCTGCCACACCAAAGGTCAGTGATAAACTGGCGAAAACATAACCAACGCCGTCACGCCAACAGAAACACGCCCATGCTATCACGACCCACGAATCCACGCGGCGGTCTTTCAACCGCGGTATTTCATTGGCGGTACACACTGCCGCGCTCAAAATACACACACATCTCCAAAACACCGCCACATTGGACAATTCCAAATACACACACCTAATACACATACACACACCACTCCCACACAATCAATACTATATAAAACACACACCCACATCACCCACAAACCCCTACGACCAAAAATTTTGATGAAATCCAGAGAGACAGCACAGCATAGACAACCGCACTACACAGGGGCACACAACACCATCACCCACACTACATCCATGCACAAAACACCACACACCACTACATATCACCACACTCATCACCACATACACCACCCCACACATCACCAACACCACCCCATGGCACGGCAAAGACACCCCAGGTTCTCGGAGGAGGAGGTCAGGGTCATGGTGGAGGAAATCGTACGGGTAGAGCCACAGCTATTTGGATCACAGGTGCAGCACACCTCCATAGCTAGGAATATGGAGCTATGGCGACGAATAGTCTACAGGGTAAACGCAGTGGGACAGCACCCAATAAATCGGGACGACATCAGGAAGAGGTGGAACGACCTACGGGGGAAGGTGCGTTCCGTGGTCTCCAGGCACAACATCGCGGTACAGCGGACTGGCGGCGGAACCCCACCTCCTCCCCCACAACTAACAACATGGGAGGAGCAGGTCTTGACCATTATGCATCCTGAGGGCCTCGGAGGAGTCGGTGGAGGAATGGACTCTGGTAAGTCAAATCTTAACTATCATATCCCCCACCCTACCTGCATGCTATCACAGACCCCCACCCTCACCCCCTCCCCTATCACTCCAACTCCTCACATATGTACTACTAACACAAACCACCCATCCCAACACCAAGCCCTGCATGACACAACAAAGCATGGACACCCCTCACTAAAGCATGCCCACTGCACATACCCATAACACCCCCCCAGCCATCATCACACAAGCCCCCACACAGGAATGCTAGCACTGGGGTACACGCTCACCCACCCATTGCACACCATGACACACACGGATGCAATAATCATGCTTTTACACCCCTGCAGGACCACTACCCAACGTCACCAGACAGGAGGGTCCAGACATCTCTACCCCACCCACAGAAGAGGCACACAGTGATGACAGCAGCTCTGTCCAACTGGATCCAGATGACCAGCCAGGACCATCGTGGGCCTCGGGACAGTCGGTTCCCCACACCCAGTCACAGGCCACCACAGACCTTCCACCCTCTGGTAACACTAGCACAGCACCCACCCAGCGGGCCCATACCTCCGTACCCAGGACACGTCAATCAGCTGTGTGTCCACCACTACAGGGAACCCAGGAAAACCCACCACCCCAACAACAACAGGGACCTGGGGGCAGTGGTAGTGGGCACACGGTCCAGGGGACGGAGGACCAGGAACACAGGGGAACTGGGAGGGCTGCTGTGCGACAGGGGGCGGACAGGCCAAGGGAACCCACTCTCCACGAGGCCCTCTCCTCCATCATGGAAGCCTACCACCACTCCCAGGATACGATGGCAAGGGTACTGGCCAAGTTTCAGGAGACCCAGCGCCTGCAGGAGGAACAGTATTTGGGCTTCAGGGAGGAACTCAGAACCATCAGCACCACCCTGGGCACCATCGTAGGGGTGCTGAAGGAGATACTGAACACCAGGAGGGACACCGTGGCACTCCAAGGGGCCCCTGACACTAGCATGGATGAAGAACTGCCCACCACCTCCGCCGGCGCTAGTGGACAGGAGGCACCGCCACAAGACCAGCACACCAGCACCCCACCCCCTGCAGACGGAGAACCACCCCGCAAGCTGTCCCTGAGATCCAGGAACAGGACAGAGCATGGTGCCAAGACCCCCGCCAAGAAATGAGACCACCCTGATTGTCATCCCTCTGTCCCACTTTGTAACCCTGTCCATATTGGAACTGCCCCAGCTCCACTTCCTATGCCCATATGGGCAGTGCACCTGTGAGACTAATAGACTGGACTCTGCCATGGACATTCCTCCACCATCACCCCTCACCATTTTACCACCCCCTCCACTATTTAGCACTTCAATAAACACCCTTGAAGCACAAAACAATCGGGAGTCAGTCTGTGATTTTGAAAATGTGTATTAGCAATGACAGTGACCAAATCCGGTCTCAAATGTAATGTCAACATACCTATGTCACACATCTCAAGTCCATGAGGAATGTAAGCAGATCACACACGTTGGTAACCACACCTGTGAAACCGTAATGGAAATGTACATTTCAGTTACCATATACTGGTTGAAATCGACAGACAGGATAGAGGTAGAAGTGGGAAAGTACTTGTAGTAGGCAGGAATGTGTTCTCACCTGTGTGTCACTGGAAATATTGCTGGATAACTGAGTCCCTGTTGTCAATGTCTTCTTCCTCTGCTTCCTCCTCATCACTGTCCACAGCTTCCACAACACCGTCATCTGGACCATCCTCCTGCAGAAAAGGCACCTGGCGTCGCAAAGCCAGATTGTGAAGCATACAGCAGGCGATGATGATCTGGCACACCTTCCTTGGTGAATAGAATAGGGAACCACCTGTCATATGGAGGCACCTGAACCTGGCCTTCGGGAGGCCGAAGGTGCGTTCGATCACCCTCCTAGTCCGCCCATGGGCCTCATTGTAGCGTTCCTCTGCCCTGGGATTCCTCACTGGGGTCAGTAGCCATGACAGGTTGGGGTAACCAGAGTCCCCTAATAGCCACACACAGTGCCTCTGGAGTTGACCCATCACATAAGGGATGCTGCTATTCCGCAGGATGTAGGCGTCATGCACAGAGCCAGGGAACATAGCATTTACCTGGGAGATGTACTGGTCTGCCAAACATACCATCTGTACATTTATGGAATGATAACTCTTCCGGTTCCTGTACACCTGTTCACTCCTGTGGGGGGGGACCAGAGCTACATGGGTCCCATCAATGGCACCTATGATGTTAGGGATATGCCCAAGGGCATAGAAGTCACCTTTAAGTGTAGCCAAATCCTCCACCTGAGGGAAAACGATGTAGCTCCGCATGTGTTTCAGCAGGGCAGACAACACTCTGGACAACACGTTGGAAAACATAGGCTGGGACATTCCTGATACCATGGCCACTGTTGTTTGAAATGACCCACTTGCAAGGAAATGGAGCACTGATAGCACCTGCACTTGAGGGGGCATCCCTGTGGGATGGCGGATTGCTGACATCAGGTCAGGCTCCAACTGGGTACACAGTTCCTGGATTGTGGCACGGTCAAACCTGTAGGTGATGATTAAATGTCGCTCCTCCATTGTCAACAGGAACACCAGCGGTCGGTACACCAGAGGATTCCGCCATCTCCTCACATGTCCCAGCGGACGGTGCCTAGGAAGGACAACAGCGACCACAGAGTCAAACAACTCAGAGGTATGTACCCACAGTCAACACAGAACACGAAACATAATCCAAAAAGTTGTCTGTATGTGTGTTGAGTCTAGGCCTAGGTATGTGTGACGCAGTTGAAAATGAAGTCATGTGGGCCCCTGAAATGGCGGCTGCCTGACCTCTAACCTGGGACAATGGGATGTGAGGTAACTGCGCTGGCGTTGTACACCGTCGCGGTAGGCGGATGAAGACTGCGGCGCTATGCTGCATTGGTAAACATTGGACCCTATGGGACCCAGGAGCCAATGGCGAAGTGCGCCAGCGGTGATGATACGCACCGCAGCGGACGCCACCGCCGCGGACGTGACCGCCATTTTCTATCTGTTCAATCACTCGATACCTGATCTTCGACAGGAGAGGACCTACACTGCAAGTGCTGCTGTGACCTCGGTCTGGAAGAGACAATGGCTCGTGCGTCTGGGAAAAGGGCCCCTGCCTTCACTGCCCAGTACACGCTACTCTACGGTCCTCCAGACCAACAGGTAAGTACACAGCGAGCAAGTTGTATGGGCTATGCCTGTGTGGAGAGGGCTGGTTGTAAGAATGAAGGGTCCACAGTTCTGCGTGCATGAAGGACTGTGAATGCATGTGCCACATGGCAAGGGTAGGGATGTGAGCCACTCACTTTGACGGTGCAGTTGGTAATGACTTCTCTTCTTCCCCTGTACATGTCATGTAGGTCAGCGCCCACCAGAAGAAGGATATTTGGCGTGCCATCGCCAAGGACGTCCGGACCCTGGGGGTCCACCACAGACGGAGCACCCACTGCCGTAAAAGATGGGAGGACATTCGCTGCTGGAGCAAGAAGACGGCAGAGGCTCAGCTGGGGATGGCCTCCCAACGTGGGAGGGTGCCCGTCGCAACATGACCCCCCTGATGTTACAGATCCTGGCGGTGGCCTACCCTGAGTTGGATGGGCGCTTGAGGGCATCACAGCAGACACAAGGGGGTGAGTACAACATCATTCTGCGGACTTTGCGCGCAGTGAAGGTGTCTGGGTGGGGGAGGAGGGCTGTGGGTTCCCCTAGGCCAGGGCGAGTTCCGTAGGATAGGCCCCTCCATAATGTAGGCCATGTGGCACTCCACCCTACCTCTGTAGAGTGGCAAGTACAGGTATACATGCCCCTGTGTCATCTATGTGTGCTGATGTCCACCATAGCTATGTAGGCCATATCCCAGGAACTGCATCTGTAGAGCCCAACAGCGCGGCGTAGTGCAGGGGGCTGCTGTGTCTGTATTGTCCGCCAATGGTAGCGGTAAGCCATGCACTCAACCTGTCTTTCTTCTGTCGCCCCCCCTTTTTGTGCTCTCCCTGTTCTTGTGTGCATCAGCATCATCAGGCGGAGGTACAGTGGCACCGGAGCACGAGGGAGCTGCATCCCACATGGCCATGGAGGGCCACACCATGGACTCGGAATACACCAGTGGGACGGAGGGCGAGGGGAGCTTCACGGCGGTCACAGGATCAGCAACCAGCGACACGGACTCTTCCTCCGATGGGAGCTCCCTTTTGGTGGTGGTAAGATCTGTGCCCCCCCACTTCTACAGGTACAGCCGCCACCCCCCCCTACCAGCACCGCCCTCCCAGCAGCCCCTCAGCCTTCGCCCGTGCCCGCTCACCCAGGAGGGTGGGCATCACCTTCGCCCAGGCACCTCAGCCCCTGCCCCTGTCACCTCTGCTGCCCTCAGTGAGGAGGCCATTGACCTCGTCAGGTCACTCACTGTTGGGCAGTCTACCATTTTGAATGCCATCCAGGGTGTAGAAAGGGAATTGCAACACACAAATGCATTCCTGGAGGGCATTCATTCTGGTCAGGCTGCCCTTCATCGAACCCTGCAAACTCTGGCTTCAGCACTGATGGCAGCCATTGTCCCTGTCTCTAGCCTCCCCCCTCCAACTTCCTCCACCTGGACCCAATCCCCTGTACCCCAGCCTATCCCAAGCACACCATCAGACCAGCCTGCACACACCTCAACACACAAGGGAAGCTCAGGCAAACATAAGCACCACACATCCCACAGGCACCCACCCAACATACATCCACCTCACGACAGCATCCAGCACATGCACCTGCACCCAAAGCCACAAAAGTTACACCTCCTACAACCACCTCCTCTTCCTCCACTCCCAGACCCCCTCCAGCTACCCGTTCCAGTGTTCCTATGAAACCTTTCCTGACCAAGCTTGACCTCTTTCCCACCCCCCCTCCAATTCATAGGTCCCGTACTAGCACCACAGCCAAAAAATCGCCGGTACCAGTGGTGCCTGTTAGAGGTATGTGGAGTGCACCGGGCACCAAGGCAGTCATTGTGACATGGAGCCACAGCACAGCCAGTCCCCCCGTGAAGCACCAGATGTTGGACAGTGCCCGGCGGGAGTGGGGGAAGGCTCCAGCCAGCAAAGCCGCTCACAAGGGTCCCGGGGGGAGTGTCCACTCAGCTGTGACTCCTCCCAAGGTGGGGAAGGGGCAGAAGAAATCACCAAAGTCTGGGAAGAGCAGCACGGCCGAGAAGACCGCCATCATCCCTGCTGCCCAGGAGGCCACCGCCAGCCCCATCGTCAGTGGCCAGGAGGCCACCGCCAGAGTCAGTGCCCAGGAGGCCACCGCCAGCCACAGCCCAGCTGCCCAGGAGGGCCCCGGCAGCCACAGCCCAGGTGCCCAATGAAGGACTGCCAGCCCCAGCCCAGCTGGGCAATGAAGGACCGCCATGGCAAGCACCGCTGAACAGCTCAGAAACTGCAAAGTCAAGCACCGCTGAACAGGGCAAGCACCGCTGAACAGGGCAAAGACCGCCATGGCAAGCACCGCTGAACAGGTCAGAAACTGCAAAGTCAAGCACCGCTGAACAGGGCAAGCACCGATGAACAGGGCAAAGACCGCCATGCCAAGCACCGCTGAACAGGGCAAAGACCGCTGAACAGGGCAAGCACCGCTGAACAGGTCAAAAACTGCAAAGTCAAGCACCGCTGAACAGGGCAAGCACCGCTGAACAGGGCAAAGACCGCCATGGCAAGCACTGCTGAACAGGTCAGAAACTGCAAAGTCAAGCACCGCTGAACAGGGCAAAGACCGCCACGGCAAGCACCGCTGAACAGGGCAAAGACCCCTGAACAGGGAAAGGACCGCTAACTCAAGCACCGCTAGCCCATGTGCGGCAGGGGCAGTGACGGAACTGGGACCGTCATGGGGAGAGTGATGCACTCTGGGCACCAGTCCCCCTCCAGAACCAGTCGAGACATGCATCCACTCCGTCTGTCCTTAACAGGATGAAGCACTCTGGGCACCAGTCCCCCTCCAGAACCAGTGGAGCCATGCCTCCACTCCGTCTGTCCTTAACAAGATGAAGCACTCTGGGCACCAGTCCCCCTCCAGAACCAGTGGAGCCATGCATCCACTCCGTCTGTCCTTCACAGGATGAAGCACTCTGGGCACCAGTCCCCCTCCAGAACCAGTGGAGACTGTTATCCACTTGAGAGACTGTGGCTTTGCACTCCCCAGGATGGTACAGTGGGCAAACCACCCACTGTAGAGACTTGAGAGGCTGTGGCTTTGCACTCCCCAGGATGGTACAGTGGGCAAACCACCCAGTGTAGAGACTTGAGAGACTGTGGCTTTGCACTCCCCAGGATGGAACAGTGGGCAAACCACCCACTGTAGAGACTTGAGAGACTGTGGCTTTGCACTCCCCAGGATGGTACAGTGGGCAAACCACCCACTGTAGAGACTTGAGAGACTGTGGCTTTGCACTCCCCAGGATGGTACAGTGGGCAAACCACCCACTGTAGAGACTTGAGAGACTGTGGCTTTGCACTCCCCAGGATGGTACAGTGGGCAACCCACCCACTGTAGAGACTTGAGAGACTGTGGCTTTGCACTCCCCAGCATGGTACAGTGGGCAACACACCCTCTGTAGAGACTGTGGCTTTGCACCCCCAAGGATACATCAATGGGCATGGAGCCCCCTCGTGGATCTGGCGTGGTGCACTCATCCGGCTGAGGTGCCCCCTTTCCCTTCCCCCTGAGGTGCCTGTTGTATTTCTATCTGATGCCCCGGCAGTGTTCTCTCCGTTTTGATCAGGTATCTGATGTTGGCCTCGCCCATGCATTTTGGGCCCAGTGGTCCACGGACAATGAATGGTGCATTACCTGCACTACCAATCGTGATGTATATTTTGTTGAATGTGTATATATATCTGTATATATTTTGTTACTGTATTTTGAAATATTACAATGGTTGAACTCATTTCCTTTTGTCTTTGCATTCTTCCGAGGGGGCATGGGGGTTGTTACTATAATGTTTGGATATGCACTGGTGTGTGTGTTGTAGTGGGTGAGGGTCGGGGTGGGTGTGGGGGTGTTGCGTGTGTGTGTCCCTGACTTTTGCCTCCCCCTCCCCTATGTCGTAGGTGCAGTACTCACCGTTGTCTTCGGCGCCGGCGTTGCTGATGGTCGTATAGGAGCAGGAAGACTATCGCAGGAAGAATTTGGAGTTCTGGTTCCATGGTGTCCTCCTTCCTCGTGGAGTGTGTAGAGGTGAGCGTTTTCACTTTGAAATGGCTGTTTCCGCCGTGTTTTTATCCACGGTGAATCCGCCCCGGAAAAGGTGGCGGATTGGTAGGTTGTGATACTGTGGGCGGTACATTGTCTTCTGCCTGTCTGTTGGCGGTGACCGCCAAGCTGTTTGTCTGTACCGCCGTGGCGGTCGGAGTGTTAAAGTGGCTGTCTTTGTTGGCGGTTTCCGCCACGGTCATAATTCCCATTTCTTTACCGCCGGCCTGTTTGCAGTCTTACCGCCGCTTTAACACCGTCCGCCAGGGTTGTAATGACTACCTATGTCACTGTAATTAAGCAACACTGTGCATGGCATTCACTATATTTTTTCAAACAATTGTTTTACCCATCCTTGCTCTACTAATTTAAAAGGAACATTTGGCTGAAAATAAGACCTTCATCATTAGAACTAATAAATATATAAAGCACTGCAGCATATGGAAAGCTTTATAAAGACATCGCTCCTGGTAGGCCTCATGATGTCATAAATTCTGATAACGCATCTACTACAACCAGACTATTCCAATTTTACAACTGTAATTATCCTTAGAACTTTGGCTCCAGATTCAAAAGATAAGAATTTGGTAACTTAGAAGGCAATCTTTGATTGAATTGTATATTGCTATCATTAGCTATCATTACATTCTGTCAATCCACTTATACTTTTTAGACAGTCTAGTGACTGGATGTAAACCTAACTCCTTCATGAAATATGATACCAATAGTACTACATGTTTTCCCAGAAATAGTTAATTGTCCTGCTTTAAAGTTTGAAATCTCAGTTTCCAATTTACTGCCATCTGCTCTGCGTCGTTATAGCATAAAAATAACATATTTGCCACTCCTACAGGTTATGTTGACACAAGATCTGTTTGACATTTTGGGAATGTATTATTTAGTGTAGCCTTTTTCAACAATCTATCAAAAGCCACACTTTTGCAATCTGGTAATGTTAAATAAATAAAACATTCCAAATCTATTTCTGTTCTTGATGTGTATGAGAATCTTCTCACTCATGGTTCCATGAGTAAATAAGTCCAAATAACTCATTAATAGGTATTTCCTCTTCTTCCAAAACAGCACACTTCACCATTAAAAACTCCTGTGCTTCTTCTTGAATGTTTCGTGTAAACTGTACAGCTCCACTTCTCACAGGTCTAGAATGTATGACCTACAATGTCTTTTAGTTCCATCACTACGCAAACGTTGCAACAAAACACACAGTGCAGAAGTGTAGGAGGCTGGCCTGGTTTGTAGTGGGTACCAAGGGGTACTTACACTCTGCACCAGGTCCAGGTATCCCTTATTAGTGTAGAAGAGGTGTCTAGCAGCTTAGGCTGATAGAAAAGGTAGCTTAGCAGAGCAGCTTAGGCTGACCTAGGAGACGTGTAAAGCTCCTACCATACCACTGTTGTCATATGCACAATATCATAAGAAAACACAATACACAGATATACTACAAATAAAGGTACTTTATTTTTATGACAATATGCTAAAAGTATCTCAGTGAGTACCCTCAGTATGAGGATAGCAAATATACACAAGATATATGTACACAATACCAAAAATATGCAGTAATAGCAATAGAAAGCAATGCAAGCAATGTACAGTCACAATAGATTGCAATGAGAGCACATAGGTATAGGGGCAACACAAACCATATACTCCAAAAGTGGAATGCGAACCACGAATGGACCCCAAACCTATGTGAGCTTGTAGAGGGTCGCTGGGACTGTAAGAAAACAGTGAGGGTTAGAAAAATAGCCCACCCCAAGACCCTGAAAAGTAGGTGTAAAGTGCACCTAAGTTCCCCAGAGAGCACAGAAGTCGTGATAGGGGAATTCTGCAAGGAAGACCAACACCAGCAATGCAACAATGATGGATTTCCAGACGAGAGTACCTGTGGAACAAGGGGACCAAGTCCAAGAGTCACACTCAAGTCGTGAGTGGGCAGATGCCCAAGAAATGCCAGCTGAGGGTGCAAAGAAGCTGCCACCGGATGGTAGAAGCTGTGGATTCTGCAAGAACAAAGAGGACTAGGAACTTCCCCTTTGGAGGATGGATGTCCCACGTCGTGAAGAAGCTTGCAGAGGTATTTCCACGCAGAAAGACTGCAAACAAGCCTTGCTAGCTGCAAGGGTTGCGGTTAGGGTTTTTGGATGCTGCTGTGGCCCAGGAGGGACCAGGATGTCGCCAATTGCGTGAGGAGACAGAGGGGGCGCCCAGCAAGACAAGGAGCCCTCTCAGAAGCAGGCAGCACCCGCAGAAGTGCCGGAACAGGCACTACAAAGAGGAGTGAACAGGAGCTCACCCGAAGTCACAAAAGAAGGTCCCACGACGCCGAAGGACAACTCAGGAGGTCGTGCACTGCAGGTTAGAGTGTTGGGGACCCAGGCTTGGCTGTGCACAAAGGAAATCTTGGAAGAGTGCACAGGAGCCGGAGCAGCTGCAAATCACATGGTACCCAGCAATGCAGTCTAGCGTGGGGAGGCAAGGACTTACCTCCACCAAACTTGGACTGAAGAGTCACTGGACTGTGGGAGTCACTTGGACAGAGTTGCTGAGTTCCAGGGACCGCGCTCATTGTGCTGAGAGGGGACCCAGAGGACCGGTGATGCAGTCTTTTGGTGCCTGCGTTTGCAGGGGGAAGATTCCGTCAACCCACGGGAGATTTCTTCGGAGCTTCTAGTGCAGAGAGGAGGCAGACTACCCCCACAGCATGCACCACCAGGAAAGTAGACGAGAAGGCGGCTGGATCAGCGATACAAGGTTGCAGTAGTCGTCTTTGCTACTTTGTTGCGGTTTTGCAGGCGTCCAGAGCAGTCAGCGGTCGATTCCTTGGCAGAAGGTGAAGAGAGAGATGCAGAGGAGCTCTGATGAGCTCTTGCATTCGTTATCTAAAGAATTCCCCAAAGCAGAGACCCTAAATAGCCAGAAAAGGGGGTTTGGCTACTTAGGAAGGAGGATAGGCTAGCAACACAGGTAAGAGCCTATCAGAAGGAGTCTCTGACGTCACCTGCTGGCACTGGCCACTCAGAGCAGTCCAGTGTGCCAGCAGCACCTCTGTTTCCAAGATGGCAGAGGTCTGGAGCACACTGGAGGAGCTCTGGGCACCTCCCAGGGGAGGTGCAGGTTAGGGGAGTGGTCACTCCCCTTTCCTTTGTCCAGTTTTGCGCCAGAGCAGGGCTGGGGGATCCCTGAACCGATGTAGACTGGCTTATGCAGAGATGGGCACCATCTGTGCCCATCAAAGCATTTCCAGAGGCTGGGGGAGGCTACTCCTCCCCAACCCTGAAACCTTTTTCCAAAGGGAGAGGGTGTAACACCCTCTCTCTGAGGAAGTCCTTTGTTCTGCCTTCCTGGGCCAAGCCTGGCTGGACCCCAGGAGGGCAGAAACCTGTCTGAGTGGTT
This sequence comes from Pleurodeles waltl, assembly GCF_031143425.1. Classification (NCBI taxonomy): domain Eukaryota; kingdom Metazoa; phylum Chordata; class Amphibia; order Caudata; family Salamandridae; genus Pleurodeles; species Pleurodeles waltl. The sequence goes on from NC_090437.1 coordinate 194,562,231, forward strand.
GGCAGCAGCAGCAGCTGCAGTGAAACCCCGGGAAAGGTAGTTTGTCAGTACCCAGGTCTGTGCTAGAGACTCGGGGGATCATGGAATTGTCTCCCCAATGCCAGAATGGCATTGGGGTGACAATTCCATGATCTTAGACATGTTACATGGCCATGTTCAGAGTTACCATTGTGACGCTGTACATAGGTAGTGACCTATGTACAGTGCACGCGTGTAATGGTGTCCCCGCACTCACAAAGTCCGGGGAATTTGCCCTGAACAATGTGGGGGCACCTTGGCTAGTGCCAGGGTGCCCACACACTAAGTAACTTAGCACCCAACCTTTACCAGGTAAAGGTTAGACATATAGGTGACTTATAAGTTACTTAAGTGCAGTGGTAAATGGCTGTGAAATAACGTGGACGTTATTTCACTCAGGCTGCAGTGGCAGGCCTGTGTAAGAATTGTCAGAGCTCCCTATGGGAGGCAAAAGAAATGCTGCAGCCCATAGGGATCTCCTGGAACCCCAATACCCTGGGTACCTCAGTACCATATACTAGGGAATTATAAGGGTGTTCCAGTATGCCAATGTGAATTGGTGAAATTGGTCACTAGCCTGTTAGTGACAATTTGGAAAGTAATGAGAGAGCATAACCACTGAGGTTCTGGTTAGCAGAGCCTCAGTGAGACAGTTAGGCATCACACAGGGAACACATACATATAGGCCACAAACTTATGAGCACTGGGGTCCTGACTAGCAGGGTCCCAGTGACACATAACAAACATACTGAAAACATAGGGTTTTCACTATGAGCACTGGTCCCTGGCTAGCAGGATCCCAGTGAGACAGTGAAAACACCCTGACATACACTCACAAACAGGCCAAAAGTGGGGGTAACAAGGCTAGAAAGAGGCTACTTTCTCACAAGAAGTCAATGTCTTCTGTTTCTTTTCAGTTGCATCTACAACATAAGGAAATGCAAACAGTATGCGTGGAACATTAGCATAGCAATTGTCACCAGAGGGGTTTGACAACTGGTACACAACAATATCTACCTCATTATTTTTTTTTCTTAACAATTTCTTTGTTCTCTTTCATTTCCTTCTTTCCAACAACATCACTACACTCCTTTGAAAGTTTCCGCTTTGGTTTTTTTCACAAACTGAATATGGGACCTTTTGAGAAGGTGCAGCGGGCCTTGGCGGAGCCCTCTGTTCCAGAGGGCAATTCACTATCCCTCTTGCCGTCAGCGGATCCGGAAGAGGATGATTCACACGATTCTAGTGATGAGGCAGGCCCTTCCAGGCCTTGGCGGCCCGCACAAGCTTCCTCAGAGCTTCAGTTGCCTATGGGTTCGGACATGCTGGATCCTGATGATTTGGTCCATCTGCGCTCATCTGAGTGGGTTCCCTCAGATAAAGTCACGTCTTACGTCGCTGCTCGGCTGCGCAAACCTTTGGACAAGGAGGTTCGGGCGCATCTGCGGGCAGAATGCCCTCGCCCTTCCCTTCCGGGCAATGTTTCTTGTACCCCGGACATTGCTCCTAGGATGGCCACTTTCCTGCAGAAATTTATTAAAGATCCCAAGAAGGGAATCGACAGGTCCTGGCGGGCCTGTCAAGATAAGCTTCTTGAGATTTCGGGCCCTCTTACTAAAATATTGGAGTTGGCTGAACAGGCCAAGGTGTCCGATACTCTGTTATCTCCGGAAGTGATCTCTGGTTGGGCCCAGAGGGCTTTAATTTTCCTGGGTAATGCCAATTGTGGTCTCTCCACAGAAAGGCACAGGTCGCTCCTTATCAAAGTGGACCAGAGGCTGGGGGACCTGGCTTCGGTGGCGACGGGGCCTATGGCTCAGGGAAATCTCTTCAGAGATCATTTTTTTAAGGAGTTGTCAAAATTCGTTGCCACCTTCACATTGCTTGATAAGGTGCAATCATCCATTAAGAAGATTTTTCAACTGCGCCTTTTTATCTCAGCCGGTCATGGGAGAGGGCGCTCGGCCAGCCGCTTCTACATCTAAGGCCCCACTAGAAATCAAGCCCCCGCAGAGCGAACGAGCAACCGCGCTACGGTGAATTCTTCCCCACTCGGAGGGGTCAGCGAGGCAGAGGTCTGCTTCAAGGAGCTCTGTCCGATAGGTGTTTTGTCAGGAGTATTCCTTCCAATTGGGGGGCGGTTGGCTCTTTTTGCTCTCAAATGGGAAGCCCTTACTTCAGACCCGTGGATTCTTCAGACAATCAAAGGGTTTCACCTGGAGTTTTTTGGTTTTCCGGCGCAGGTCACCCGCCCGCGGCCCATAGTATTCACCCATTCTCAGCTGCTTTTGGTGGATCGAGAGGTGGGAGAGTTGTGCCGGAAGGCAGCTATAACTCCAACTTCCCTGCAGCTGCGGGGTTTCCTCAGCAACATCTTCTTGGTGGACAAACAGGACGGAGCCAGATACCTGTAATCAATCTCAGGGAGGTCAGTGGGTGGCTGCTGTATCGTCACTTCAAGATGGAGGGTAACCATCTTTTGCGCGACCTTTTACGTCCCGGTGATTGGATGGTGCGCCTGGATCTCCAGGATGCCTATCTGGCGGTCCCTATTTTCCCCCTGCACCATTGTTTCCTTCAGTTTCAGTGGCGAGGCCAGGTTTACGAATTTACAACTCTGCCGTTCGGCCTTTCTTCGGCCCCCTGGTGCTTTACCAAGGTGTTGAGGCCGGTAGTGGAACATCTCCGAGCAAGGGGAATGCATCTGATCATTTATTTGGACGATCTTTTGCTGATGAATCAGTGTCCCCTCAAGTTGCGGGAACAACTAAAATACGCCAATTTTTTGGAGGGTTTAGGTTTCTTGATAAATGCTAAGAAGCCAGACCTGGTTCCCTCCCGGCAGACCACTTTTCTGGGTTTTGTCATAGACTCGGTAAACAAGACCCTCAGTCTTCCCTCTCACAAGATCACAAAGATCTGGCGAGAGTTAAGGAAAACCCTTGCCCGCTCCTCCACCTCCCTGCGTCAGGTGGCTCGGATAGTGGGCCTTCTGTCCTCATCCATACCGGCAATTTTTCCGGGTCCCCTTCATTCCAGCGTTTGAAAGCCTTTCACTTGTGAGAGGGCCTCTCTTATTCCGATCAAGTGATTCTTACGGAGGAGGCCAGAAACGAGATGGGATGGTGGCTTTCTCACATGGAGGCCTGGAACGGGCGGGCGATCTTTGGCTCCAACCCAGACTTAGTAATAGAATCCGACGCCAGTGGCTTGGGTTAGGGAGCTCACTGCAGGGACTCCGTCATGGGCGGACGATAATATGGCGACGAGCGAGCCCTTCACATCAATTGCCTGGAACTCCTTGCGGGTTCTTTTGCCATTAAGGGGGTCATTCCGACCCCGGTGGTCAAGGACCGCCGGGGCCGGGGTCGGCGGGAGCACCGCCAACAGGCTGGCGGTGCTCCGCAGGGCATTCTGACCGCGGCGGTATGGCCGCGGTCAGAACAGGAAAACCGGCGGTGTCCCGCCGGTTTTCCGTTGCCCTGCTGAATCCTCCATGGCGGCGCAGCTTGCTGCGCCGCCATGGGGATTCCGACACCCCATACCGCCATCCTGTTCCTGGCGGTTCGCCCGCCAGGAACAGGATGGCGGTATGGGGTGTCGTGGGGCCCCTGGGGGCCCCTGCAGTGCCCATGCCAATGGCATGGGCACTGCAGGGGCCCCCGTAAGAGGGCCCCACAAAGAATTTCAGTGTCTGCTTAGCAGACACTGAAATTCGCGACGGGTGTAACTGCACCCGTCGCACCTTTCCCACTTCGCCGGCTCCATTCGGAGCCGGCTTCCTCGTGGAAAGGGGTTTCCCGCTGGGCTGGCGGGCGGCCTTCTGGCGGTCGCCCGCCAGCCCAGCGGGAAAGCCAGAATGGCCTCCGCGGTCTTTCGATCGCGGAGCGGCCATATGGCGGTTCCCGCCAGGCGGGCGGCGACCGCCGCCCGCCGGCCTCAGAATGAGGCCCTAAATGTTGGACCAGGGACAAAGTGAATTGTGCAGTCCTCATCAAAATGGACAATTGTTCTGCGGTCCGCTACATCAACCACCTGGGGGGCCCCAGATATAAGGCTCTAGCCGACCTCACCAAAGATCTTTGGGCGTACTGTCTCACGTTCAATATCTCGGTCACAGCGGAATATCTTCCAGGATCCTCTAATCAGATAACGGATTGGTGTTCACGGGAGTGGCCACACACACGTTTATGGCGGTTAGATCCTGGGATCTTCACGAGCCTCAACGCAAGGTGGGGTCCTTTCTCCAAAGACCTATTTGCGTCCAGGCTGGACCATCAAACTCCTCCCTTTGTCAGCTGGAACCGGACCCGCTGGCAGTGGCAACAGATGCGTTTCTTCAGGACTGGTCGAAGGAGAAGGGTTACGCCTTCCCTCCCTACGCCATGATAACACATCTGGCTGCACTGGTACGCAATCAGCAAGCGCAAGTAGTGATGATCACTCCGGTCTGGAGGTCTCAAGTGTGGTTCCTGTTTCTTCTGGAATTTTCTTGGGGCTCTCGTTATGAAGGGATTTGTGTGTCATACAGAGGTCCTTAAAGTTCATCCACTGCTTTATTGGAAGCCAGTGAAGGGAGGCTAAAGTAGGTTTGGCCGATATACATCTGGATGCATTCTTGAGCAATCGCGCGGCCGCGTTTTGCACTACCTGCAGTTTCCTTATCACGTAGCCAGGGGAACTGAGAAAAAGGGAATTGCCATAATCCAGTCATGACAATATCAAAGCCTGAATAAGAAGTCTTCTGGCAAGAAAAGGCAGAAGATTGAGAAGCAGGATGAGGCGATCTTTTTGGATTGATGGTCCATCGTGAGGCGAGGGTCTAGCCAAAAGCCTAGGCTCTTTATATTGTCTTTAGGGTGTGGAAGATTTTTAAAGTCCTCCGGGAATAGTGTCGGAGAGTTGGAAAGGGCACAATTGCCCACGATCATTACTTCCGACTTTTCATCGTTGAGTTTGAGTCTAGACTCAGTCATCCATTTGGCTACATCCGCCAGACAGGATGAAAGATTCAATTGGGAGGTATTTTCTGCATTTGAGAGCGACACTACTAACTGAGTATCATCAGCATATGAAACCAAAGAGAGGCTATGGGGTTCCACAACAGAGAAGAAAGATAGATATTCAAAAGGGTGGGGCTCAACGAGGAGCCCTGGGGGACACCGCAGGTGAGGGAACATGTATTAGATAGAAATGAGAGGTCGAGAACTTTGAAAATTCTATCTTTCAGGAATGAAGAAAACCAACTCAATACTGTGCCTTCAATTCCTATAGCAGAAAGTCTTTGAAGGAGAATGTTACGATCCACAGTGTCAAATGTGGCACTGAGATCTAATAAGATAATAGCTGCATGTCTACCACGGTCCAACAGTTGGCGGGCGTTTTCCATGACCGCTAGTAAGGCTGATTCTGTGCTGTGCTGGGGCCTAAATCCCATTTGAGAGGGTTGCAGAAGTTCATGATCTTCAAGGAAACATGTTAGCTGATTATTGACATGCTTTTCTATTATCTTAGACAGAATATGGAGAAGAGCAATAGGTCTATAGTTGCTCAACTGCATGTGGTCGAGTTTAGGGTTTAACAACAGCGTGTTTCAGAGACTGAGGTATAGATCCAGAGGGTAAGAAATGGTTTAGAGTGTCAATATAGGAGATGCTATTTTGAAAGCTAACACTAGAATATAAGGTGGAGTGGGGTTAAAGGGAGAGCCCGATTTTATACTGTGCAAGTAGTTAGTGACAAGCGCCTCAGTCATAAGCTGAAAGACTGTGAGCGAGACCGTTGAGACTTGGGAGTCTTTATGCAAATATAGATCTATTTATTGACCGGGAGTGACCGGGAAGGAAGAATAGATGTCAGTGACCTTTTTTTGGAAGAAGTCTGCCAAGTCATTGCTATGAATCGTGGAGGCATCTATAGGAGAATCCCCAGAAGGGGTGAGTAAGTTCTTTAAAGATCATAAAGATCTCTTTCTGGGAGTTAGCAGATTGTTCTACTCTAGAACTATAAAACATATATTGAGCAGATTTAATTCCCTCATGGTAGGCTCTAATAGCTGCCCTGTATTGTTTTTTTGAAGTGATGCTGTAATCTCTTCTCCACCTTCTTTCTAGCTTCTTACACTCTTTTTTTTGTTCAGACAATTGAGATGTAAACCAGGGTTTAGACTTATGATTAGTCCTTCTAACAATCGTCTTAACTGGAAGGAGAATGTCTAAGAAAGTAGAGATCCAGTTATAAAAAATTTCTATGATGCCAATTCTGGACTCATCGTGGTTGGAGGATGAGAGGCGAAGAGTATTCTGACAATCCCTGGGGTCCAATTTTGACCAGTGGCAGGAATTTGACTTTATGGGAGGTTGGTGGGGAAAAGGAGACCCACAGGGTAGTGTAAATTACAGTAAGTGGTGATCTGTCCAGATCAAAGGAAGAGGTGTGTAGGAGAGAAGATTAAAGAGGTTGCTGAAAACTAAATCGATAGTATGGCCTTTGATATGGGTGAGTCCTGTAATGAGCTGAGTCAGGTCTAATGAAGCTATTTTGGAGAGGAGAGTTTTAGCAGACGACTACGTGAATATTGAAGTCTCCAAGTATGGTGAAATTGGAGGTTTTGAAAAAAATACCAGCTACAAAGTCTGGCAAGGCCTGTACAAAGCTCCCATAGGGACCGGGAGGGTGGTAGATGAGTATTCCAGAGAAAGTGAATGTTGCATTGAGGGTTAAAGAAAAAAACAGACTTTCATAGTCAGGGATGTCTAGTAGGGTAGTAAAGCATTTAATAGAATTCTTGTGGATAATGGCAATACCTCCGCCCCTTGCATGGGGTCTATCTAAGCGGATAATTGAATAATCCTGAGGTAAGGCCCTTACTACTTAAGAGGAAGAGTATTTGTTGAGCCAGGTTTCTGTCAAAAACAAGATATCTGGGAGGCATTCTTCTAGTAGTGAAAAAATATGTAAACCGTGCGCTAATAAAGAGCGGCAGTTAACCAGAAAAAGTTTACCCAAATGTTCATTAATGTTAATAGAGGGGTGTGGCAGGTCAAAAGAAGGAGTCCAAGTGCAGTTGTGGCATGCCCAGTTCACAGAATCAGGAGTGCAAACAGAGTGGACTGTGTCTAGATGAAGATTGTTATAGGCCAACAACTGTTGGAGTGAATAAACTAACCTTTTGGAGTCCTAACCAGCAGTATATCTGGCCTCTGGTCTCTACCAGGCATGGATGGGTGCAAATGGGCTTGCCCTAGGCTCGCCTTTGGCGCACCAGCGGTGCGCCCGGCACGTAGGCCTTTTGTATTGAGCATCTAAAAATAGATGCCAACAACTAGAACGCCAACCAATATGGCGGCGGAAAAGGAACTGCAGAGTGGAGCAAAATGGCGGCCAAACAAATGTGAAAAGGAACAAGAGAGGGCTGGGAATAAGAGGGTTGTCTAGTAAGTTGGCGATAAGGTGATAAAAAATGATTATGAGGTCTAGTGAGATCGCAATTTAAAAGTGTGTAAAATTAGAGGAATGCTGCCCTGTGCCTCTGAACACGGGCACCGGCAGTGAAGACTAAACACTGAGACAGCAATAAAACAGTTACAATTAGTTCAAATATACAACAAATATTGATAATAAAGTCAAACTGAGGCTATTAGCTAGAGCAATTACATACCTTACATGCCCGGCGCTTAGGGCTGTTTATATTGAGCATCTAAAAATAGATGCCAACAACTAGACCGCCAACCAATATGGCGGGCGGAAAAGGAACTGCTGAGTGGAGCAGAAATGTCAGCCAAACAAACGTGAAAAGAAACAAGAGAGGGCTGGGAAGAAGAGGGTTATCTAGTAAGTTGGCAATAAGGTGATAAAAAATGATTATGAGGTCTAATGCGATCGCAATTTAAAAGTGTGTAAAATTAGAGGAATGCTGCCGTGTGCCTCGGAACACGGGCACCGGCAGTGAAGAGAAAACACTGAGACAGCAATAAAACAGTTAAAAGTAGTTAAAATATACAACAAATATTGATAATAAAGTAAAACTGAGATTATTAGCTGGAGCAATTACATACCATGGACAAAGTGGGTATGTTGGTGTCTTCAACGCGAAGTGTATCCCATGGGGTGCGACGTTGTCCCAGTCCTGAACTTTCTGGCCTCCTTGGCTTCTAGGGGCATGGCCTATCGTACGGGTAATGCGTATCGCTCGGCGATTTCCACTGGCCATCTCCCGTTGCAAGGTACACCTATATGGGAACATCCGTTGGTGTGCAAATTGTTATGTGGCATTCGCCTCACCCTTCCTCCTCAACCCAGATACTCAAATCTGTGGGATGTCAATTTGGTTCTTAATCTTTTTCAATCTTGGCAAGCGAATGAGCACCTTTCCAGGAAAGAAATCTCAGCCAACCTCGCCATGCTCTTGTGTCTGGTTTCTTGCAAAAGGGTTTCTCATGTCAGGGCCCTGGAGGTCTCCGGTAGGTTCTTTACAAGTCAAGGAGTTACTTTTCATGTGTCTAGGAGAACTAAGACGGATACTAGACTGATTTCTTATCTGGCCTTTGATGCATCTCCTAAAGTGTGTGTGGTGAGATGTCTCAAGGCCTATGAGGTTGCGACTGAAGATGTTAGACCACCTGGGGAAACTCAATTGCTTATTTCCATTTGTAAACCCTTCAAAGCTGTCTTCTCTCCGACCTTAGCCAGGTGGATAAGGTGGGTTATGCAGGAGGCAGGCATTAATGTGGCGCGTTTTGCTGCGCATTCTGTCAGGGGTGCGATGGCATCTGAGGCCTTTTTGCTCGGTGCACACCTAGAAGACATTATCAGTGCAGCTGACTGGTCTTCTGATTCCATGTTCAATAGGTTTTATTTCAAGCTGGTCCTGGACATGGCATCTTTGGTGGTCGATAAGCTCTGAACATGCATATCCTCGCCTTTCGCTCCTGCCATAGAATAAAAAAATTCCTAGCTATTGTAACGGAAAGTTTAAATTCTATTAAGGACACGGAGGCGAGGATTATTCCCACCCGGATACTGCTCGTTTTGCCTTACCCAGGGTCGATGTTTCCTGTACGGAGCCTCTTTATGAGTAAGTAAGGTTTTAGAATCCTTGTACTACAGCATAAAGTTATTGCTATGATGGGATATTGTTCTAATATCTTTTAACTTTTGTTTCAGCTGATTTTCACATGATGGTAGTCTAGGTATCTACTCAGATACAGTGTTTTTCTTTTATTTCTAGGTGTTGAGACAAGCAAAGGAGAATGATTCTTCCATTATCTTTTTCTCGTGTCAAGAAAGAGGACGTGCCTGAGGAGGGGCAGCTGGGATATGCCCTGGGTCATCATGGATTGGCTGTCCAAGTTTTTGTAGTTCTGTCCCAGAGGGTTCTGGGAAGTGTTGTTTTGCTTCCAACGTCTGCTGTTTAAATAAAGGAAAGAAAGAAATTCATAATTCTCTCCTCCGTGTCCTTGATAGAATCAAAACTTTCCGTTACGATAGCTAGGAAAGTTTTCATTCTTTTACACAGCTTGGATCCGCATTTACTTTGCTGTCATCAAATGCAACTAGATACAAACCTGACAATGTCCTAGCTCGAGACAAGGCTACATACGACATACCTTCCTTAAACACTGTATTACCAATATTAATAAATGCTGCATATACAATTAAACCTTGAGATTTATGAATCATAACAGTGTGTGCCAGAGAAGCTGGAAACTGTTTCTGTCTAACATATAAGACATTCACAAGCAAATAATGGACAATGGACTTTCTAATCTGTTTTGCACTATCAATCTGATCAAATGTAATCAATGGATATTCAACCACATTCCTATTAGGAAAGCTAATGAAGTCAATAACTTTACCCATAGCACCTTTTACTAATCCTATGTCAACTTTAAAATTTCAATGAAAAATTACTCTATAGCTCTCGCAAACACTTAAACATTTCTCCAATCCTGCAGTTTGTAAAATAGATTTTTCCAATGAATCCAGGTTTGCCTGTAACTTTTCATTTAGCAATACTGTGATACCCTGGTCTGTTTCAAAATGTCTTCTTTTTCCAATTCCAGCAGTTCTTTTTTTGAAAGAGGAACCCCCCCTCCAGTGTAGGCTTTAGGCGCACAATAGGTTTTACATCTCATATTTCTTTAAATTGTTTCTGTCTCCTTGTCAAACTAGTTATTTGCTGACAACATTGCTTACTTCCGATGTCATTTACTTCTCCTCCAGAATGAACTGATTTCAAAACCTCGCTTTTTATTTGCAAGTTTGTGCACCTTTTGCATTTTTCCACATACTATTTTAAGAAACTCTTTAGTTCTTTTACCATTGACTCTTCAAGCACATTCTCCACATCATGTCCCTTTTCACTTTGAGTTTTCAGCAGATAGTACACTTTCTTCGATTTTTTTCTTCTTTCTGTCTTTTTGTAAACTTTCTTTTGTAAACACAAATAGATGTCTGAAAAGCAAGTAAAGAATACATTTACCTTTACGTTACACAGTGTTGGAAAATGGGTTGTTGGTAAGGGCAGGCAAGTACCTACCCTTGGCAATAGGCCACTAACCTCCACTTAGGTCCAGTTAGGTCTCAATAAATTTAACCCAGTTCAACCCTTGGTAGCTTGGCAGCGAGCAAAACGGCTTAACTTAGGAGACATATGTGTAAAGCATTTAAAAATCACAAAACAGTAAATAAGTAAAACACAAAACACAATAAAAATCCAACACCAATTTATAACAATATATTATATGTTTATCTTTAAAATGACCCCAAAACAATTAAAATTGTATAAGGGGAAGCGGAGATATGAATTTTTAAAGAATTAATGCTTTTTAGCTCTTATAAACGAATAGCGCCAATCTGGTCATCTGGTCGCACCTCGACCAGGGCAAAGTCAAAGTTTGAGGCCAATTGCAATGGAGCCCTGCTCAGGTACAGCTCGCGGGAGGCCTCGGTCACAAGTTTACTTTTGGACTTAGTCGTTTTCTTGAAGCATTTCTTCAGCGGAACCAAGTCGCCAGTCCAATCTGACCTCCTAGAACTTTTCCTCAGATACGCTTCGCGGGAGCCCTCGTGGAGATTTTTACCTTCGGACTTCGACCGGGGCAAACCTGAATCTTGATCCGATGTCCGTGGAGCCCTCTTTGGAAACACTTCCTGGGAGGTCCCGGTCAACTTTCTACGTTCGGACTTAGGCCCTCATCATGACATTGGCGGTAAGTGACAAAGTTGCGGAAATACCGCCAACAGGCCGGCGGTAATTACCGCCAAATTATGACCATGTCGGTGAGAGCTTCCATAGACAACCAATGAACCACACCAACTGCCAGGGCGTTAACATCACGCACTCCGGCGTTCACCATCAACAGCCAGGTGGAAGACAAAGTACCGCCCACCATATTATGACACAGGAAACCGCCAGGATTTCCGGGGTGGTGCCAACGCCATCAAACGCCTGGCGGAAACAGAACACAGAAAATGAAAGACTCACCAACAAGTACACAGAGGACTCCGCTGCCCCCATGGAACCGGAACTTCAAGTCTTCCTGATGCTCTTCTACGCCATGCTCCACCTGGAATACCAATGCCGACTAAGACGGTGACGGTGAGTACAGCCGCCTAGCACACAAGGGAGGGAGGTAGGAAAACGAGAGTGACATGCACAACACACACCATTCACACACACACACCATACAGACATAAACCAATCGCATACGACACACAGCACAATAAAACAAGGACCAGATTTCAGAAGTACTGAAAATGTATTAGCAAGGGAAAAGCCACCACATGAACTAGATATGTGCAATTGTCCACAAAGGGCCAATGCCCAGTCCAAAGTATAAAGGGCTCACATGGCCACAGGGCACAGTCCAAGGCCCAGTCCAAGGCACAGTCCAAGGCCCAACTTGTCTCCTGCACAGAACTCTTCAGGGGCATCATTTTGCAAGTGGACAGGCACCCCAGGGGGATGGAAGGGCGGGGGGCACCTCTGCCGAATTAGGGAACTTCCCCACTGCTTCTGGAGGGGGCTCCATGCCCATTTCTCTGTGCTGGGGAGTGCAAGGCCACAGTCTCTCAGGTGGATGACTTTCCCACTGCTTCTGGAGGGGGCTCCATGCCCATTTCTCTCTGCTGGGGAGTGCAAGACCACAGTCTCTCAGGTGGGTGACTTTCCTACTGCTCCTGGAGGGGGCTCCATGACCATTTCTCTGTGCTGGGGAGTGCAAGGCCACATTCTCTCAGGTGGGTGACTTTCCCACTCCTTCTGGATGGGGCTCCCTGTACACCAGTCCCAGGAGTGTAGCCTACATGCCATCTGTTGGAGGTGAGGGCTGCTCTGTTTCATCTGGAGGTGGGGGCTGCACTATGTCAGCAGGTGAAGGTGCAGCCTCCGCAGGAGGAGTGGGCTACACTGCCTCAGCTGGAGGTGAGGGCTCCGTGACCACTGGTGGTGGTGTCATCTTGCCAGCCTCTGCTGGAGGTGAGGACTGCACTGTGTCAGTAGGTGAAGGTGCCTCCTGGGCAGCCTCTGCTGGAGGTGAGGGCTGCACTGTCACAGCAGGTGAAGGTGCAGCCTCTGCAGGAGGAGTGGGCTGCACTGCCTCAGCTGGAGGTGAATGCTCCGTGACCACTGGTGGTGGTGGTGTCATCCTGCCAGCCACTGCTGGAGTTGAGGGCTTCTTCACCTTCATGGCAGACATTGAGGGCTTCTTCCCCTTCATGGCAGGCGGTGTGGCCTCCTTCCCCTTCATGGCAGGAGTCGAGGGCTTCTTCCCCTTCATGGCAAGAGGTGTGGCCTCCTTCCCCTTCATGGCAGGAGTTGAGGGCTTCTTCCCCTTCATGGCAGTGGCTGTGGGATCCTTACCCTTCCTGGCTGGTGGAGTGGGAACCATCACTGTCTTGCCTCCACGACTAGGAGGTACCTTCACTGTCCGCGTGGACTGTTTGGCTAAAGTGCTGGGCTGGATCATTGGGACTTTGCTGTTACGGGCAGGATAGGGGGAGGGGGAAGGAAGAGGTCAAGTTGGGCAAGGAAAAGCTTCTTAGGGACAGTGGGGCGGGAAGAGAGAGGAGGGATGGGAGTGGAGGTTGAGGGAGTGGTTGGTTGGAGGAGTACGTCTGCTGGACTTGGGTGCAGGTGCATGGGGAGTGTGCTGATGTGAGCGGGTGGCTGTTGGGTGTCCGAGTGCTTGCGTTTGTGACCTTTAGGAGGGGGGCAGACATGGTTGGAGAGGACACAGGGGACGTGTGCATGGATGTTGTGGAGGTGTCTGCTAGAGAGGTATGTGTGCTGCTTCTGTGGTGATGCTGGTGGTGGATGTTGAGGCAGTGCATGCAGTTGTGAGTGTGGATGTGATTGTCTGGAAGGTGGAGGAGGAGGAGGAGGGGGTGACAGTGGAGGCAGTGGATGTGGTTGTGTCTGCAACTGTCTGGTGTTTGCATGAGTGCTTTTGTGTTAAAGTGTGGTGCCTGTGTTTGACTGTGCTACTCTTGTGTGTTGTCTTGTGTGCATGCTCGTCTGTATGTGTGCATGGGATGGGTTGGGGTTGAGGAGACTGGGACTGGGAAGTGGTAGTTGGAAGGGGTATGGTAGGGACAGGGACAATGGCTGCCATCAGAGAGGAGGCCAGAGCCTGAATTGATCTCTGTTGGGCCGCCAATCCAATGTGGATTCCCTCCAGGAATGCATTGCATTGCTGCATCTGGGATACCAGCCCCTGGACAGAATTTACAATGGTTGACTGCCCTAGAGAGATGGATCTCAAGAGGTCAATAGCCCCCTCACTCAGGGCAGCAGGGCTCAATGGAGCAGGGCCTGAGGTGCCTGGGGCGAAGGAGATGTCCACCCTCCTGGGTGAGCGGGCACGAGCAACTCTCTGAGGGGCTACTGGGAGGGCCGCCTGGGAACGGGGGTGGCGGTTGTACCTGCAGCTGGGGTCACAGAGGTGTCCGCCACCACCAGGGAGTTTCCATCGGAGGACGTATGAGAGTCTGTGTTGTCTCCTCCTGTCCTCGCTGTGGTGCTCCCCTCGCACTCCATCCTGGTTTGGTGGACTCTGCTTCCTGGGTCCTGTGGGATGCAGCTCCCTCTGTTGCTGGTGCCCCTGATCCTCCGCCAGATGATGCTAATGTACACATGGACAGGATGACAGAAGATAAAGGGGAGGCGAGAGAAAGAGAACACTGGGTTAATTACTGCACCAACACCACAGTTGGCATACACAGCACTGTCACACAGGGATCAGGATTGAGCACAATGCATTGCACTGCCATTGATTTGGGTAGATGCCACAGCAAGATGAGGGCCAAACACTGCCAACTGCACTCCTGGGACCCACTAAGCCCTGTCTGACATGGAATGCAAGCTCGCTAGGTACCTTGTTTTCCCTTTCAAACATTACCCTGGAGCTGGATCATGCTGCAATGTCTTGCCTGGCATTAAGGGGCACCCACTAACTGACACCCACCACCTGGATCATTCCACCTACAAAATAGTGTTGTAACAGCCCTGTACTCACCCCCATGTGGCTGCTATGATGCCCTCAAGCGCCCATCCAGCTCTGAGTAGGCCACCGCCAGTATGCGGGCCATTAAGGGGGTCAGATTCCGACAGGCACCCGTTCCTCGTTGGGAGGCCATCCCCAGCTGGGCCTCCGCGGTCTTCCGTGCCCAGCATCTCAGGTCCTCCCACTGTTTCCGACAGTGGTAGCTCCGCCTGCCATAGACCCCCAGGGTCTGTACGTCCTTGGCGATGGCACCCCATAATCCCTTCTTTTGATGGGCACTGACCTGCAGAGGCGATACAGACAGGAGGACCCCATTACATATATAATGCAGCCTGTCACACATATGGCCCACCAATCCCGTTTCCTTCACCATTGGCACACACATCGGCCGGTGCACACCATGTACACCACCACATGACATCACCCCCAGTTGACACAATGCTTGCACACTCCATGCCTCCTTTACACATGCATCATGCCCAAGGTGTCATTGCCTGTTGGTCTGGAGGCCCATCCAGCAGTCCGTACTGGGGTAGGACCCCATCCAGCAATCTATCCAACTCCTCCGAAGTGAAGGCAGGGGCCCTTTCCCCAGTCACACGGGCCATGGTAGGTTCCAGACACAGGTCACAGCAGCACAGGCAGTGTAGGTGCTGTCCTGTTGAACATCAGGAAACAAGTGAGGAATCAGATAGAAAATAGCGGTCACGTCCGCAGCGGTGTACACTGTCACTGCCATTGCAGATCCCCATTGGACACTGTACTTCATAGAGCCCCATATTAGCCAATGAGGAATTACATGTTGGTGCCAGACCGCCTTCTGCCACGACGCACAACGTCTGCGGAGTTACCTCACTTCCACCTGTCCCTACACACAGGACAGGCAGTCGCCATATCATGGTGATGGACAACCATCAGATTAACCTTTACTGCTTCACTGCCTAGATTTGCACATACCTTGTCATTCCCACTGTCCCATCACATACATGCAACATGTACATTGAGGTTGTGGTTCCATTGTTCAAATTGTGACAGCCTACTCACTCTTGTGTCTCTTAGATACCTACCTCTGCGGATGAATGGGAGGAGAAGACGAACCTCCTTGTACATACCCCTTGTGGACTTGGCTACACTGGAGGACAGGCACATTATACTGACTTATAGACTGGACAGGGCCACAATCACAGAGCTGTGTGCCCAATTGGAGCCTGACCTGATATCAGCTATCCGTCATCCCAGTGGGATTCCCCCTCTTGTGCAAGTGCTATCAGTGCTCCCTTTCCTGGCAACTGGTTCTTACCAAGTGACAGTGGGTTTGGCAGCTGGAATGTCACAGCCAATGTTTTCTATCCTGCTGGCAAGGGTCTTGTCTGCTCTGGTGAAACATATGTGCAGCTACATTGCTTTCCCCCAGGTGGAAGATTTGGCCACTGTGAAGGCAGGATTCTATGCAATAGGCCATATTCCTAATACAATTGGGGCGATTGACGGTACACATATTGCGTTAGTCCCCCCCCGCCAGAACGAACAGGTGTTCAGGAATCGTAAGAGTTTCCACTCAGTGAACGTGCAAATGGTGTGCCAGGCAGACCAGTACATCTCCCACGTCACTGGCAAGTATCCTGGGTCAGTGCATGACGTCTTTGTCCTGAGGAATAGCAGCATCCCAAATGTGATGGACCAACTACAGAGGCACAGGGTGTGGCTAATAGGTGAGCCAGATCCCCCACCCACTGTATGACAGTGTATGCCTTCAGGCGTTCTCCCCATAGGATTGTGTAAGGCTAAATGTTGTCCCTCAATACTTGCAGGTGACTTTGGCTACTCAAACCTATTGTGGCTGCTGACCCCTGTGAGGAATGCCAGAACAGGGGCTGGGGACCGTTATAATGAGGCACACGGGTGAACCTTAAGAATAATCGAGCAGACCTTCGGCCTCCTGAAAGCAAGGTTCAGGTGCCTCCATTGGACAGCTGGATCCCTGCGCTACTCACCTTGAAAGGTCTGCAGGATAGTGTTGGCATGCTGCATGTTGCACAACCTGTCCCTCAGACGACATGTGCCTTTTCTTCAGGAGGAGGGGACTGGAGATGACCCTGTGGCAGCAATGGACCCTGAGGACTGTGAGGATGAGGAGGCAGAGGATGAGGATGAGGACAACAGAACATCAGTTATACGACAATACTTCCAATGGTGAGACAGTGGAACTGACCATTACTCTGACTATTGATTTATCTGTGTGCCTGTGGCATGATGGCATTCACTTACTCTCAACTTACTGTCACCTATGGCTTCTCATTTTCCAGATGTTGGTGATCTGATAACATTGTCCTGATGTGATCACTAGAGACAGTTTCAGGTCATTATTTGTTAGCTATCACAGTGTTCAGATCATTTGCACTCGATGTGACAGTGTTACTCAAATTGTGTTCAAGGGTGTTTATTGTAGTGCTATAAAATTGAGGGTAAAGGGCAAAGGAATGGGGTGATGGTGGAGGAAAGTCCAGGGTATACTTCCAGGCTGTTTGTAGCACAGGTCCAGTGTCCAAGGGGCCATAGGAAGGGGAGCAATGGCAGTTCAAAGTGGACAAGGTGACAGGGTAGGACACAAGGGGGGCAATCAGGTGAGTCTCATTTCCTGGCAGTAGTCTTGGTCTTGGGAAGTATCTCTGGTTTCTGTTTGGTTCGCAGGGAACGTTTGTGGGATGGTTCACCTTTTGCAGGGGGAGGGGTGCTGGTGGCCTGTGGGTCCTGTGGCGGGGCCTCCTGTCCACTAGCTGCAGCGAATGCTGTGGGCTGGTCAATAGACTGGCTATTGGTAGGGGCCCGCTGCTGTGCAGTCCATTCCCTCATGATGTTGGCCATGTCTGCTCGCACCCCTACTATGGAGATCATGGTGGTGTTGAGGGCCTGCAAATCCTTCCTGAGCTCCTGATGGTGTTCCTCCTGCAGCCGCTTGTTCTCCCGCATGTTGGTAAGGATCTGGCCCATCATGTCCTGGGATTGTTGGTAGGCCCCGAGGACATTGGTGAGTGCCTCCTGGAGAGTCGGTTTCCTGGGCCCATCCTCCCCCTGGCACACAGCAGTCCTCCCAGTGTCCTTGTTGACCTGTGCCCCTGTCCCCTGAATGGTGTGCCCACTGACCCCAGGTCCCTGATTGTCTTGGGTATGAGGTATGGGCTCGGGGCCCTGTACAGGTGGGCACACTGCTGATTGATGTGTCCTGGGAACAGAGGTGTGGGGATGCTGGGTGGGTGCTGTGGTGTTGCTAACTGATGGGGGAGGCTCTGTGGTGGACTGTGAGTGGGCTGGGTTGACCGAATGACCAGTGGTCCCTGATGGGCCAGGTTGTTGATCCAGATCCTGAAGTCAGGAGTTACTGTAATCACTTGGGGCATCTTCTGTTGGGGGACTGGATAGTCGTGGCTCCTCCTCTCCACTGAGATTGGCTGGGGCACCTGTGGGGATGTAAGTGATGTGTTATACTTATATGTCTGTGGCATATTGTATATCCCTATGTTCCCCTCTATGGTTGCTGTTGCCCTGCCACCTTTGTTTGTGTATGGTGGTGTATGCTGTGCTTGTTAGTTCTCCATGCTGTGCATGCTTTGGTGAAGGGTGTCCATGCAGGGCTGGGAGGGCTGTCCATGCATTGATATGGCATGCAGGCTTGGCATTGTGGTTAGTGATATGTGTAGGTGCAGTGTGTGGGATGTAGTGGCGTGATGGGAGTGGGGGTGAGGGGGTGTGATGGCATGCAGGTATGGGGGGGTGATAAGTGTTAAATGTTGACTTACCAGTGTCCAGTCCTCCGGCTTCTCCAGTGAGTCCCTCAGGATGCAGTAATGCCAAGACTTGCTCCTCCGATGCTTTGAGCTGTGGGGAAGAGGTGGGGGGGCCACTGCCAGTCCTCTGGATGGCGAGCTGGTTCCTTGCTGCCACGGAACGTAACTTCCCCCGTAGGTCGTACCACCTCTTCCTTATGTCGTCCCTTGTTCTTGGATCCTGTCCCATAGTGTCCACCCTGTCCACAATTCTCTGCCATAGCTCCATCTTCCTTGTAATGGATATCTGCTGTACCTGTGCTCCAAACAGCTGTGGCTCTACCCTGACTATTTCCTCCACCATGACCTGCAACTCCTCATCTGTGAAACGGGGGTGCCTTTGTGGGGCCATGGGTGTTGTGTGATGTGTGTAAGTGTGTGGGTTTTGGGTGGTGTGATTGGGTGTGCTTAGTGGAGTGCGTGAGGGATGCATGGGTGTGCGTGTATTTGTCGCAGTGGTCTTGATGTCTGTCTGGTGGCAATGATTCGTATTCATAAAGGGTTGTGGGCAATGCGGGTGTGTGTTTTATAGTGGTGTGGGTAGGTGTGTGTGGTGTGTGTATGAGTGTCAGGTGTGTATTTTTTTAATTGGCCAATGTTGTGTAGTTTAGTATTTGGGTGTCCATTTTGAGCGCGGCGGTGTGTACCGCCAATGGTTTCCTGCCGTTGAATGTCCGCCGTGGTGATTCATGGGTCATGATGTGGTGGGCATTCTTCTGTTGGTGTAACGGTATGGGTGTTGGTACCGACAGTTTACCACTGACCTTTGGGCTTGCAGATTTGTGTATGTGGCTATATTGTGTCGATTTGGTGTGTGTGTGTCATAATATGCTTAACAGATAATCACCACCGCGGCGGTATGTTGGCGGCCATCAGCGTGGCGGTAAGCGGTTTTTACCACCAATGTCACGAGGAGGGCCTTAGTCACTTTTTCAGAGAGTTTCTTCACCGGGACAAACCTGCAAGTCAGGCCGGGTCACGGTTGAGGCAAGCCGGCTAGAGTTGCTGTGGTGGGTCGGTCCCTTTATGGAGCTTTTTTTCCAAAAGTTCTCCAAACATCTCCAAACTTCTGGATCTTCTCCCAGATGTTCTTTTAAGTTTCTTTTGAGGTTCACAGCTCACCCTAAGGTTCCAGAAGCTCTGAGATGCTCCTCAAGGGTACAGACTACAACTCCAAGAATGCAACTGCCACAAACTCCAAAACGGCCACTGGACAGTGGTCAGCTGATCAGTTTCTTCAGGAGTTGGTGCAGGGGACTCTGGTTAGCAATATTTCACCTGTAGCAAACAGGGAGTCCCTCCTTGAACCAGTTGAAGCCAGGCAAAGTCCTTCTTGTGGTGAAGCCCAAGTGTGCAGCTGGTGCAGTCCTCCAGAGTGCGGTGTCCAGGTGCAGGTCAGGGGTCCAGCAGGGCAGTCTTTCTTCTTCTGTAGTTCTTCCTTGTTGGAATCTGGTATGGATATCAGGAGTGGGTGCAGCTCTGCCATATTTATCCTTGCTTCTGGGAGAAAAACAGGGGGGTCCTAGTTCTCCAATCAGGTGCAGGGTCCTTCCCCTTGTGATGACCACTTCCTGGGAAGTGTGGCAAAAATCAGCCTCAGGGAACAACATTCCTAAAAAATCCATCATGGCTGAAACTGATTTTAGGAGGTTACATCTGGCTGAGCCCACCCACTGGTGTGGCTAAAAATCTTAAACACCCCCTTCTCCTGCCCTCTCCTAATCTAATCAGGGGGGCACCTAACTGTCTGGGTTTGCAGGATGTGAGGGAGGTCCTGGGCTATTCCAAATGTCCTTCCCTGGCTTTGAAGACCAGTTTGGCAGCCCTCCCCCTTCCCACCTCTCCATCTGCTGAAGGGAGGATCTTCTCCCACAGACACATTCCTTTGTGTTGTTCAGCCCGGCTACTTCACCAGAGGCTGAACAATCAGAGCAGAGCACTACAGGGCTGAAGTTGGCAACTTTTTAGGTAACGTTTAAAACTCTTTACCCAAACAATTTATATTAAATCCAACAATTGGAGGTTGTGGGATTTATTATAACAATTAATTTGATACCAAACTTAATGTATCTGTTACTTATGGGGACTTTATAAATTAAAATAAAGTCTTCCCATTCTAGCCTATGGAGACCATTCACTACAATGAGGGAAAAACACATTTAGCTGTTTTACCTCACCGGGGCTTATAAAACTATTTTTGTAAAGTCCCTGCTTATAGTTACATGGCACTCAGCCCTAGGGGCACATAGGGCACACCTTAGGGGTGACTTATATGTAACAAAATGGTAGTTTAAGACTTTGGATTTTTATTCCAAAGTCAAATTTGCATGTAACTTTAATTTAAAAGCAGCCAGCAAGGCAGGCCTGCCTTTAAAATGACACTGGGCACCACAGCAGTGCACCTATGGGTGCATCACCTATGCTGGGGTCCCTAAACCTACATGCCCTACCATATACTTGGGATATATAGGTAGGATGACAATTTTAATTAGCCTAATTTGCACACTGAGTTTACACAGAGCACAGGCCCTGGGACTGGTTAGCAGTATCCAGGGCACCATCAGAGTCAGGAAAACAGCAGCAAAAAGTGAAAAATGGAGGCAAAATGTCAGGGAGCCTCTGCAATCAGCCCTGTTTTCTCACACACAGTATTAAATTACAAACTCTAAACAATTAAGTAGCTACATAAGTGGTTATGTCAGTGTGTAACTGGGAGTGTAAGTTTGTTAGTGTAGATGTATAAATGCATATATGAGTTACTGTATGGATAGGAGATTAGGCGTGTCAGTACTTGAATACATATCTGAGTGAGTGTATCAGTGCCTCTGTGGGTATGTCATTGCATATGTAAGTAACTATGTTGGTGTGTGGTTGACTGTCTTACTAATTCCATGGGTCTCTAAATGGGTCTCCAAGTGGCTATATAGATTGCTTACTGGCTTTGTTAGTGAGTGTTGGGGAATGTAACTGTGTGTGCAAGTGGCTTTGTTACTGCTGGATACATAAATGCTGTGTGGATGTGTGAGTGTATGTGTAAGTGCCTTTGTCCCTGCGTAACTGTGTGTGTGAGTTGCTCTATGGTTTTGTGAATAGGTATGAGAGTGGCTGTATGGACGGGCAACTGGATGTACAACTGGCTGCATGGCTGTATATGTCAGTCTGTAACTGAGTGATTGTTGGGTACCTGAATGGTTTTATATGTCTATGAGTGGGTCTAACAGTGCCTGCATGGGTATGTGAATGATGATGTAAGTGGATAAATAACTGAGCAAATGGGTGTCTGAATGGTTTTTATGGTGTCTTTCTCAGTGTGTCAGTTACTGTAACTATATTTTCTCTATAGCCATTTTTATTCCTCCTTTGCTGCTCACTATGTTTTTAACTTAATACCGTCAGCTACCCTTCTTTTTATTTTTCCTTTTACTACTGTGTAGAACCTACACATTTTATTTCTGTTTATATACCCTCATAACTTTTTATATACATATATGTGGGAGATAGGGTCTGAAAAATGGCTTCAAAGACTTGGGTGGTCGTTGAGTTTTGTCTTTTAACTAGATAAGATCAAGAAATAAATAGATATTTAGGTCTCAAACAAAAGTATATATATATATGCATATATATATATATATATATATATACATATATCAGGTAAAGGAACACTATCCCGGGTGGGGAAGGTGAGTGTGTTGATTGTCCTCATATTCACCTGTGTTGACTGATTGTTTTCTTTCCTTTTGTTCTTCCCTACAGGGTCTTGCAAGAGGATGTCACCACCAGAACTCTTTGAAAGAAAACAGGAATAGGGTGGTGAGTATACGAAGTTGCTCTATACCTAATTCTCCCCTTCTCCAAAATCACCCAAAGTATATATTTTTATACTCTCTCTGTTGTCTTTTCCTTCATAGGACCATCGAGGAGAACATAAGGAGAATGTGTCCCAGTTATCCAATGTGGATGAAGGTAAATAAAAATAAAAATATAATGAGTACCAAAGAAACTGAAAATTCAGGGGCTGTTTTAGCAGCACTAACAATTAGGGCAAAGAGTATTGGTTCTGAGGTGCTTTCAGGAATGACTCTTTTTCTTTATCACCATTCACATTTCCTATGCTTTCACCCCTTTTGTTGTAGGCATTCCCATTTTGTGCTTATGTGCAACCAACATGTGCCCCTTCTTATTTGGGAGCTTCTTCTCCTTTGTATGAGGCTTCCCACCTTTTCTCTGTATCCCTGTCCCACCCCCTTACTGCACTAGCCGCAGCTCTCCTGAGCTGTGGTGGGTGGTAGCGGCATCTCTGGTGGCATCCACCACTCAGTCTCAAACCACTCCTTTGCTGCCTCCTCTGGCTCTGCAGCGCCTGCTGGACCTTTCTGCTCCTTCCCTCAGCTCGTCGGTGTTTTTACCCTCTTCCTTCTGCTGCACCGCACTCTCTAGGTTCACGTTCCTCCCTGTTGCCTCCTCCTGTTTCCTGCACCAGCTTCCCCGTCCTCTTCTACTTCCTTCGTTATGTCTCCCTCAGCTGGCTTCCTCCTCTCTGTCCAATTGGCTGTCTCTCTCCGTATTACGTTCTCGCTCCTCCTTTCCAGCCAAAAGAAGTCCTTCATTACTGTTGATGCCCACTGTTCTGCTTTAACTGTCCGTCTTCTCTTTCTAGGGCCTGCTGGCCTTCCTGCTGTTCCGGTGGAGAAGAAGGATGTCGTGCCCCTATCCCAGGTACAGAGACGGGTCAGGGAGGGGTTTCCTCACAATATACTTTTTAAAAGTATGCCCCTATTCAGATACCTGTGAAATCTCTTTGCCTTTCTCCAATTTTGATCTCAGTATCACTTAAAATGGCAGTTCAAATCTCAAGTCATAAATATAGGAATGGTGTTCCACTCTTAGTACAAATGTACCAATAATGGCAACCCTTCCCACTGTGCTTTCACTGATACTGCTGCAGTAAGTAAATCACAACCTTACTTTCATGTTTTATTTTTGTTATACCACTTGTAAATGGTCAGTATTTTTAACCTTTTCTAAGACGCCTGTTAAGAATCCCAATTTGGTAGTGTTTTTGGGCAGATCCGTGAAACCATTGTGGTGCTCAGCACTCTCCCAGTGTAAATTCGCAGTGTATTCGCCATCCACACGGAAGCCCATAAAGTCATTTAACCATTTACTCTTAATGCTTTGCATTTGTGTTTTACTTTGAAAAAAGTACTCAAAAGCCAAGCATTCCCTAACAAGCCATGTTTGTACACCACACTGCTCAGTATGGTCTTTTTTATTCCCTGCCCCCCCCCACACTCTTCTATCTCCGTTTCCATGGAGACCATGTTTGCAATGCTCATTAGCTACCTCTAGGTCAAAAGTTCAGATTACTTTCTGTAAGCATAATCCTAGCTTTAATTTAAACTGTAGCGGGTGTGATTGACTGGTTGCAATTTCAAACATATCCCTAACAACATAAGTTTATTTTTTGAAAGCCAAACACTGATGTAGTTACTTTTTTCTCCGAATCACTACCTAATCTTAGTTTCCTGAACATCTCCGCTGTCCAATCAAATATGTTCTTTTATTTTTTAGATGCTGTCCTCCATGTTAATTGTCTTTCATCTTCAAAACTGCCTCATTCAGCAACAGCCTTCTCCTGTGTGCTACTCCTTCTTGCCTCCAAAATTATCATAGTGTGGATTGTGGGTCATAGTTTTGTGTTTTGGGCCAGAGAGACTACTAGAAATAGTGGCATAGGCAGAGACTTGGATTACCTAATGTAGACACTACTTGGTTTGGACAGAGAGGGTTGAAGTGGCATCAATCAGTGCCTTTGGTTGAAAGCATTGGGGATTGCCAACATCCAGACCTCATGATTGTGCATTGTGGCGGCAGTGGTGGCAATGACCTAGGCACAATTACTGGGGTACGATTGGAAATCCTAATGAAAGATACATTTGGTAAATTAATGGCACTTTTCCCACACAGTGGATTGGTGTTCTCCAACATTTGCCAAAGGCAGAAATGGAAGTGGTCAACCGAATTTTGTCCTCAGATAGACAAATCCAGGAAACAAACCAAAAAATTTTTTTCTGCATTCCTTAGAGACCACAACATGGGCTCTATATACCATAACAATTTATGCTTTGATATGGACAGAATATATAGAAACAATTGAGTTCATTTCACGGAGGAAGGCAACAAGGTGTTCCTCAATAACTTAAAAGACTGCTCCTGTTCTATGTGTAATAATCATCTACACATCATAAACACAAAGGCTCTTTTCAAAATCATCCCTATTCCAAAACACTAGTTTATTTATTTATTTTTACTCTTTTTTTTAGGGTCGAGTCTGCGCTAGCATGTGCTTACGCATGCGTATCGCTTGCGAGACGCTTTAGTACTTAGAAAAGGGCTCGGAGCCCCATCCATGTCACGTCAGTGTCTTTCATTGGTTTGTGGTCTTGCCTTTTAAAATCTGCTGGCTTTCATTAGTGGAAGGCATGCATACGTCATGCCTTTTCTGGTGGTTAGCCCTCCTCGAGAGCAGCGACCAAGTTCTGAAAACATATGAGGCTCGCTGTTTTCCGTCTGGTTTGTGGACTACTTTTTATCTTTTTTCGCAGCATGATCTCGCTTGGCTGAAGTCGAGCGCTTTGCATGACATCGACCCTGTTACATTGTTAATTGCACTTTTGCCGGTTATGTAGGTAATTGGACTTTTGCCAATAGGTTTCACTATGAGTGAACTGTAGCAGCGCGATCGCGCTCTTTTTTTCCATTTAATGTGGCAAGAAAAGTCCGGTTGGGAGCTTACAACTGATAATAGCTCTAACTAGGAGAAATGCGAGACCTGTTGCATTGCAAATGCTTGTTTTATTGTGTCATTCAGAACCTCATATCCGTTGTGGATCCTAAACCAAAAGCACACATTAAGCACAAAAAAGAAAAACATGTTTTGACTCTGCAGCGCATCCGTTCCTAACCAGAAGCATTTATACAAAAGAACAATCCATTCAACACAGTAGTCTTAGGTGAGAGAGTGGAAGTAGCTGTGTGGTTGTGTGAGTGGGTTTCTGAGTGGCTGTGTGGCTCTGTGAGTGAGTATGAGTGTGTGTGAGTGGGTATTTGAAAGAGTGTGTGAGTGGTTGAGTGGGGATGTGAAAGAGTGTGAGTGTGTGTGTGTGTTTGGCTGTATGGGTATGTGAGTGGGTCTGTGAGTGGCTTTATGGTTGTGTGAGTGGGTACCTGAGTGGCGGTATGGGTGTGTGAGTGGTTTTGGGGGTTTATGACTAGGTGAGTGAGTGAGTGTATGACTGGTAGTGTGATGGTATAAGTGGATCTGTGTATATGTGTATTTTTTTCACCATTGGGGCTAGATCCACTGATCCATTGTGGATTCACACATGGGGGCATGCATTTTAAGGCAGTTTCTTGCCCTTTAGGGGTTTCTCTGTGATCCCTGTAATACACCCATTGTGTCAGGGTACCTCTGCCCTGACCCCTTCAGTCATTGTGCACTTGAATTTGGAGGCCCCGGGACTGCGTCCCGATACATAAAATGGCGGCCACCAATTCTCTGTCAGGTTGTGGCCAGCCATTCACGGCATTACTGTTGGCTTACTGTTGCCGTGTGGATACATGGATCCTCTGTGATGATGCATGTCCCCCCATTCTCTATTTACAATAAGGCCAGGTCCTAGGAGACAGGGTCTCCTGGGCCAAAATACACCCCAGGAAGGGGGCCACATACCTCCCTCCTCTAAAAAAATGTGGTGGGCCCAATGGATGGGGTCCCCGGGGCTGATATCGGTCCAGGGAGGGGAGCTGCTTGCCCCCTACTAAGTTGGCTGCCTTTGGGGGGTGCTCACAGGCCAGGCCCTGCGACCCACCACCCTGCGCAAGGCTAAAAGCTCTGCACGGTGAGGGGGTTGACTGCATGCGGGGGAGTTGGCCTCAGGACCTGGCCTTCCAACTGTCCGCCGTGCAGGTCCAAAGGCCATGTGCTGCATGGATGGGATTGGCTGCATGCGGGAGGTTGGCTGCATGCAAGGAGTTGGCCGCAGCCCTATGGCCAACTTCCCACCCCATTACAAAAACCCTAGAAATTCACTGAAAAAAACAAAGGTTGCAGGGACGTTACAGATAGGAAATAGAATTTTAAAAACCTTCGCAAATTCACTAAAAAAAACAAAGGTTACGGGGACGTTATATTTAGGTTCAGAATTTACACACAAAAGCATAAAAATTCAGTAATTTTAGTTAGAGTTATCTAAAGTGACTATAACTTGTGCCCCAAGGTAACTATAATTTGATCCCTCGCCATGCACTGATAATTACACCACATATTACATCAGTCATGACATCTTCTATGACATTACTGATAATATAACTGCAACATTTGCAATAAAATTATGGATGAGAAAACTGCATGGTGGGGTTCCTGGACAGTTTTAAAGAATTTCTGGACATTTGAGGAATTCGCAGAGATAGACTGATATGGGCCTTGCTTGGAACAGAGAAGTGGATGTAGATCCTTCTTAGATTTCGAGGCTCCACCTCTCTCTGAAAGGCTCTCGCCCAGCTTACTTAGCAGAAGGGTAAGCACTTTCTTGGTTTTTCAAGGGCTGCAATGGTTTCTTGGGGCAAGATTTACCAGTGCCAGTAAAGAACTGACACATGCAGAGAGATTTTCATATTGAGCTGAAATCGATCACATTGTTTAGAAAGTGAGAAAGGAACAATTTATCGGTAAGGATGTATTGATTTAGGGGCACCTATCAAATTATAACAAAGATACAGATTACCAAGGGAGAGATTTGGAGAGCAAAAAACATGGGTAGTAACAAGAGATGGGAAGGAGAGATGGAAGGGAAGAAGCAGATGAATTATTCCAAGAGTTAAAGAATGCAAAAAAGAAAAGAAGAGGGAAATCAAGTGTAGAAGCAATACAAAGCAAGACACATTTTTCCCAGAAATGGGTCACATTAGGAGGTCATGAGTATGATGGACAGTGGTGGCATGCTCATTAATACAGTGAAGTTTAGCAATACCAAATCTAAGAATCACAATGAGGGATGGCAGCCCCCTTGAGGTGCCACAGAAGACTATGATACCCAGATGTATGGTTTGTGCGTTGGAAAACACACCCAGTAGTACACAAGTTAAAATGGCGTGTTTCTCTATGGCTACCTTTCAGACAGGTGTGTAGGAGTGTGTAAATGAGAGCCTGAGGACCGCAGCAGGAACTAAAGAGAATCAGAAAGGGCACATGTATGGAGGCCCAGGAGAAAGCTACAAAATATCTACTGCAGGAAAGAAGGGTGATGCAGGGGTTGATCAGGTAATGAGTTCTTGTATAAGTGGGACTAGTGCTGCTGTTTGATTGGCTGGTCTTCACTGCATGGGCATGTATGTATAGAACCTTCTAGTAGGTTTTAGTTAGATCCTAATAGTCTAGGGCACACAGCCTGCCATGAAGGATAGGATGTGAGGAAGCTTAAGGGCTGGATGACCAGGCACCTGGCCTCTGTGAGCCACCTGCTCTCTATGTCATTCAGCTTCAACAGACACAAATGCGCAGAGGGTGGAACGCATTGAGGTCAATTCACCAAAATTCCAGTGATAGTGGAAGTGACATCACGTGCCCTTGGAGCTCCACTTTCACTCACACACACATACTTACACATACATGCAAATTTGCAATTACACTCACTCGCACATAAACACACTCTCACCCGCAAGTATGCACACAACATATATTTAAAAGTGTTTTTACTTATGTCCGCTGCCATGGAGGGGCATATTCCTAGCTAATTGTAATATTTTATTATTCACTATTAGTGTAAAACAAATTGACAGTATACAAAGAGTGGAGCTCCAACTGACGTCCCTGAGGAGGAGCTGCCCCTGTGTTCCTGGCACTGAATTTGCCACCTCTAAGGCTAGGGGTCGCAAAGGCAGTGCCAGGGGTCACAAAGGACAAGCCAGGGGTTGCAGCTGCGACCCATGGCGACCCCTAAATGACATCCATTGTGGAACCTGCATTTTCTTGGTGGGCATTGAACAGGACGTCACTTTCATACCCAAGAAGGACAGTAGGCGGAAACATCCCCTCACATTGTTGCATGCTGAACTCACACCTCACTAGGTAGAGCTCCCAACTTAGAGTAGGTAATACATCTGGGGAAGACTACACCGTTAAGCGAGGGTTGACGTGTGTAGTGTCGTCACAGGAACTGGACTGCACCACTACGCGGAGGCAGAAGTGGCTGGCATAAAGTTACCCCTGCTGCTGGTGCGAGATGGATCACACCGTGACTAGAAGGGGCAGGCTATAATTAGAGGTGAGAAAGGCGCAAATGGTATGGTATGAACAAGAGTGAGGAATAAAGGTGTCGACCATAACTGCAGTGGCTCTGAGTCATCATTCGCCGGTCGCGCGCGACACGACAATTGGCGACGAAGGTGGGCCTACCACAAACGGTAGTGACACCACCCGCGACTGCGGTGCAACAGCCCGGGGCCCCGACACACGGTGGAAAAACTACGCTCCGCGAGGTTGCCTACCTGCAGGTGGACGCCCCACCGTCTGTCCCAGATTGCGGCAGGCTCCACGTAGCAGGCGCCTCTGAAAGGTGGTGCGCCGGCTAGACGCCAGCACTGAGTTTTGCTGGCAGCCCCATCTGGAGTTACAGCTCCGAAGCAAGGAGCAGCCGGCGTGCGGACGCGCTCCAGGAGCCCGCCCCTCCCTGCAGAACCACGCGCTACTGAGCGCGAGCGCAGCTGTGCAACAAGGAAGTGCCCCACGCCGCCCGGAGTTTCCCCGATCGGAGGCATTCACCCCGCTGGGCTGCCCTGGGGGGCATACAACGTTTGTGAAAAGGAAAAAAAATAAACAAAAGCGGGACTGGCTCACAGCAACACACGGACTGCAGGGCAAGTCCTACACACGCCAGCTCCAGTACTGTGAACCTAAAAAAAAGAAAAAAAAAAAAAAAAAAAAAGAAAAGAAAGGCAAGCAAAAAGGAAGCACTAAAAAGACACCTAGTAAGCAAATTCTTTCCCTCTTTTGCCTTTTCCTCATTCCCACAAACAGCAAATAACCTAACCCAGGAGTCCCTCTGCCCTCCAATCAAAGATACAAGTACTCTAAATAAACGTGTCCTGCATCCTCAGGACCACACTCATTTTCTCACTCCAACCGGACACTTTTCACAATGGCCGGCATACCACCACTAGAACCTTTCACCATCACAGGCGTACCCCCCACCCAAGCTGCGAGGTGGAAAGTCTGGGTGGGACGCCTTGAGACATATTTTGAAACCCTAGACGTCCAACCGGAATGCCGCAGACCTCTTCTTCTCCACATTGGTGGAGCAGATATCCACAAAGTGTTCAAGTCAGTCACAGAAGCGCGGCCACGCACATACGAAACACAAAAAGGTGCGATTACTGCGCATTTCGAGCCATACGCCAACCCTGACTATGAAAGGTTCCTATTACACCAAGCCCGCCAAATAACAGATGAGTCCGTCGACGTCTTTTACGCCAGGCTGAAGGAACTAGCCAGCACCTGCACTCTGCCCGACGAAGAGGACGAAATCCGAGCACAATTTATCCAAGGATGCTCCTCATCAAAACTTCGAGAGCGCATTCTCCAATAACCCAATATGCTGATGAAAGATATCCTCTCACTAGGACGCTCCCAAGAACTGTTGCGGGCTTGAGCAGCCCACATGGAACAAGCACCGACAACCCAGGTAAAGGCAGAAGCAGCCAAAGCAATGACAACAAACACACCACAACAAAAAGGGGAACACTATAAAGGAAGGCTAAGAGGCAGACCATGCAAGTGGTGCGGCGGCCCAGAACCACATCTGACCACCTGCCCAGCGTGGGGCAAAATGTGCAGCGCATGTGGTAAACTCAATCATTTTGCTAAAGTCTGCAGATCCGCACCTAAGCAAGCAACCAACACCACAAGGAAGACCGTCAAAATGGTTGAAACCACGTTGGACCCAGACTCAGACAGTGACATGGACAACGACCAACACACAATCCACGTAATCCACTCCGTCAGAGGCCGACGCCTACCTACATGCACCGTCATAGTCAAAGGCTCTCCAACACCAGCACTGGTGGACACCGGCGCATCCATAAACCTAATGGCCATGGACATATACAACAAGCTGCTACAACCGTTACCGGCGCTCTGACCCACGAACATAAAGATATTTGCGTTTGGAAACAGCCGACCCCTAGACATAGCAGGGGTTTTCACAACTGACATCGCCCATGACAACACAGAAACAGCCACAAAAGTCTACATCTCCAAGGACGGCAAAGGATTCCTCCTTGGCTGTCGAACTGCCCAAGATCTAAACCTAGTACACTTCGCTTTTGCCATCCATGTAAACACACTCCAAGACTTAACGCAAGAGTTCAGGACGCTATTTGAGGGCATAGGGTGCCTTAAACGACCTCTGCTACGCCTGCATATTGATGAATCGGTCACCCCCACAGCGCTCAGACATCGCCGAGTAGCATTTCATCTGCGCCCCAAGGTTGAGCAAGAACTTAGACTCTTGGAACAGGCGGGAATCATCGAAAAAGTATGGGGCCCAACACCGTGGGTCTCCCCCATCGTAGTCGCTCGGAAGCCCAAACAACCGGATGCCATCAGAATCTGCGTCGACATGCGTATGCCCAACCTGGCGATCAAAAGGGAGAGACACCTAACACCAACGATAGATGACATCCTCAGTGAACTATCAGGATCATTCTGGTTCTCCAAAATGGACCTCCGGTCAGGATACCACCAAATCATGCTGCACCCCGAGTCACAGTCCATAACCACTTTTTCCACCCACAATGGTCTGTGGAGATACAAGAGGCTCAATTTTGGCATCTCCAGTGCGGCTGAAGTCTTCCAGCATGTTATCAAAAAGGTCCTGCAAGGGCTCCCGGGAGTTCTCAACGTGAGCGATGACATCCTGGTCCACGCCCCCACCGTTGAAACACACTTGAAGAGGTTGCGAGCCCTGTTGGCCAGGCTATAGAACAGAGGGTTAACATTACACAGGGAAAAGTGTGAATTTCTGAAACAAGAAATCTGTTTCTTTGGGTATCGTTTCTCAAAAAATGGAGTCGGGTCAGACCCAATGAAAGTCAGAGACATCCAAGAAGCACCAGTACCCACCTCAGAATCAGGGGTAAGGAGCTTCCTGGGTATGGTCACATACTGCAGCCAGTTCATGCAAAACCTGGCAGACATCACAGGGCCTTTATGGCAGTTCACACAAGCAAATCGCCAATGGGAATGGGGCGAGGAACAAGAGAATGCATTCCAAGCCACAAAAAGAGCACTCTCCGCAGATACCACACTGGCATTTTTTGACCCGCAACGCCACTCACAATTAGTTGTTGATGCCAGCCCCACAGGCTTGGGAGCAGTGTTGGCACAGAAAGAAGATTGCGGAGAGTGAGCCCCCATCGCTTTTGCCAGCCGCACACTCATGCCAACGGAGCAACGGTACTCGCAAATTGAATGAGAAGCCATTGCCATACACTGGGGGTGCCATCACTTCCATCTCTACCTGTACGGAAAGCCGTTCTCAGTAGTGACCGACCACAAACCCCTATTACAGCTATTCAAAGGCTCATCCTCAAAGCCACCACCGAGGATTGAGAAATGGATCCTGCAGCTCCAAGAGTACGACTTCACACTAGAGTACCATCCGGGCACAAAGAACCCGGCAGACTTCCTGTCCCAACATGCCCGCACAGCCACACCCCAAGAAGTGGAAGAAGTGTAGGAAACAGAAGAGTACGTGAGGCTGGTGGTAGAGCGCGCTCAACCCCTGCCCATACCTCTCAGCGAAGTCCTCACGGCAATTGCCCAGGACGAGTGTCTACAGATGGCCATAGCAGCCACCAGGACAGGGAACTGGAGGTCCCTCCAACGCCCCGACACTTTCCGAACACAAGAAGCCCAAGCCCGGTTGCATGCGCTATTCAATATACGTCAGGAGCTCTCTGTGAGCAAAGAGGGCTGCCTGTTGAGAGGTCTACGTTTAGTGATTCCATCTAGCCTGACAGCCAGAACAGTATCCCTTGCACATGGAGCACACCAAGGCATTGTTAAGTCAAAAGCCCGCCTCAGGGACAAAGTGTGGTTCCCAGATTTGGACAAGCTGGTGGAAGACACAGTCAAAAGGTGCCTGGTATGCCAAGCCAGCAGTAACCCTGACCCCCCAGCGCCAATTCTCACAGAGCAAGGGCCCACAGCACCGTGGCAACGGGTTAGTGCAGACTTTGGGAGTCTCCTCGATGGCTCATACATGGTCATAGTAATGGACGACTACTCGCGCTATCCGGAAGTCGAGGTGGTACACTCAACATCTGCCCACACAGTCATCCCCAAGTTTGAAAAACTGATGACCACCCATGGACTTTTCGGAGAGGTGCGCACAGATAACGGGCCCCATTTCAACAGCCACGAATGTGCGGATTTCCTAGCGTCAACGAACACCAAGCATCGGCGCATCACACTGCGATGGCCACAAGCAAATAGAGAAGTGGAGAGGTTTGTAAGAACACTAAACAAAGTCATTCGCATCGCTGTGGCAGAAGGTGAGAACCCGGAAAGGACAATATACGCCTTCTTGAGAGAATACAGTCACCCCGCACGCCACCACAGGAGCCTCCCCCAGCCAACTTTGTTTCGGCAGAGCAGTGACAGATGCCATCCCCCATCACCCATTGTGGGCAGCGAGATCACCGCCGCCAGACAAGTCAACAGCAAGGAGAGCCAGCATGCTTCCAAAAAACGGAGAGCCCGTGAGGTAACGGTACATATAGGCGATACCGTCCTGGTAAAGGATCGCCACCCAGGAGGGAAATTCCGTCACCCTTTCGAGA
Organism: Pleurodeles waltl; assembly: GCF_031143425.1. Classification (NCBI taxonomy): domain Eukaryota; kingdom Metazoa; phylum Chordata; class Amphibia; order Caudata; family Salamandridae; genus Pleurodeles; species Pleurodeles waltl. Next base: position 194,595,481 of record NC_090437.1, read on the forward strand.
CACGGCCGTGGACCGTGACCGCAGTGAAAGGCACCATGATAACATCCCGGCGAGGACCAGAGACAGTCACAAGCAATGCGGTATTCTTCAAACATTTGCCCCAAGCAGTATCCACTGAGAATGACAAGGATAGCACAGACGAATGGGCAGGTTTGGACGTGGACACCGCAAGCCCAGAGTCCACAATCAGAGAAGCGGGAGGTGCCTCAGAACACCATATAGCCCACCCAACAGCGGAGCAAATGCGGAGTCAGTCCACAGGAGCGACAGCACCCAACCAGAGCGCAGAGGAAATCCAGGTGTCAGACCGGTCGGGGAGCGGGAGGTACATGTTAAGGCACAGCCCAGGCCCCTCCCGACGATACGCAGACTATGCATGTGACTGATGTAACCTCAGAGCACCCTCCAGAATAGGAGAGAACCCATCTCCTCAAAAGGCCACAAAGGCTAAGGAAACATTTTATTCCAATGGTTTGTTTTTGTTCAAGTTTAATCTTCCCCTTCCCCGTTGGGGAGGGATGTAGTGTCGTCACAGGAACTGGGCTGCACCACTACGCGGAGGAGGAAGTGGTGGGCATAAAGTTACCCCTGCTGTTGGTGCGAGATGGATCGCACCGTGACTATAAGGGGCAGGCTATAAATAGAGGTGAGAAAGTCGCGAATGGTATGGTATGAACGAGAGTGAGAAATAAAGGTGTCGACCATAACTGCAGTGGCTCCGAGTCATCATTCACCGGTTGCGCGCGACCCGACAACGTGGTCCTGCACGGGATGGAGTGGAAGGAGAGACCTGGCGTCACCAGGACCACGTGAGTAAGGAACAAATCACTATGTGTGTGAATCCGTACCAAACTTTCTATATTTTTTAAATAAACTGGTCTGAGTTAGTATCCAGCCCCCTTGTAAGTGCTTGATTGGGGTGTGTGCAATCGAGGGGTGTCTGGAGTTCGGAGCTGAGGCATTTGGATTTACAATAAACGTATTATACCCCTCTAATATATAAAAAGAAATGTGCTAGGAAATGTCCGTTTTCTCTCTAGATTACCCCCAACTACATCCATCCATACAGGGGTGCTACTGAAAGGGTACTTATGTCAGTGGTAGAGAGTAACTAATTACACTTCCCTGAGCTCCTATAATATAGGGGAAGAATCAGAGGCCACAGCAATGGGACGTGTAACGTGTCTTCGCGTGCGGTGGTGCAGCAAGGGTGCCAGAGGCCATACTGCAAGCAGGGAAAATTGGCTCCTGAACACTGATTAGCAAGCAAAATAGAGCAGTAATCAGAGTACAGTGGGCCCCTCGGACCACTGGGCCCAGATGCCACTGCACCGGCTGCACCATTGAAAGCTACACCCCTGTTCACGTTCCATGCACAAGCGAGGGATTTCCACAGACTTTTGTCACAATGGGACCCTGGAGTTGAAGAGAAGGAAGGGACTGCCTGCCAGGCAAGGGCAAAAGAACGACCTACACCTGTTAAGGCTGCGCTGTTCTTTCCCGTCCTTTCTCGTCACCCAACCAACCTCCCCTCCCAGCTACTAACCTCTGCGTTTCTCGCACTGGGCCACTGCTGAATATTTGATGAGTGATCCGATCTAGTAGTCCCCTACTCATTTCATCAAGTATTCTCCCGCCCTCGCAGAAGCATCCATTCTCCCCGGCCTACCGGGCCAATCATGAGATATTCATGAGCTCGACATTCCCCACAGGATACGGGGCAGCTGAATGCGTAAAGAGAACCTGATAAGGGGATAACGAGAAGCCTGGGAAGTCTCCTTACAGCCTCTCTTTCCCAGTATTCAAATATATATGTGTACACATGTACATTTGTGTGTGCATGCATATGCGTGTTTGTGCGTGTGTGTGCCTTATGAGATTGGAGAACCTGGTTCTATTATAGCAGACATTGCATGATAATACCTAGGTATTGGACCTGTCCCTCTCTAAAGGGTCACTTCCAAACGTTTTGCCATTTCCCCCCCACTTTTTTGTTGAATTCGTTTTTGCTGGCCTTAGGACTCTCTGCACTTAACCACTGCTAACTAGTGCTAAAGTACATGTGCTCTACCCTTAAAACATGGTAACATTAGCTTACAACCAATTGGGATGTTTAATGTATTTGTAAGTCCCTTGTAAAGTTGCACGCATGTGCCCAGGGCCTGTAAATTAAATGTTAGCAGTGGGCCTGCAGCTCCGGTTGTGCCACTCACTTAAGTAGCTGTAGTGTCACGGGTTTCTACAAGTTCTGCTTTCTCCTACCTTTATGTCGTGTGTGATGATTCGATTGCCTCATATTATGTTTACTTATAAAATACTTCACTGTTCTGCATTCCTTCTCCATAGTTTCCAACTACAACTTACTCAGTTGTGATTTGGAATGCATGGAAGCAGGATGTGCTCAACATGGGCTTCTGTTATTGAAATAAACGTTTGCTCTTTGCAGAAGCTACACTTACTATCTTGGTGTGTTAATCCCCATATTGAGCTGATGCCATGAACCCACTGTTGGAGAGTCTTATTGGAAAGATCTTCAAGTTCCTTTTATTGGACCACCAACGAGGTGTAACTGTCAGGAGGATCTTCAATTTCTAATTGGACCACACATGCGCTGAACCATCCAAAACTGTTGGATTCCTTGTGTCAGTAAGTTTGACAATTTTAACCCCACTTTCATTTGAACCATAGGCTCACAGCGTGTACAACCCCTTGCACTCTATCTCTTGCCCTAAGAAGTGTAGTTCAAGTTGCAGAGCGTGCACATGCCTAATTGAGAGATAGGGTGTGCGCACATGTTCAATTCGCATCTGTTGATCGAAGCACGTCATATCTCATGCGCACGGACAGCACCTCACCTGACCAGGTGTTATCATTGCACCATGCTCCAGGCAGCCATATTGATTTGGTTGGAATTCCCTTTTATTGACTATGAGCTAAAACCATCACCTGCTTGTATGACCTCAGTGTGTCACAAGCTTGGCGGTCTTATTGATTTGGGAGGAACTCCCATTCTTTTGCATTGATTATACAACAAATTATGTTATGCTGCATTTCTTCACCTGGTACAGCAATACTGAGGAGATTCAAGTGGACATGTTGATGCAGCTCATCAACAATAGCTTTCAAAACCAGGTATTTGTCACAAATTGTAATCTTTTAGACATTGACTTTATTTACTGTGCAGAATTTTTATTGGTGACAATTAATTTCAATAATGTCCAACTTACAACAACTGACACAAATACAATCTTTTATGCACTATCCTGGTAAATCACCACTATCTTGGAAAAAGTGGTTTCGGTCTTTTGAAAACTATTTAGTAGCCATAGACACTGACAAATTCTCATCTAAAAGAAAAACAGCTATTCTTTTCAGTCAGATAGGGACTGAAGGTCTGCAAATGTACGATAACTTACCTGAAGCATTGACTTCTGAATCCTTTGATGATTTGAATGGGTACACTGAATGGGTTGCAAGACTAAAGAATACATTTACAGAACAGCCAGGCGTACGCCTTGAAAGATTACTTTGTTTTAAAAAAACAAAAACAATAAGCTCCAGAAGAATCGGTGGAGAATTATATCTCTGCACTTAAAACTTAGTTGCGAACTGCAACTTTGGAGCTTCCATAGACATGTATTTCAGGGATCAGTTTGTGTGCAGACGATTCAGGAATGCCTGTTTAACTGTTGTAGTCCAAGTCCATGTGAGGTTATGGATATAGCTAAGAACACAGAACGTTTCATCTTTTACAGTACATGCATAGTAGGCTAATCCACTTTTCATGTTGTTCATGCAGTACAAATCTCATAAAGATAAAAGTACTAAACATTCACAAAAAGAAATGTGCCACTTTGCTTCAGATGTGGTTCTAAAGCACAACTGAGCAATCATTCCTTATATTCGGCTGTGGGTAAGCGGTGCAATAAATGCCATACAGTGGGGCATTTTCAAAGTGTCTGCAAGAGTGTTAGGGACTATCTTCCGATAAGTTCTGTGGACTCTGATTCATCTATAGAGGAATGTTCACATAACTTTTTGAGGTTAGTCCTAACACTTGATCTAGATAGTAAAAATGTGAAACCTATTAAAGGGCCATTATGTGTTGTGCAGATTGGAGAAGTCAAACTGAACATGATGCCAGAGTTGGGGGCATCCATTACAATTGTTTCAGATACATTATACGATCAAGTTTGCGCTACAACCAAAACACACAACCATCCTGCTGTCTCTCCTAAATCTTTATAGAGACCAAGGCATAGACATGATGTTTTTTTCTTAGATAAATTGAAATGTTGTGGGTGAGAGACAACGACAAAGATCTGCGTGGCCATGAAGGGAAAACATATTGTTGGTTGGCAAGATTTAGCAAAGTTCGATTTGATGCTAGTGCCTGGTTCAGAGAACCCTGTTTTCGTTGGTAGCCTCCTTAATTGTCAGTAGTGATAACCTTTTGAGTGAAGTCATACAAAGGTATCCAGAGATTTTTAATACCAAACTTGGCACAATACAGAAATTCACACACAAGATAAAACACAAGAAAAATGCAAGAGCAGTTGCCCATAAAGTGAAATCAGTACTGTTGTCGGTGAGACCAGAAGTTAAGACACTACTTGATAAACTCACAAAAGAAGGTATCATTACATCCACTGATTCATCCGAATGGGTTAGCCCGATTGTAATGGTACACAAAAAGGCTGTGGACATTAGGCTTTGCTCTGATTTGCACACACTGAACAAAAACATTATTGTGCTTGTCATCCATTGCCTAAAATAAGTGAGCTGTTGGCTAACATTGGTTATGCTAAATGGTTCTCCTTGTAGGACCTGCGTTCTGCTTATCATCAGATTCAACTCACTGCAGACTCACATGATCTGACTACATTTGTCACTCCTTTTGGAGATTTGCCCAGTCGCCACAAACCTTTTGCCCAGGTGGAGAGTGAGTTACCAATTGTAGAAGGGGTGTTGTTCCGCAATGATGTGTGTGTTCCATTATCTTCCATTTGGGTTAAGCTGATCAATGTAGCACATCAAGGTCATTTAGGAGTAAGTGTCATGTGCAGAAACCTTAAACAGTTCTTTGTGTGGACATCATTGGACTCAGAGTGGATTTATGAGTATGATACAAGTTTGCTATCGTACAAATACTGGGTCACTCATCAAATGCCACTTCACACTGTGACACTTCCTGATGATGTCTGGACCAAGGTGGCATTGGATTTTGCAGGCCCATTTGAGATCTTATCAACAGATAAGCAATAGCTTTTGGTGTTAATAGACTATTTTGCCAAATGGACCTATTTTGCGTTTGTTCCTGCCACTAACACTGCAACTGTGATAAAGTTCTTACAGAAATGTTTTGAGATCGAAGGACCTCCCAGGGAGTTGGTAACAGATAACAGCATGCATTTTACTTACTCAAAGGTGAGAGAGTTAATTGATTGCTTTCACATTAGACATTTGGAGTTGGCTTTGTATCTTCCACCTTCAAATGGACTGCTAGAATGGATGAATAGATTTCTTAAGGAAGGTGTGCAATCAGCCTTAGCAAGCAAGTTACCTGCTGAGAAATATCTGAGAAAGATGCTGTGGTCATATTTGAGTACCCCACACAACACTATGGGCGAGTCACCTTCTCACCTCCTTAGGAAAAGAATAAACAAGTATGTGAGGTGTGCCCAGACTGGGTCAAAGACTTTACGTTGAAAGAAAAAGGTTGTCAGTGTAACATCAATAAAATGGTTAAGGAAAAAGTTGCTGCTGTTCAGTCAGCACATAAAGCATATTATTATAATGCGCTTGGAGTAAAAAAGATTTACGGAAAAATAATAAAAGATACACATGTTTATTCTGAGAAGTCTTGTTTGACTTCATCGATCCGCAGTTTAGGGGCATGCGAAACATTTGAATACCATGAGGTCAGGGTCATAGCTTCAGTGGGGGTGTTTGGGGTGTTACTCCCCCCACCTAATAAATGTGTTTTATGATAAATAGTTGGGTACATGTGCTTTGAGTCTGCTATGAGAGATGTCTGTCAGATTTCACCAAGATTTTTTTACACACACAGACTAAAAAAGAACACACTGTCTCTCTGCCTCGCCCTGCTTGGAAAGAGAATGAAAAAATGTTGGTTATTTTATAAAATAATATGTTTTTTCTCACTTACTACACCGACCAATCTGCATCACTCTCCATTTCCATTGCCCCTTAAGCCCCTCTCTTGCACCCTGCTTGTCGGTTAATGTATTTTAACATTATGGGGTATATTTACTAGGATTTTGTGCAATTTTCAGAGGAGGCATGGCTGTCATCCACAATGCCACCTTCGAAGTCAAGACCCTCCTGGATGACTCCCTCAGCTCCGCCGAACTCCTGCACTTTCAAATCCACACCGACCCCAACACCACCCTCAGAGGAACGCTCATCTATAGACCTCCTGGACCCAGGGCACCGTTCAGCAATGCCATCGCCGACCTTGCCAGCACCCACGCACTCGCCTCAATGGACTACATCCTCCTCGGGGACCTGAACTTTCACCTCGAAAGCAATAACGGCATCAACTCCACCAACCTGATCGACAACCTCGCCAACCTCGGCTTCAGACAGCTCGTCAACGCAACCACCCACTCAGCTGGTCACACTCTAGACCCCATCTTCTCCACAAGCGACCACATCACCTTCAATCATACCACCGAACTCTACTGGACCGACCACCACTGCATCCATTTCACCTTCAAGAAACAAACCGAACACCACCTCACCGAGCAACCACCCCGCCGGCGCTGGGGCAAAGTCACCGAAGATCAGCTAACCAATGCCCTAGCCCAGAAACCACCCACCAACCCCACTGACCCCGAATGTGCCGCCCACAACCTCAAGCTATGGATCAAAGACTGCGCCAAACGCCTTGCACCACTCAAGAAACCCTCCAACAACCAAATCAACAAAAAAGCCCCCTGGTTCACCAACGACCTCTAAGCCTCCGAAAGCAACTGCCGTAAACTCAGGCAAAAAAGGCTCCTCGAACGCACACCAAACAACCACACAGCACTCAAGGACGCCACACGCCGCCATCACCAACTCATCAGGCTAGCAAAAAGATCCTCCTTCAAAACCCACCTAGAAAACAACGCTCACGACTGCATAGAACTTTTCAACATTGTAAAGGAGCTCTCCAGCCCAAGCGCCACCGTCAAAGACATCACCCCCTTCCAAGAACTATGCGACGCCCTAGCCACCGCTTTCCACCAAAAAATCACAGACATCCACGACAGCTTCAACACCCCTCAGACCCTGGACACACCTACCCCGCTCTCCACGAACTCCACCCGCTCCAGCCGCCTGACCTCCTGGACCAGCATCAACGACGACGAAACTCGCAAGACCATGAATTCCATCCACTCCGGATCACCATCAGACCCCTGCCCACACCACATTTTCAACAAAGCTGATGCAGCCATTGCACCACACCTACGGAAGGTCATCAACATCTCCTTCGAAACAGCAAGATTCACTGCAAGTTGGAAACACGCCAAAATCAACGCTCTACTGAAAAAAACAAAGGCGGACCCCAAAGACCTAAAGAACTTCCGGCCCTTCTCGAAAATCGTCAACACACAGCTCACCCGGTACCTCGAAGACAACAACATCCTCAACCCCTCCCAGTCCAGCTTCAGACGAAACCACAGCACCGAGACCGCGCTCCTCGCCGCCACAGACGACATCAGAAGCCATCTCGACAATGGAGAAACATCAGCCCTCATTCTCCTAGACCTGTCAGCCGCCTTCGACACTGTCTGCCACCACACTCTGAAAATCCGCCTCCTCGAAGCAGGGATCCAAAACCAGGCCCTCGACTGGACCACATCCTTCCTCTCCGGCAGAACCCAGAGAGTCCGCCTCCCCCGTTCCTATCCAAATTCTCCAACATCATCTGCGGCATACCCCAGGGCTCATCCCTCAGCCCGATGCTGTTCAACATCTACATGGCCCCCCTTGCACAAGTGGCCCGTCAACACAACCTCAACATCATCTCCTACGCCGACGACACCCAACTCATCCTCTCCCTCACCAAGGACCCACACACCGCCAAAACCAACCTCCACGACGGCTTGAAAGCTGTCGCCGACTGGATGAGAAGCAGCCGGCTGAAACTTAACTTGGACAAAACAGAGGTTCTCATCCTTGGGCCCACCCCCTCCGCTTGGGATGACTCATGGTGGCCAGCCACGCTGGGCACCCCTCCAACACCAACTGACCACGCACGAAACCTCGGCTTCATCCTCGACTCATCCCTCTCCATGTCAAAACAAGTCAACGCCGTCACCTCTTCCTGCTACAACACCCTCCGCATGCTTTGCAGAATCTACAAATGGATCCCAACCGAAACAAGAAAAACAGTAACTCAGGCCCTCGTCAGCAGCAGGCTCGACTACGGCAACGTACTCTACGCAGGCATCCCGTCCAAACACCTGCAACGCCTCCAACGCATCCAAAACGCCTCCGCCCGACTCATCCTCAACATACCTCACCACAGCCACATCACCCCCCACCTAAGAGGCCTTCACTGGCTCCCCGTCGTCAAGAGGATCACCTTCAAACTCCTCACCCACGCACACAAAGCACTTCACAACACCGGACCAACCTACCTGAACAGCAGACTCAGCTTCTACACCCCCACCCGACAACTCCGCTCCACCAACCTCGCAATCGCTTCCATCCCCCGCATCTGGCGCAGTTCCTCCGGAGGTAGATCTTTCTCTTACCTTGCCGCCAAAACCTGGAACACCCTCCCATCTGACCTAAGAAAAATCCAGGACCTGCTCACCTTCAGAAGACTCATCAACAAAAAGAGGGATCGGGAGGGTTAAAGGTCCAGTGTACATACTCCCAATACGTGTAATCAATAGCGAAAAGTACACTGTTCCTAACTCTAGGGTGAACAATTAAAGTTTAGGAGCTAGAACCCTCACACACCCGAAAGGGTGTCATGCTTCATCATTGGGAAGCTCCTCGTCAGACCGGCTGGTGCAATGTCTGACGGGCTCCCCTTTCGGGGGCTCTTTGCCGGAGATCTTTTTGATATGAGGTAGCTGCCGTTAAATTATAAAGGTCAGGCACTCTGAATGGCAGGAGAGTAATAAAATTAAGATTGATTAGCAACCCCTGAACATGTTTTAATTTAATATCTAACTAGAGGGGTTACGATCAAGATTAAAAACATAGTTAAGTGGAAGATGAGAAAGATGCTCAACCACTTTAGAAAGCCTGGAGTACTGGGAAATTGTCACCTGCCCCCTAGGGTCTGGTCAACATGTTTCGCGTAATATTGGTCGTAAAAGATCCTCTAACGCTTCATCAGGACCTATAACTAACTAGACTTCTCCTGGCTGTATATACAAGAAGACACTATCTCATTGCATGTATGAAAGGAAAATTGCAGTCACTTACAGCATTTACGTGAACTGTCTCGTCAATAGTTTGAAACAAAAAAAGGTCGCCCCGCCCTCTGCGTTTGGGGGGCCCCTTAGGGAGTAGCACGATCCAGCCTATAGCTTAGCATTTACGTGAACTGTCTCGTCAATAGTCTGAAACAAAAAAAGGTCGCCCCGCCCTCTGCGTTTGGGGGGCCCCTTAGGGAGTAGCACGATCCAGCCTATAGCTTTTTTCTATAGGCGTCCTCAATTCGAGGCACCTACCCACGGTCGTGCTTGCCCTGTAGACGTCTATGTTTTTAATCTTGATCGTAACCCCTCTAGTTAGATATTAAATTAAAACATGTTCAGGGGTTGCTAATCAATCTTAATTTTATTACTCTCCTGCCATTCAGAGTGCCTGACCTTTATAATTTAACGGCAGCTACCTCATATCAAAAAGATCTCCGGCAAAGAGCCCCCGAAAGGGGAGCCCGTCAGACATTGCACCAGCCGGTCTGACGAGGAGCTTCCCGATGATGAAGCATGACACCCTTTCGGGTGTGTGAGGGTTCTAGCTCCTAAACTTTAATTGTTCACCCTAGAGTTAGGAACAGTGTACTTTTCGCTATTGATTACACCTTCAGAAGACACCTCAAGACCTGGCTCTTCTAGCAGTAGCAGCACCCCCTCCCCAGCGCCTTGAACCCCTAACGGGTAAGTAGTGCACTTTAGAAATAGACTGATTGATTGATTGATTACTGACCAAGCTACGCCCGTGCATGAGGTTTATTTAACCCTTGGTGGGTTATACTCTGTTCCACCAAGGCAATGGTGGGATTTATTCTTGTTACATATTTCTGTAATTATCTCTTAGACTTCCCATTATTTCCTTTTAAAATACCACACAACGCGTAGGTTGTTTTGCTGTAATTCTGATGTTGCATTTGGATTCAAGATAAGCACTGTGCTGGAATAAAGTCCTGTCGTCCCCGCGGAGTGTCACATTCTTAAAAAAAAATGCTGCCAACATATTGAGGGACCTCCATCTACCTGCCATAGATCTCTGGTGAGTGCTCTGGAGGCACTGAAGCGTTGCTGCGTGAGCACCATCATCTTTGCACCTGCACAGCAAAGTTAGTTGTTTTAAAAAAACATAAACTCATAAAGGAACGTTTTTTTTACAAACAAAAATAAATTCCCCCCACAACTGAATGTTTTCTCTCAGTATAGGGGGGCATTTAGTTATTTTTCTCTTCAGGACCGTCGAGCTCTCCCTGCACTCTCAGACAAGAAAAAAATACGTTGGTGTGTCCTCCCTAAGTATGGCAGAAGGTCTGAGGTACTTTGACCAAAGGGCATGTGTCATTTGGGTTGTAGGCCAAAAGTTTCAACCGCAGAGTGGGAAGCTTCACCAGCAAAAAGATGACAGTTCACTCAACTTGAAATAGAGCAGGGCAACCGGGAGTTTGGGGGACAGGCTACACCACCATGTTTGGAGCCGAGAACCAGGTCCCCCAAACTCTAAATAATGCCCTTTGTTGCTCATGTTGAGCATCTTTTGTTGAACGTTTGCACAGTATGTTGCTGTGTTCCATTGTTTAATGGCTAATATGATTGGTACATGTCTGTTTTTAAATAAAGCTGTATGATTTCGTGGAGAACCATGCATCCAAACTCCAAGATAATTATAGACTGGAGCCCAGCTCAACAACTTATCACCAATATTTCATGAATATGCCAACTTCTTTCAACAGCCAAACATAGTAATCTTGGTTTAGCACTTTTCTGCTGCTGATTTAGGAGCCCTCACATAAACACCGAGGGCCTGAAATAGAGTACGGGGATGTTTTACTCTGTCAGAAACGAGACAGGTATCCCATCCATCATATTACAAGTGCAAGAAGCAGTAACAAGTCAAACAAGTCAAACAAGTCATTAGACCAGTGAGCAAGCAAACCTGCACTCACTCCTGGTAGAGGGCTTTCTACTGCGAGTATGATGGGCAAATGGTAATCTATCTCTAATCTCACTTCCTTTCTTTTCAGGTAAAGTTCCCAGTCTCTGTTATTGTTTTTACGTTCTTATTTTAGTTTGTTCTTTATTGCCGACTCACTTTCCCTGGGTTAATCTGACTAACCACTCTTCTTACTCAATCATTATTGGTGGTATGTTTGCTTGGGATACTTGGGACCTTGTACCTACTATCGAGTGGTACTCGGAATATTTTGTAAAGCTCTATTTATTATTTAGTACATGCTGCCATACTCATAATGCAACATAATATCAATCTATATGGTTCAAACAAAACACTACAAATTGACAGTCATCACCCCAAGGTCGTGCAATATTAATGGTTTACAACCCCAGAGTGTACCTTTTTCTTGTGCAGGCATGATAAGCACTCCTGTCAAAGGGGGGCAGGCTAAGATGTTTAGACTTTTTTACTTACCATAAACTAATCTGCAAGAATACAATGCCTTCATCCGAGTTATCCCCACCCCACAGTGGAGTAAGGTCGGTATCCTATTCCGTAACCCGAGGACTGTCATCGCCTACAAGGTGGCACTAAAGCGGGTGGGTACAACAAAACCTGTATGCAGGCATTCCATTCCATAAAGCCTTCTGTGGAAATACCATCTGTGCTGACAATCTTAATGGGTCATCCGGTAAATTATGTCACAACGCAAGTAAACATCATCAAATATTGGCACATTCTGGAATTCGTGTTGTTGGTTGTTGTTAGAGATGCAGGCCTGGGTTTAGAGATCTGTTGGTGTCACTACAATGGATGACAAGTACCAGCGTTTACTATGCTGCTTTTTTTCGAAACGTATCCTTGGTTTTCAAAGAAATTACGCCCAATAGTCAAGACAGTCTTGCTGGCAGTACTTTTTCATTTACATATCAATCTGGAAGCTCTGGCGAATCTATGTATATGATATGTAATGGCTTGGTCAAGTCATGTAAAAGAATCTCAAGCTTGTGTAATGTCGCTGCAGGCAATTTTCTGCTCTTGTCATGTCAATCTTTTGTTGCATTTTGAGACTAAAGCGTGTTTCCTGCGTTGTTTTGAAAGAGAACAAATGGATCATAGCATTACTTGTTGATTTTCTAATACTCGTGTTAGTTTTGTAATGACAAAAACGCATGCGAATCATTTTCTGCCTGTCATATTTACTGACTCAGCTAGTATTGTTTTGACCGAAAATTATAAGATTCTTTAGGTAAATCAGCATTAGTTTTTGTTGGAATGTGAGCGGTAAGTAACAATTGTCTTTCAAATAAGGCCTGGGTTATAACATTGGCCTCCCAGGCAACTTTTATCGACTCTGGCCAATCCCTCCCATCTCAATTGTGCTATAGAACTGCATTCAAAACGCCCACATAGTATTTTTAATTTGGTAGCAGAATGTTATAAAGAGGCTACTTTGGAGGTTAAATCCAGTCTAATTGCTCCAAATTCCGAACAATCTGAGTCTTAACAGTTAATGCGGGTGTTGTCATATATTACAAGAAGTCCAAGCATGCAGCTATCCTACATTGATCAGAATCTTGCTTCTACATTAGGGCAGGAATTTAGCCTTTATTAGTCGAAGCATTGCTTCTGCAAATGACTTTCTAGCTTCGCGTGTAATTCATCTATGGCACATATGTTCGGTGCCTGCCTGTCTCTAAGTAAAACTTATGATATTGCGGTCGAGAACCTGTATCAGGCATCCATATTCCAAGATAATCATAGACTGGAGCACAGTTCAGCAACTTATCACCAGGATACCACGAATATGCCAACTTCTTCCACCTGTCAAAAATAATAATAATGGTTTAGCACTTATCTCTCGCCGACTTATTAGCCCTTACACAAACACCAAGGGCTTGACTTAGAGCTTTGCGAATGGGTTAATCTGTTACAAACAAGACTGATTATAGCTTATGGAATTTGTAAAAAACATGAGGGATAGCCATCACTTTTGTGACGAAGCACTGGTCCACCAAACTCTGTCAGGTTCCTAGTTTCTTCAGCACTCTCTGTAACCCAACGCGTGTTCTATCCATAATGACAGTCATCTGCATAGGTTGTTACCGTATTCTTGTATTACAGAACTAGTTAATTGCCAGGCTTTACCCAGGTCAGCAGTACAGAAACTGAACAACAGAATGGCTTGCACACAACACTGCTTCAGACCTACCTCTGTTGGTGTATATATATTCAGTCACTCTTATATCATTGCCAACATTAACTGATTCATGGTGTTCTATATTCTTCTATATTCTTTTCTTTAAAGAGACAGATCACTGAGTTCAGCCAACTGATCCTTAGAGTCACTCTGATTAGCCTGGAATGAAGGCAAGTCGGTCCAATCTTCTTTCTCAGACAGCAAGGCAGTCCTTCAAGCAGTAGAACAGTATGCTAGCAGCTGGGCAGTCCTTCTTCCTTAACTTCCACAGGTTCAGGAGTGTTCTGAAGAGTGGCTCTGCCTGTCCAATATTTGTACCTGGTGCCAGCCTTTGTATCGAGGACTCCCTGTCCTAACCCACATGTGGTTCTGGAAGGTTCTCCCTCTTCCCCTGTCAAGGCTTCAAACTGTCTGGGGGTGACAAAAGGGAGGGCAGGCCTGGTGTCAGGTTCATTTGAGTGTAAAGTGAGTACTTATTAAATGTAATAATGTAACTCTGTGTTAGTCAATGAGAGAGATAGGCCTTGCAACAGCGAAAAACGATTTTAGGAGTCTTTTACAGCCATGACTTAAACACATGTCCTACAATTGAAATACAATACATGTATCCTGCCCAATGAGTGCCTTCAGTGCCTATATTAAAGATGAATTATAAGTATTAAAAGGAAAGGAAGATTTAGGCCTAGCAAAAGGTTTTTTTTGCAGGGTCAAAATGTCAGTCTAAAACTGCACCACGGGCTGCAACAGCAGGCCTGAGACGTGTTTAAAGTGCTAATATAGTGGGTGAAATAATGGGTGCTGCCGGTCCCCTAGTGGCATTTAATTTACAGATCCTGGTAAAATGTACTAGGGGCTTACAAGTAAATTAAATGTGTCAATTAAGTCTAGGCCAATTATACCATATTTGAGGAAGAGGGCACAAGCACTGTAGCACTCGTTAGCCGTGGTAAAATGCAGAGACTCCTAAAGTCAACAAAACAAATTCAGCAAACAAGAGAGGTGAAGGGAAAAAGTTTGTGGGGCACCACGGCAAGGCCTATCATGTGCTCCCCCATATGAAAGCAATGATACTATCCATCCTCCTGGAAGTTCTCATCAATAACTTGGAAGAGTCTGGAAAGACCATCAGCATTGGTGTGGTCAGTCCCAAGCTGATTTGACACTGTAACATCCATTTCCTCTAGTGAGAGGATGATCTTCTCAGTTTGGAATTCTCATCCCATGTCTACATTATCCATCGAAGGGGTCTGTGGTCTATCTGAACCCGGTATGGTCTCAACTTCCTCAGTGCCCAGACCACTGCAAAGGCTTCCATTTCAATGGCACACCATCTGTGTTACCTGGGAAGTATCCTCCTACTGATGAACGCTACAGGTTGGTCCAAGCCTTCATCGTTCAGCTGTGAGAGAAAGGCCTCAATCCCATGCTCAGATGAGTCTGCTTAAACAATTAATTCTTTGGAGAAGTCAGGTGCCTTGAGTACTGGTGCTGTGCATATAGCCTCCATCACGGTGTCAAAAGCATTCTGGCACCCCTCTGCCTAGATAATCTTCCTGGGCTGCTTCTTGGAAGTCAACTCTGTCAAGGGGGCAACAATGAAGCCATGCCCTTTGACCAATCTCCTGTAGTAACTGGCGAGGCCTAAGAAGTCTCTCCTCTCAGTGTGAGTCTTGGGGGATTCCCCAGCTAGAATGGTCTTACTTTTGGCCTTAAAGGGCCGCACCTTGCCCCACCGACCTAGTGGTCCAAGTAAACCCTGCCCTATGTGGCATTTACTGGCCTTGATAGTCAGGCCTGTCTTCTGCAGAGCCTGAAGCACTTCATGGAGGTGGAACAGGTGGCCCTCCCAACTGGAGCAGAAAACAGCAATGTTGTCTATATAGACAGCAATAAAATCATCTATCACAACCAGAACCTAGTTGACCAACTTGTGGAAGATGGCAAGACAAGTGTTTGAATCAAAGGGAATCACTCAAAACTGAAGTGGCCTACTGTGGTTCAGAATGCAGGTGTCTCCTTAGCCCCCTCGGTTAAGGCAATCTGCCAGTACCCTGACATCAAGCTAAATGTACTCATGTACTTGACAGTTCTGAACCATCAATGCAGTCATCAGCTTTGGGGTGGGGTGAGCATCAGTCTTAGAGTCTGAGTTGAGTCCTCTATAGTCAGCACTGAACATGGGTTCTGGTGTGGCACCCTGTGGGGTGGCATTGGATACGAGAACCACTGGACTCAACCAAGGTCTGTTGGCATACTCAATCACCCCTAAGTTGAGTACTTTGGACACCTCATCCTTCATACTGTTTCTCACTTTATAAGACAGTCTCTAAATTGTATTTTTGATAGGCATGCTGTCCCCAGAATCAATATTGTGGTCTTTGGGACACGTGGGAAGAGTTAGGCAAACTGCCCCAGGAAGTGGCATTAGTCTCCCTGTGTTGTTCTTGGAGCTGGGTAGGGGAGAGGGCAACTCCTTCCACTGACCCATGTTGCTCCTTGGATGATAGGAGGGGAGGGAGAGGTTCACTCTTCTCTTCCACCCTATCTTCCATCATCATGAACATGGTTACCTCGGACCTCTCAAAGTGGAGCTTGAGGATGTTGACAAGAAGGAACCTTAACAGGTTCCTGGGGGGTCTTGAAAAGTACCATGTAGGTGACCTCCCCCTTGTGCTCCTTCACCTCATAGGGCAAGGTCCAGTGGTCCTGCAGGGCCTGAGGTTCCACTGGCTCCATCACCCACACTTTCTGACCAGGCTGAAATTCAACAAGAGTGGCCTTCTGGTCATGCCAGAGTTTCATAACGTCCTATTTGGCTTCCAGGTGTTCAGTGGCTTTGTTCCAAAAACCCTTCATCTGAGTCCTGAGAGCCAACTTGTAGCTGACTACATCCTGGAGGGTGGAAGGGAGTCTTGCGAGCTTGCTCCTAACACTTTTTTTGCAAGGCTGGAAGGCCTTCTGATATAGTGGCCATATAGAAGTTCAAAGGGATTATACCTTACTCTCGTCTGTGGTACTTCCCTGTTTGCAAAAAACAGGCAAGGCAAGAGGATGTCTCACTTCCACCTCAATGGCTCTCCCATGCCCATGATCAGGCCCTTGATGGTTTTCTTGAACCTTTCAACAAGCTGATTGGTCTGGGGATGGTAGGGTATAGAGACCTTGTAGTTTACTTCACACTCAGCCCACATTGACTTCACGAACGCTGACATGAAGTTGGTGCCATGGTCAGACATTATGTGCATGGGGAAACCCACCCGGGTAAAGATCCCCATCAGTGTTCTGGCCACTGCCGGCACAACCACAATCCCCATAGGCATATCATGGTGCATTAAAACACGAAGACCAGGATGAACCTGTTGCCTAGGGCAGTGTTGGTGTAATGGGGCCCAACAGTGTTGATGCCCACCTGCTAACAAGCCTGCAGAGGAGAAGAAGGGAACCAGGGATCCCCTTTGTTTCCTCCCTGACTTCCCATTTGCCTGGCAGGTAGGATGGGACCTGTAGAATGCATCTGAGGTTGTTCTCATCTGGGGCTCATAGAAGATGGTGACCACCTTTGCAAAGGTCTTGGTCTTCCCCAGATGTCCTGCTGAGGGTACATCATGAGCCAAACCCAGTGGGGAGGCCCTGTAGCACTGGAGCACCAGGCTCAGAAACCTTAAGCTCACTATAGGGGAGATCATTTTCCCAGTAAATCTGGTGATCATCAGAGGTGTCGCAAGTTCCCTGGTCCTTAGTCCGCTTCCGCAGGCCCTGAAGAGTAAGACACTTTCTATGAGCTTTGCAGAACTCTGTCTGGGATGCCCCCCTTCCGCTTGTCAGTCAGCCAAGCCGGGAATGTCCCGCAGGGCAGCAATTTATTCCCATGTAAGTTCTGGGATGTCACCCTTAGGCTTAGCTTCCTCCCAGACTGTGGGAGTCTAAGGTTTAGGTTTCCCATGCCCCTTACCCTTCCTCCTTTTGGCAGGTACCTGTGCTATTTTTTCAGGCTCTAGGTATTTTTGACGTTCCTCTAGGGGTGCCCTGGACCGTGTGTCAGGCATACCTACTCTGGCAACCCAAGCATCTCCAAGTGGGACCAGAGCACCACCTCTTTCCAGGGTGTGAGCTCCAGGTCGATACCAAGCAGACAATCCTCAGGCATGGCTAGACTCACAGCTGCTATAAGGGAACCCCTGATACCCCCACTCAAAGGGAATCAGAGCCACAGGATAGCAGGCCTTGTGGTTGTCAGCTACCACAACTTGATGGACTACATTGAGAATGACCTGATCCGAGGCCACCAGATAACACTTAATAGTAGTCATGGTGGCTCCTGTGTCTCTCAGAGCCTCCACCCTCTGCCCACTGATTTTGAAACACTGCTTATACTTTTTAGTATTGCTAGGAATATGACACTTGAGTACTATCTCTCTGTCATCCAGGGACTATATGGGAACCTCTGCGCTTCCCCCCACACTAACTGTGGCAGCCTTCTTCCCAAAGGCTACACTGGCCATCCATGATGTCTGTCCACCAGTGGCGGGGGGGCTGCTCTCTTTTGGGACAGTGGTGGTCACCCTTGACATGCCTATATGTAGCAGTTATAGCAATTAGGGAGCAACGTCCTGAAAATTTCTTCTTAGGAAAACTACCTTTTATCTGGTCAAGCTGGGACTGGAAATCCTTCCCCTGAGGTACTGTTTGTGGGTATTTTGAAACTCTTTTATTTTTTATTTTTGCCTCCACTCACTTTCCTTTGGTGGGGAACCTGTCCACCTGTTGGGTGATCCTCCCAGATACCTTCTTGTCGACCGGGGTGCAGAGCTAGTGCCCCTCCTTATTTGCAAGCTTCCTGGGATCAGTGAGCTTGGAATCTATTAAATGTTGGTGCAGCTCTAGAAAACAATTACTGAACATGTGCTCTCTTGCAATCAGATTGTACAGATCACTGTAATTACTCACATCACTGCCCTTCACCTAACCATCCAGTGCCTTACAAATTAATCTACTAAAAACACCCAAGAATGGTGCAACAGCTTCTGGCTGCCCTTGAACTTCGACCTATACTTCTCAGGTGCAAGGCCATATTTTCAGAAAAGGTCTTCCTCCATGAGTGGATATTTCATTCTGTCATCCTTCCCTAGGGACAGCAGTAAATCCCTCCTCACATTGAGTATATGCCTCCAGAGAATGGCTCCCCAATCCTCCTCAAGGACCCTATACATTTGACCACTTGTCTATGATGTCCCACACAACAAAGTTAGGCACCAGATCCTTGGGATGTGGACCCTCTGTCTCCACTGGACAATGGATTTTCGCTGCCACCATTGCTTCTGGATCCTGAGTTTTGTTTGGCTTTCAGGACCAGCTCCTTCAGTCTCACTTCATAAGCCAACTTCAGTGTTTTCTTCCAGGACATTCTGCACAGCAGCCTACTCCCTGGCTGCTTCTGCATTTTTCTCTTCCAAGGCCCTCTTTGCAGCAGCCTCATCCCTGGCTGCTTCTACCCTTTTCTGATCTGCAGTCAGCTTCAGTTTGGCCAGCTGTAGTCAGAAATTACTATCTGCCCTTCTGTCCTTCTGTTATTCAGGAAACAGTTTGGGGAGGAGACACTGCTGGCTGCTCTTGATCCAGCATGGGACCTACTCCTGTGAGTCCGCCTGTCTCCTCTGAGGTCATAAGGTAGGGAGATTTTCATCCTCTTCCATTTCTTCCTCATCCTCCTCAATACTCTCATCCTCTTCTTGCTCCTGTGCCATAGATAGCAGCTGGTGGACCTCCTTCCAGGCCAGGAGTGCATGGAGCACAGAGTCCAAAAGCCAACAAAAACAAATTCAGCAACCAGGAGGAGAGAAGACAAAATGTTTGAGTGATACCACACCAGGATATCAGGTCTAACCCATGTACACCACTTTAGCCTTATTTGCTGTTTTAACCTCTCACCAAACCCACAAATCCTTATTTTATTTACAACAGAAAAGGTAACCATAGGAAAATGATTGTTTTCCATTTTCCTGACAAAAGAGAGAGAGGAATGAAAAAGCTGTTCTTCCATTAGAGTGATATGTAGCCCCATGGAGAGTCTGATTTCTTTCTACTATTCCAGAATCTCATCTTGAGACAATAAAAGATACCTAGAATTAGTTCACCTTCTGAAACATAATTATGTTCTGTAAGTCAAACATTTCCATACACTGCAAGAAGTCCATCATTTTAATGTATTCATCTTCGCTATGGAGGACCTTCAAGTTCAAGTTAAAATCTTTGGTGGTTATATCTTCAATGTTTATATTTCTCATAACTAGTGATTCAATGCCTTTCTTGATGATTCTGTAATACTATTTTGATTCACTGAATGGATATTCCAGGAAGTGTTTACATATAGGATGAAAACCATTTCTGTGCCCCCACGCTACTAATGATTAATAATAATTGTGAGAAATTCGGTTGCTGGTTGAGAAGGGTGAGAACCCTGCCCATGCAACATACACAATCCCTGTCAGTGTGAACCATTAAAGTAACTAAATTAACCTGTTCTTAAACCTCTGGTAGCTTGGCACAAAAACAGTCAGGCTTAACTTAGAGGCAATGTGTAAAGAATGTATGCAGTACACAAACAGTAGTAAATTGCAAACATAACATAAGAAAAATTCCACACCAATTTAGAAAAACTGAGTAAAAGTTAATTTAATAAATTATTTGAGACCAACACAACAAAGATCCAATAAGTAGAACCGGAGATATGCATTTCCAAAGATTTAAGGTAAGTATAGCACTTAAAAGCACAAAGTACAGCTCGCATATATCTGGTTGTGCAAGCCTGGGTGAAATCACAAGTTCAGGGCATCCGTGATGGAGCTTGGGCCAGCTACAGGAATCAGGTTAGTCCTGATGAGAGAGGTACCTTCTAATTTCCTCTGCGAGGAGTTCTGTTCATGGTGGAGGAGGCAGCTAGGAGCAGGGAGTATGTTGTGAATGGTTACCCCTACAGCGCAAAGAGCAGGCCGGGTGTAACCGACGGTCGTTTCTGTAGTATGAAGATCCTTTCGGGCGTCTTGGACGGTTGTTGCTAGAGGTTCATCTTAGTTGTTACTGTGGGCTATCTATGCTGCAGGGTGAAGTATAGGTCTCATGTTGCTGGTCATCATGAGCAGTTGCTAAGTCGGGTTCACCTGAGCTTCGCATTGGCGGGCAGCAAGATCTTGGCATGAACAGGCCCGTTCACAGCCACAAAGAGCCCAAAACTTCAGGATTACTTGAGAGGGAGCTCAAATGCCACATCAAAGGTCCAAGACCAGCAGGGCACCTCTTGGGAATCAGAAACTCACTTCAGCAGGGGCCAGCAGGGCACAGGCAGGTCCAGATGTAGATGCAGTTCCATGCAGCAGGGTATCTGAGCAGATGCAGGGAGGCCTCTGGAGCTTGTTATGTCCCTGTAGCTCAGAAAAGGAGGTCAGTCAGCTCACCCTTGAAGTCACTTGATCGTGTGATGAAGACTGGTGGTCCAGTCCTCTTTCTCAGTAAGCAGGGCATCAGGCTGCAAGGCAGCAGTGCAGCTGTGCAGTAGTACAGCACTCCTTCTTGAAGCAGAGCTGGATACATTTCTTCTGTAATAACCACAGGTTCAGAGGTGTACTGAAAGGTTGAGTCTGAGGGTCCAATATTTATACTTGGGGTCAACTTTGAAGTTGGAGATGGTTCTGGAGGCTTCCCTCCAGAGGTGTTTGGAATTTCCTGCCTCCCTGCCTTGGTCCCCGCTTGTCTGGGGCCAATGAAGTCTAGTGTCAAAGCCCTTGTGAGTGTGCTCAGGCAGAGCCTTTCTCCTTTGTGATGTGAAAGTGTGGTAGGAGACAGCTCCGCCCCTATCAAGTCAGAGATGGCCTATCCTGCCAAGACCTAGTCTCTCTATCTCACTCTTTGGGAGCAATCCACAAAAACCAGCTGCCATCTACATCTAGTTAGGTGGCCCAGGATACAAGCTGGAGGTATCAAATGGTTGGGACAAAAAAATACAAACTTTCTAAAAGTGGCATTTTCAAAGTTGTGACTTAAAATCCAACTTTAGCATTAAAGAGAGTTTTGAATTACAATTCTTTAGACACCAAAGTTGTAATTGAGACTTGGTGACAACTGAAAGTTATCACTTATTAAATGTAATAAGGTGACCCAATGCTACCCTATGGGAGGGATAGGCTTTGCGGTAGTGAAAAACGAATTTAAGAGTTTTTCACTACTAGGACTTGTAAAAGTTAAAAATACATGTTCAAAGTTTTAAATACACTGCACCCTGCCCTATGGGCTGCTCAGGGCCTGCCCGGGGGTGAATTGTATGTATTGAAAAAGAAAAGTTTAGGCTGGCACAAGGTTTTTTTGCCAGATTGAAATGGCAGTTTAAACCGCACACACAGGCTGCAATAGCAGGAATGAGGCATGTGTGACAGGCTACTTAAGTGGATGGTGCAATCAGTCGGCTCACTAACAGTATTTAATTTACAGGCCCTGGGTACATATGGTACCACCTTACTATGGACATATAAGTCAATTAAAGGTGCTAATTGGGTGTAGGCCAATGTTAACATGTTTTAGGTAGTGAGCACAACCACCATCGCACTATTCAGCAGTGGTAAAGTGCACAGAGTCCTAAGGTCAACAAAAATAAGATCAGCAAACAAATGGAGGAGTAAGGCAAACCGTTTGAGGATGATCACACTAGGTCTAACACAAGGTTCCTAAAATATGCAGCAAGAAAGGGCTAATTATGTGACCTAATGTGTAACATTTTGTGACAGTATTAGTTCATAAATTTGTCGTTTTTCCACGTTAACACTGTCTGGCAAAGGTTTCACTCCATTAGTATCAGTTCAATATCCAAAATACTGTAATGAGAAACTCAAACATGACCAGTCAACCTTTGCATAGGGAGTTCCACTGCACAATAACACAGGTCGCAGCAACTTCAGTAACATTTAAGTCTCTTGAGTTATAAACATTTTTTTGTTGTTGAAATCTGCATATCATACAGCAGAAGTTGGATTATATGGCAACTACAGAAAATCCATAATTATGTGGAAAATTCCACAGCTGCAGAATCTCATAATTACAGTGACCCATCCTATAACATGGTATAGAGACTGGGAAATCAGGACACAGACTGGATGATCATGGCCCAAGGTGCAGGCAGAATGTGTATTTGTGCTGCAATTAACTTGACTGAGGCCCTGCTATTCATGTATATTGTTCACACAAGCATTGGCGCTGGCTGTGAGGTGCAGTCAGTGCAGCTGTTTCAGGATGGGGATGAGACGGTCAATTTTTCTTTGGCTGCTACTGAGTCTGGAGCCTAGGGCGAAGCCGCTTTTAGTGATCCCTCGGGATTCTGGGAGGCCTGTGAGAAGGACTTTGCCAGTGTGTGTGGGTGAGAGAACGAGAGCAGGCATTATTGGAAGGTAGAAAGCGCTTGATTTTCAGTAGCAGGGAGAGTTGAAACCAAGAGGCTGGAGTTTTCTCTCTTAAGTGTTCTTATAAGGTGAGGCTGAAATCTATGAAGAAAGATAGGGGTTTGTGGTGCAGAAGGAGAAGACTTCAAGCTTAATGTCCTGTTAAGACTGGAATCACTCCTGTGTGCTAACTTTGTATGCATTACCACAGTAAACTCAGGCTTATTGATCACTGGAATTAGACCCTCCATTTAAAACAGTATTTCCTGGGTACTTTGCTTTCACTTTTCTTGTCACAGAAGATTCTTACAAACCTATTTTTTTAATTCTTTATGGATTTTTCTGCATTTATTATCAGTTTACCTGCAGCCTTGAGATTGTCTTTTTTGGAGGAAGGTGAGCAGCTCTCTTTTCTGACTTGTGTAAAACTCTCAGGTTTGGCAGGATTTCAGATGGAAATGCATCCTCTGGTGAGAGATCACTATCAGCCCATACCAGCTGCACAGGTCCAAGCGTGATGTGCTGCTCTAGTCCAGAAATTTCTTTGAATTCTGGGATTCGTAGTCTTGATTATGCCATTATAAAACAGGACTACAAGTCCCGGAGTTCAAAGGAAAAAAATCCTGGTCTGGAATTGCACATCACGCAAGGACCTGGCAAACTTGGCAACTATGCACTATAGGATGAAGGTGGAAGGGCCTCCCTTACTGTAATTTGGAGGTATGTGTAGGGGAGGGTGGGGGTAGGCGGAAAGGAGTGGGGGGCGTTTTTCAAATCATCACTCAACACTGCTGCTAAATAAATTGGGACTATGAGACTTGGTACATAGAAAGTTTCAATAACCTGCAGTTCCGGACGGCTCAATTATAAAATGACCCAGCAGTTAGTGGCTGTAAATGGATTAAAGGCCGAGATGGCCTCAGGATTACGCTGCCTCAGTATTCCGGGCTCGCACCTTTAATTGCAGCATGTACGTGTTTCAGAGGAGAGCTTGAGGCACGGCACGTTTTTATGTACAAATTAAGTACTGTATACAAATCTGTAGTTGGATGATTTTTGAAGATTTAAAAGATGACCTACTAATGAACAGAACGCGCCCCTTTAGTTCTTCCAGATTAAGACCTAATGCAATAGTTTCAGGCACTCTGACTTGACAGTTATGCAAATGAATTTCCTTAAATGTGGCTGTCTCCAATGCCGCTTTATTGCTCCAGATATTTAACTGGAATCAGAAATGTCAGAATCATTCTGAGGTCTAAACTTCCCATTCATTTTTCCAAAGACAGGGGAAGGAACATTTGCATTTTGAGTCCGACAAGAAATATGGTGTGCATTTTTGTCGATGTCAGTCATTCAGTCAAGAGTCAGATGCAACAAAGTAGGTTTTCATTTAAAAATACAGGACACCATGCAAAAGAAAATACAAGTATATGCATTTCTAATTGTTTGTGGGTTAGTTTTCACAAATATCAGTCAAAAACTGTGTAGACGCTCGACCTTACATTGCTCGTCAACCTGCCCTTTTTTTTATATCAAACAAAGTACATTTGAAAGGGCGCTGATTTCTGTTGACTTGTGCAAGAAGACCATTGTGTTTCCATGTATTGCCGAGTAAAGGCATTATATTCTCAGCTAAACAAGACTTGTTTGAATGCAGCGGGACATTGGTACACTGAAGTGATTTCTAAAATGTGCCTATTATTATTACAGGGAAAATAATTAACTAAAATGTTCAGCTTTTGCAGCTCCATTGCTATATAGACACAATCAAATCGACACAGTATTGTGCTTTATTCATTCGCAAATTGCAGCACTAGAAATAATATTAAACTATTTAAATGTGAAAGAAGACAAGGAAAAGAGTTCACTGGCACAATATTGTGGTAAAAAATAATGTGTCAAAAATATTGTTTAACACAACATCATGCTATACATATAACAGTAAATACAAAAATATTTGTAAAATATAATTGACACTAGAATTATAAAAAAATAGACAAAAGTATCGATTTAACATAAAGATAATTTAAAGTAGTAAACAAATATTTTGATATGTAAATTTTAATATGATATAAATTAAATATATTCCACTAATATGTAATACTATATATAAATATATACTTATATAAACACACAAATATATATGTGCTGTATTTGTATGATATATATAAATATGTCTTGTGTAACAATTCATTAAAATATTTTTTACATTATATCAATGTTTTATATTTTGCATCTATTAATATGATTATATATAATATAATAAGAACAATGTATAGTTCACATTTTATTACATTTTTTAATGGTTAAAATTTATTAAAATGAAAATATATTTGCACATGTAAATTCATAGCAATACATTGTAAATATTATTACTAAATGAATAGAATATAAAATAAGTGTGCTATTAATGATGTTCCACTATATATATATATATATATATATATATATATATATATATATATATATATATATATATATATATATATATATATATATATATATAAATTGCAAAGTGCTCACCACCGGGCTCCTGAAGGCCCGAGAGGGGTGGTGCGTAATGAACCGGCAGAGCACTCCGGTTAAAAAATATAAACGAAAAAAGAACTTCCACAGAAGGACGCACACTCGGGAAATCACAAAAATAATTAGAGTATTTAATTCACACTATGCGTTTCGGCTGTCAAGCAGCCTTGATCACGTGATACTCTAATTATTTTTGTGATTTCCAGAGTGTGCGTCCTTCTGTGGAAGTTCTTTTTTCGTTTATATATATATATATATATATATACATATCTATATATATATATGAAATAAAAAAAGTAATGCTATAAAATCTATTTAACCAATATTATGAAAACTATTGGAATCTAAGAATATTAAATATACTATTATCACTCTAGTTTATCCAGCAGTTAGGAAAGGATTGGACTTCAGAGGAGTTAGATTTACTATTCCTACTCCAGTCAATGCAACAGTAGAGAAAGCACTGGACGTTGGAGGGGTGAAATTTGCTATTCTCACTTCTGTCTAAGCAACTGAAGGGAAAGTGTTGGACTTCAGAGCGGTGAAATTTACCATTCCCACTCCAGTGTACACAACAGTAGGGAAAGTTTTAGACTTTGGAGGGATTAAATTTACTATTCCCACACCAAACAATGCAATAGTAGGGAAAGTGTTAGACTGTGAAGAGGTTAATTTTACTATTCCTACTGCAGTCTAAGCAAGAGTAGGGAACATACTTCACTACAACTACATTACATATATGAGTAAACCCATGATTGTAGAAAACATATTAATTTTCTAATAAACAAATATTATTTACCATAATATATATGTATAATTAAAACTTAAATACAATTAGTCAATTTACATAATTACTATTCAATAAAAAATAATCACAATACATAATTGTTATTCAATTATTGATTAATTAACTTCCCACTCTAGACCCCTAGAAACCTAACATCCCACAACAAAGATAAAAAGAAAAAGGTAAGTATTCCAGAACCTACAGATTTAAAATTAAATAAAATATTTAATTTACAAATAATAAATATTAGCCAATTAATTATTACTTAATTAACTTTCCAACCTATACCTATAAAGCATCTCGCATCCTGCAATGAAAACATAGGTAAGACATCAGTTTTCCTTATTTTACTTAATTAAAAATCAATTAAATATAAGTTATTAATTAAAAATAAATTGTTAATTAATTATTACTTATGTAACTTCTCACCCTGCATCCCTACAAATCTAGCAGCCTGCAATGAAAATATGAGTAAATAAATAAGCATTCCACAAATTACATAATTAAAAATCAATGAAATTATTAATGAACAATTATTAACTAATTGTTCATTCATTACCCACTAATTAATTTCCCACCCTATATCCCTAGCAGATTGCAACTAACATAATGAAAATAATCAGTATTACATGAACTATATAAGAAATGTCAACAATATAATTAAATAACATTTATGAAATGATTTTCAATTAATTATTCTCTAATTATCTTCCCACCCTATCCCCCTACAAACCCAACAACCCCAGGGGTGGCTCCTCCATTTGGGCAGAGGAGTTTCGCCCCCGCCAGCAGCTACAAACCTTTTCAAGGAAACGATAATAACAAGTGTTTATTATTGTTTCCTTATAAAGGGGCAGGGCCATGGGGGTGACGAGGAGTGAGGGAGAGTGCACAGCACTCCCCCTCAAAGCGCATGTGTGTTTACCCAGCCATCTGGGGACTGCCAAACACACATGCGCTGTAGGCTCTATCCAGCCCAGCAACACAGTTGCCGGGTTGGAGAGAGCCTGCACAGGCTCCCAGTCTGCCTGGGAGCACCCTGGCTGGGCATTCCCTGCCAACGCTGTGTCTGCCTGCAGTGACGGAGGCGAAGAGCAGGCAGCGTGACGGAGGAGGTAAGTGTTTGTTTATTTTTATTTATTTTTAATTACATTTTTATACCCACCGGACCCCCCAACCCCCACCCCTTCCGTGCGATGCGAGCCACAACTGAACAACTCACTACAACGCTATGAATTACTGTTAAAAATTAATACAAAATTCTAAATCACCTAAAATTACAAACCATATTTTAAAAACAATTAATAGAATTTATATAAACAATGGTAACGCATTAAATTATTATATCACCTAATACACATTAAAATAAATTAAAAACTATATTTTAACCACTGTAGTATTGAACAGGATATTAAAAACATAAATATTATTTACCACATTATTACTTACCTCAAAAAACAATATTCTTGTCAACGATATTAGTGCATTACGATGTTTTTATATCACAATATTTTATTTCCAATATCTCCGTCTCCTGATATTTTTTTAATCAATATTTTGTATGCCACATTTGAGAATAAAATATAAATCAGAAAATGTACAAAGGAAAGCCAATGCTTCAGACAGAGTAACAGAAAAGAAAAAGAATACACAGTAGTGAGTCATTATTCAGGCCAGGAAGACAAGTAAGGCAAATGACAGAGGTATGACTACATAAGTATAATGGAGGAAAAAGCATTCGTGAGAAAGAGTCATAAAGCTAACATAAAAGGTGCTACTGAAAAGTTCACTGATCAAAGTGCAAGTCAAAAGGAAGTAATGGGCTTGATAAAAAGCTGCAAATTACTAGTTGCTATGAGGTGGGATAGGATACACTAAATTGAATACAGTAAGCGACTACATTGTACCATAAGGATAGACTGTGGATCTTGGAGACTTGTTATTCTGGGAGATTATAAAGAAGAACAAAGGTTCTTAGACTGCATATTGTGCATCAGGCGGGAAACCAGTGACTTTACTATTGACTATTTTGCATTAAGGTGACATTATTGCATGGACATGCAAATGCTAGTTGTAGAAGAGAAAGTATGTAAATCACGTTTAGATTGACTATCACTAATGTAAGGCTGCATTTTGAAATGGCTAAAGTTCATTGCAATCTTTCTTTGACGTATCAACATTTTATTTCTAGGTGAAGCTGGAGTTCTAATTGTCGAACGCAATGTTCTTTGCCTTCTTTCCCATATAAATACATGTTTTATTTTCTTTGAGATAATCATGAAATGTCTAAATAAGTAGCTCATTCCTGGAGTCACCTGCAGAGTACAGGTTTGTGTCTGTATCTCATCTTGTTGCAGACAGTGTGAGTTTGAAGGATGCTGAAAGAAGGCTGTAGTGTGAGGAGTCCTGAGAATCTAATAAGCATATAACTGAACCATCTTGCTGAAATGTGGGTATGTGTTTAGGTGTGTAAATGTTCGAATTGTGTAATTTAAGTTAGTGCATATTACATGTGACTTCAGGGTGAGTACGTTTTGATGCAGTATAGAGCAGAGCAAAGTAGA
Source organism: Pleurodeles waltl (assembly GCF_031143425.1). Lineage (NCBI taxonomy): Eukaryota > Metazoa > Chordata > Amphibia > Caudata > Salamandridae > Pleurodeles > Pleurodeles waltl. The sequence goes on from NC_090437.1 coordinate 194,624,374, forward strand.
AGATTTAGAATGTTCTCTCAAGAAAGAGAAATGTTTTTCCTTTGTCTTTTCTTTGGAAGTGACCTCATGCTGGATCGTTCTCTTATTTATATGACTTGATGTACTATGAATTGTATTTTAATCAAAGCATACACATTTTGATTATTAATTGATCATAACTTGATCTTTGCCTTCTGTAAACCATTGACCTCTACTAAACATCATGATTTGAAACTTAAACATTCTCTATCTTTCTTGTGGCGCCGAATGTGCTTCACATTTATTAACTGTGTACCTTCTAAGATTGTGCCAGAGGAGCAGAACACTTTAGGACTGCTCTCATAGCAACAAGTGTTATAATGTAAAGATAATGCTCTGACACTATTCCAAGGGAAATCGTAAGATGGCCTTCATGGCATATTTTATCTGCAATCAATTCTCCCATGGACATCTCTTTTTGGGGTTACTCCTCAGCCTGCAGGATTCCAGTTGTTGCATAACATAAATGTTAGGTCATGTATGGATTCTATCAGTGGGCATTGCCTGTCCTGCCATTATCATGCTTATGAAACACACACCTATGCCTACTTTCATGATTGAACTGAGTTATCACTCAATAGTGTAGCAACTGCCTGACTGCAATGTCCTTATGACTGAAGTTCAATGCTTAATTTGAAAATTTTGCTCAGAAGCCAATGACTGATGCTATTGAACGATGGGGTGCTGAATACCAAAACGTGTAGTCTTGATTCTACCTCATGCGTCCTTAATCCATCAAACACTCCCTGCATCTTTATCTCACTCTCGCAGTTTACTGCTATTTCCCCTTGTGGTACTTTTTCACCTTTCTGTTCCTCTTTCTTTCCCTCTTTTGGAAGAGAGTGTGGTGAGCTAAATCACGGGCCCGATTGCATGGATTGCATTGCCGATGGGGAGCTTCCGGAGACCGCTGGGCCCTGAACCCGATGCAAGGCTGAGGCCAAAATGGAGTACCTGTCTGAGGGGAAGTAGAGACGTGGGAGCCTCTGTACCATCAGGCCCTATGGGCTGGGAGCTTGTGCTTGTTGCTGGGGGTCGCTCTGTGACCCGCTGTGGGAGGCATTGGTCACGGAAGTGGTGAGCCCTGTGATGGGGGGCACCTGTGACAGAGTGGACCCATTGATTGAGAGCTACTGCTGGGGCTGCATGCCAGAGCCGGGAGCAGAGATTGAGCCTGGGCCAGCGCGAGTGCCCTGGGGGCCCAGATGACTGCTCTATTCTGAACTGGTGTGCTGGTGACCTGTTTGCACACCGACACTGCAGTTAGGCTCCCATGGGGGTGCTCAGGCCTGCACCCTGGATTTGGGCCTTGTACGTGGCCCTAATGCATGGGCACAGGGGACGCAGTGCCTGAGTGGCCTTCTGGACCTGGTGCTGCAGACTTGACCCTCAGGAGAGACTATGGGGGACTCAGGAATGGTGCCTGGGAAGGAGCTCCTGCTCATAGTTGATATTTAGCCACACGTGCTCCTGCAACCGTGTTGAAGTGCGCTTGTGGTGCTGGATAGAGGGAATATCTGACACTTTGCACCCTGGCTGCCTCATTACTGATCCCACAAATCGATAACCCATCAGACTTGAGCCTGTGCATGGTGGCCAGATGGGGGTGACACTTGGGGCCTCTCGGTTTCAGTCTCAATCCCTACCTGAGGTGGTGGGTCTGTCCTCCGATGAAGCCTGCTCAACTGGTCCATGTGGCGGGCAGGAGAGCCCTCTGAAGTGACTACAGATTAAACTGGAGATCTAATGGAGGTCACTCCCACATTACTACCCAGCTCTAACTGTGAAGATGATGTTGTGCCTTCTGGAGGCCTACTGCGATGGCATGCTTGACGATATTGCACACCCGTACCTGGTGTCCTTCCCCAAGGACATGATGGTGAGGCCCAAGGAAGCCAAGAGTCAGAATATGGAACTTGTAGACGCTGCGCCGCCGCCAGCCCCCTCATATTCAAACAAGGATGTCATGATACACCTCAATGCTACCCTCCACTTCCACTCTGTGCAGTTCGAGAAGGTACTTCAAGCTATTCTAGATATGAAAATTACCCTGGAGGTCAAGATTGATTTGGCCGCGTTGGATGTCAACCTGCTGAGGGTGTATCATTGCAAGCTAGTGGAGAGGGTGGACACCACAGAATTGACCATGACCTCCATGCAGCCTACTTTACAGACCCTTCAATCCTAAATGCAGGACCTACAGATGGAAGTAATTTCTCCTCACTGACGGGCGGGGGATGCAGAGGGTTGTTCCCGTCCGAGCAAAGTTTATTTTCTTGGCTTCCCCAAATGCTCTGAAGGTCCTAATGTGGAATTGTTCTTGGAGGACTGGCTGATGTCTATGGTTCTAGAGGGCAGTGTGTGGAAGTTTTTTTTAGTGGAAAGGGCATAAGGCATACCAGGCAGACTGATGCCTCCTGGAGGCTGTCCAAGGCCAGTAATTGCTTGCCTTCTCAACTATAAGAACAGGAACTTGATCTTGCAACTGTCCTGATCCAAAGGCCCCTGGCAATATGAAGGTGCCAGCATAACGGCACACCCGGATTTCACATTGGAAGAGCAACAGAAATGTAACTCTTATGCCGCAGTTAAGCAGAAACTGTATGAAGTGTCCCTGAAATATGAGATGCTGTATCCAGCCAAGCTCAATGAGATGGATGTCAAATCATCTCAGTTCTTTTCTTCTCCCGAAGACGTAGGGCCTTGGCTGCATGCTAAGGACTTGACTGCGGATACTGATCACTTGCCGGATGACTAGCTAACCCCAAAACCAGACTGTAAGAGATGCAGGAAGACAGTCCCCCGTCCCTCTTAGGAACAGGTATCCAGTGAACAGGCACAAGCTGTGGAGGAGACCTTGCAACTTAAGTGCTGAGACAACAGCACCCCTCAGACACTCGTTCAGTGGAAAGCAGCTCAAGGGCCTACTTGGAAATAATGATTAAAGGTCCAATTGTAACACCAAGAATACCGGATGATCTGTTTGATGGATTTATTGACATTTAGTTATCTCTTTTTGCTTTGTACCTGTCACTTGCAACATTGGCCACCTTGTAGAGATGACTGCATTGGAGTGGACCTGGCCAGGTGACAAGAGCACAACGGCAGGCACTACTGACAGCACCTCTCAGCTCTGAGTATGTCATCTCCCATAGGGCTTCCGATATGGACTGGGTTTGTTGGATGGGTTTTTGTTTTGTTTATATTTTTATTAAGTGTGTGGGCCTCATAGGCTGGGAACATGCAGTCTTACTAGCAAGGGTGGGATTGTTTTGTTTTCTTGTTCTCTCTCTTCTTCCTCTGCATTCGCTTTCTTTCTATGTTATGATAGATATGATGAGTGGAATCAATAGGGTGGTTGTACAGAGGGGGCACGGCCACCAGTAGGCTACCTTTATCATCCAGCTGAATGCCAATTGCTCTATACATGGGGCCTTTACAGAACTATAAGGGGGCTCAGAGGGTGGTAATCCTACACACAAATACACCTGGGAGCTTTGATACATGACCCTGCTCCCTGATATCAACTGTTAACGTGGAATGTGCGTGGCATGGGCAGTTCATCCAAGCAATATAAAATACACGCATATATTAAGCGCCACCACGTCTATCTTGCAATTCTACAAGAAACACACCTCACACGAGGTGAATTGGGCAAGGTGAAGGTGAATTGGAGGGGACAAGTTTATCGAACAGTATCAATGGCCTATGCCATGGATGTGCTGATATGGATAGCCCTGGGAGACCTGTGTGTAGTGGATTCCCACTAGACTGATGAGGGGGGGGGGGGTCATTTTGTGACTTTGGAAGGTCACCTGGATGGGTTGCCACTCACAGTGGTGGGCATCTAAGCCCCTAACTTTGGTGAGTCGGCCTTCTTTGATGCTCTTACCTCAGCATTCCCCAAGCCCCTGGGATATGGGGTGGTGGCTACAATTGCGTGCCCGATGTGGACAGGGATCGGTATGTTCCTCTCCTTCACAGGCCATGAGTATAGGGACTGTGCAACACTTTAGGGAGTGGATGGCTCACAACCGTTTGCATGACACATGGCGATCTCTTCACCCCACATTGGAGGAGTATTCTTTTTACTTAGAGGTCCATGGTATTCATATGAGACTGGACCTTTTTCTTTGCGGTGAATCTTTGGGAGGGCCAATTATGGAGTGGAGTATTTGGCACACACAATATTGGACCACTGTCCATTACTGGTCATGGTCCACTAGAGGAGCCCGCAACCTCAGATTACAACTAGAGGCTTCAAAACGGTGCCCTCCTGGACCCACCCTATAAAGGGGGCCTATCTACCCAGATTGCCACCTATTTTGAACTGAACAGGGAGACAGCGCAAACTACAGCACTGGAGTGGAACGCCCACAAAGTTGTAAGAGGCCATTGCATGGGTGCAAAGTGGGGGATCCGCTAGACAGAACTACTCACTATGGAAAGGGAGATGCGGACATTAGTAACTGGGACGGACCGCCAGTCAGAATAATTAGACCAGGTGCGCTCTTTACATTGGGAGCACAGGGAATCAGAGACACAACTGGGAAGGCATGATTATAGGTGACGCCTTGTGCTAAGACAAGCAGAGGGAGATAAATCAGGTAGGCTGCTGGCTTGGCTGGGGAAGGAAGTTCAGCACCAACCTCTGATTGACGCTATTCAACTATCCGATAATGCTGTGGTCAGTCACTACACAGGCAGCCATTAAAACTGCCTTTATGGAGTACTATCACTTGTTGTATTCGGCAGGGGACACCCCCTCCTCTGACCACATACAGGCCTTGCTGTGTGAACTAATGCTACCCTGCCTAACGCCGATCCACATGGCTGAACTGGAGGCTTCCCTCCAGCTGGAGGAAATCCTGTTAGCCATAAAACAGCTATCTCAAAATAAAACTCTGGGTATGGATGGGCTCCCAGTAGAGTACTAAGCCACATATGCCTCAATCCTGGTTCCCGAAGCTCTTAGAGGTCTTTAACGAGGCCAGACAGCTGGGTACGTTGCCGCAATCTCTCTGAGAGGCATTAATTGTGGTCCTCCTTAAGCTTGGTCGAAATCCCTTAGATGTCCAGTCCTACTGGCTGCTATCCCTTTCTGATCCTCGACTGTAAGGTGCTGGGGAAAGTGCTGGCCAATAGATTGCATTCTCTTATTGATCTACTGGTACATGCATATCAGTCTGGTTTTATACTGAGCCGCAGTACCTTTATAAATATCCGTAGATTGTTCCTCATGATGGATGTACTCCATCGGAGGATCGAGGGCAAACTGTGGTGCCATTGAACATAGAAAAGGCCCTGGGCTGGGACTACTTGATGGCCTCACTTGGTAAAATGGGCTTTGGGCCTAACTACCTGGGTTGGATATGCACCCTGTATGGGAAGCCAAAAGATAGGATGCACAAAGCCATCACAATTTCTAGCAGCTTTGATATTCAGTGTGCGCCAAGCAAGACTGACCTTTTTCTCCATTGAGATTCACCTTGGCCATGGAACCTTTGGGATGCAGTCTGTGACTGTGCGCACAACAGTGGAGGATATCGGTTCAGGGTGAATACCATGTGATATCTCTATATGCTGATGATGCATGGGTAAATCTCCTCAATGCTGCCTCCATGGTCCCAGCCCTGAAGTTGCTATTGGACGCCTTTAGCAAGATATCTAGACTCAAAGTCAACTGGGTCTAATCATGCATATGTCTGCGGGCCCCAGTCCCAAAACGGGAAAAGGGGCCCACCTGGACTGCTGACTGCCCTGGTGCTATTCCACATTTAAATATTTGGCTGTGCAAGTCTACCATGATTTAGGTGAGCTTAGAGATGGGAACATCCCTAGGGCCCTTGCTGGAATGCTCAAGTCCATTGCTTCTGGACGTTGATGCAGCTGCCTCCGGCGTGGCAGTGGTGATTGATAAAATACTGATATTGCCTTGGCTTTTGTACTAGCCCTCCCAATACACCTTCTGAGAACATTTTCCAAGGAATTACTTGGGGTATTGTTGGGATTCATATGGGGATTGGGGAGATGTCGGGTAGTATTATCGGTGATGTAGAGACCATTACTTGAAGGGGGTGCCGGGTGCCCCTGATTACGAGTGGTACTGTGTAGAAGCTCAACTGCAGTGGCAGATGTGCTTACTGAGCACAGAGGCCTGTTCAGAGAGGGTTCTGGTTACAAGAATCCTAAGAGAACTTTGATATATGAGTGGTTAACAACCCAGGGAATCTGAACAGCAGAAGAGTCACAGCAAATGAGAGGAGCCCGTTAGTGCTGGAGTCAATACAAGAAAGGGCAGGGAGATCTCTTGCCCTATTCCTTACTCCTCCCAATCTAACAAAAACAAACACTTCTGAAGGTGACATGTCGGTCTGAGTTGATGCAAGGAAGCCGAGATCTTGGTCTTAGGAGACCAATACTATGAGGAGCATCTTATATTTTTCCAAGACCTCATGGACACATATGGGATATCAGGGGGACAATTCTTGACTTACCTCGCAATCCAACACACACTGTACACCATATGGGGGGCTGAGGGGGAAGAGAGAGAGAAAAGAATTGCATTAAATAAAAATCATTTTGAAAAAAACACTTATCTCGGCTCCAATGCCGCTCCTCTGCCTCCTCCTGTCTCCCTGCAGGCTCAGGCTCCCAGCCTGCCCTGCCCCAATCATGACGCTGCAGGCACTCTCCATCCCAGCAACCTAGACGGCCGGCCAAACACACATGCGCTCTGAGGGGGAGTGCTGAGCACTTCCCCTCATACTTGTCACCCCCCTGGCCCCGCCCCTTTCAAGGAAAAGGACAATAAACATAGTTTATTGTCCTTTTCTTTGAAAGGTTTGCAGCTGCTAGCGGGGGGGAGACGCTCCTCTCCCCTTATGGAAGAGCCGCCCCTGATCTCACCCCACACTGCATACAATAAATGGATTTGGGGTCATCCGCGGAATGTTCCAGATGCATGATCCCATATGCTGTTTTTTCTCAAATTACCTGGGACTGTGCAGTGCTCCAACCACTTGTTTCACAGCTGGTATTGTGGAACACACGCTCCCACCCACACCCGAATCCTGTGTATTGGGGAACTGCCCCAAAGCGAAGGGGGGCAAGTCCATCCATGATTGTAAATACCTGGTGTTTTTTTATTCAATTATCAAATCGCTATGACCTGGAAGACTCCTCCAGCACCAGACATAAAGGGGTCGCAGGGGATGCCACTGACATGGGCCCGAGCTGAATCAGATGTGCTTACACAACTGCGCCTCCTGGGTGCGGCTGATTTGGGGGTGTGGAGCTGCTGTGACGTCTACATTGGGAAGACTGAGACTAAGAACGACAATCCCCCTTCTTCAATCAACAATACACATCATGTATTGCCTGCATGAAGGGATAGCTGGGAAGATGGGAACTGGTACAACATAGATGGCTGACCATTACCTGTGAGCCACCCTGCGATGGGATGGATGTATTTGACCTGCATCTGATGTTGTCAGCCCCGTGTCTTTACCGCATGATGACCCTTGGGTAGGTTGATTCGGGGAGGAGTTCTATTGTTATGTCAGATACCGTGAGATTACTGATAAGCCTACGTGTTAGATCTTGTTGTTTTATGTACATTATTGGACGAATAGTTGCCCATAACCTCTTTTGCTTTTTCTGATATGTCTGGTGTTGTCACAGCTATTGAGTCCGCACACGATCATCATAGCGATTCCACTGTATGTGTCTCTGTTGTTTTTTTACTCTCTTCTCAGTAAGAGTGGCCCTCCAGGAAACTAGGGACTATAAATGAGTTGCGATGAAGTATTGCTATGTACTGCTATCTTTTCCTTGTTAAAAATCAATAGAATAAATTTAAAAAGAAGAAAACAGTATCTCCCTTGTTCAGGTAGAGTTCCGACCACTGTTCAGCAATTCTTTAGAAACAAGCATTGCAAAGCTAAAGTCTGCCTTTAATGTGCTAATGCATGGAAACTCAGCTTTAACACAATAAAGCCAGACAAATGTGACAACCGATACCTGGACAATATTAAAAGCTCCTTTGCCTTCGTTACAATCCTGTTTTTGTTTCCATATGAAATGAATGTCGAATTGCAAGAAAGCCTCTATTATAGTCCTTCTTTTACTTCTCTGATATAAAATCTGCTCAGAGGCATGAAGACTAATGGAAACAAACACTGGCCTGAGCCAAGACCTAACCGAGCAATCCGCAAGCCAATGGCTCAAAGAGATTGGTCGGAAAAGCCAGTTGTGTCAGGGACAGACCCAAACCTACCTACTTTACACATGGTAAGCAATGGGTCTGATTGACAGCTGCACAAGCAAAGCCAGAGGTCCGATTTGCAATGCTTTTTTTTCCCAGCGGAGAGTGTTAAGTTGGCTAGAATACTGATATGAAGACAGGGGTTGCCATTAATGTCCTGAATAAAGACTTCAACATGAAAAATATGTAGTGGATTTTCTGCAACAGTATCGGAGTTGAGGGAATAGTTGGGTGGTTGTAGTATGGCGCATTGAAAGAAATAAACATAAAGGGCCTGATTACGACCTTGGAGGATAGGCTATTCCATCGCAAAAGTGATGGATATTCCACCCGCCGTTTTATAAGTTCCACAGGATATAATGGAACTTGTAATACGGTGGGCGGGATATCCGTTACTTTTGTGACAGAGTAGCCCATCCGCCAAGGTCGTAATCAGGCCCTAAATGAGCCAAAAAGTACAAAATAGCTCAAAGTTATTTCAAAGTAACAAACCGATGACCTAACAGGTTAATCTCTGCTTCTCAAATGACACAAAACCCTACATTCCAGAACCTTACCATACAATAGTGACATAAGAGCATGATATACACTGGCTCTAAAAAAGAACATTAGACATATGACATCAGTACAATATTCCTATGCAACACTTATGCATATATAACATTTCCTTTATATATTTATATATACAGTATATATATATTTATATATCAAAAATATGGAAACCACAAAAACACCAAATAAATAACACATACTCTGCAAACATTGTAAATGTTAAAGTTCAATAAGTAACAAAGGGGCATATTTACAAGTCCCTAGCACCATATTTACAAGGTGGCGTTAAGCCTCTTTTTGTTTCTTAACACTGCCTTATAAATATAGGGCACCCCGATGCAGTTTTCTGCGGTAGAGAGTGTGCAATAGGTGTTGATGTGGGCGTACTCACGCAACACTCATTGCTTTTTGATACTGCCCTAGATTTACAAAGAAATGCAAATCTGAGGCAGCGCCAAAAACGAATGCCACATCATGGGTGGTGTTAGCATGGCACAACGAGGAGAAATACTTTTATTTCTCTCCGTTTTTGTTTTTTCTATGTGTGCTGCATTTTGCAACACACACAGAAAGAGCAAAAGGCCATTAATGATTATTTATGTGCAGGAAGGGAGACCTTAGGCAATCTTGCACTATGGTGCAAGGGTGCCTGCGTTGGTGCTAGGCAGCAAAATTTAGCACCAGTGCTAGGGGAAACACAGGAGTGTGCCGTATTTTTTTAAAATACAGCACATCCCTGTATTTCTGAAGTGATACTGCGATGAGCTGCCATTCTTGGTGCAGTGCCGTGCTGCGCCACTTCTTTGTAAATATGCCCCATTGTCTCTAAGTCTAATCAGTAGCATCCTTGTCCTGGACCTATCATTGGTGAAAACACCATCACTTCCACCCTTTTCCACAAGAGGAATCTGGTGTCTTGAAATTTATTTTCCTGTATTTCCACAACACTCTGTTCATGCAGTAGTGTTTAGCAACTGCTCCATAATCAATACAATCATCTTTGCCCACATCAGATTTCAATATATAATCTCCATTTCTATTTGACATAGCACATGCTTGCTCTCTACATAATTTGATAATGGAACTCTTCTTTCACCATCCGTTGTCCTCAAATAAAACAGCGACCCACGAGCACCGACGCACTGAAAGTGAAATGAGCTAACACTTTCACTGTAATGAAGTTGTTAGACCTGACAGACTTAGGGCGGTCATCCCCCAACGTTTTGCCTGCCTCCCTCCACTTTTCTGACACTGTTTTTGCTGGTTTTAGGACTCTGTGCACGTTACCACTACTAACCAGTGCTAACGTGCATATGCTCTCTCCCCTAAACATGGTAACATTGGCTCATTCCTGTGAGAAAGCATATTTCTAGCATGGTTACTCCCATTTTTGGCCTGTTTGTCAGTGTGTTTTTATGTCTGTTGGAAATGACCCTTTTTGCAGGGTAATTTTGCCTCCTGCCTCCTATTTTTTCTGACCTGTTGCTGTTGGCTTTTGAACTCTGAGCACTTTACCACTGCTAACCAGTGCTAAAGTGCATATGATCTCTGTGTAAATTGTATTGTTGATTAGTTTATCCACGATTGGCGTATTTGATCTACTAGTAAGTCCTTAATAAAGTGCACTAGAGGTGCTCAGGGCCTGTCAATCAAATGCTACTAGTGGGTCTGCAGCACTGGTTATGCCACCCACATTAGTAGCCCTGTAATCATGTCTCAGACCTGCCACTGCAGTGTCTGTGTGTGCAGTTTTAAACTGCCAATTCGATTTGGCAAGTGTACCCACTTTCCAGGCCTAAACCTTCCCTTTTCTTACATGTAAGACACCCCTAAGGTAGGCCCTAGGTAGCCCCATGGGCAGGGGGCAGTGTATGTTTAAGGTAGGACATATACTAATGTGTTTTATATGTCGTAACAGTGAAATACTGCTAAATTTGTTTTTCACCGTTGCAAGGCCTACTCATATGTTAACATGGGGGCTACCTTTAAATATGATTAAACTGCAGATTCCCTTTGGGAGCGGATAGAAGTGTGGAATTTGGAGTCTCTGAGCTCATAATTTATAAATACATTTTTAGTAAAGTGGATTTTAAGATTGTGTGTTTCAAAATGCCACTTTTAGAAAGTGAGCATTTTCTTGCTTAAACAATTTGGTGTCTCTACCTGTTTGTGGAGTCCCTGTCTGGGTCAGTTTAACCGTTGGGCTGTTTGTACCTCTCTCTAGACAGTGACACAAAGGTTGCTGGGTTGTAGCCTGCATATCCTGATGAGCCATCTGTGCTAGGAGGGAGGGGAGGAGTGGTCACTCACACCTTAAAGGGCTTTGCCGGCCCTCATACAATGCAGTCTCCATCCCCTGGTGTGTGTCTGGGGCCTGGCTTGGGCAAGGCAGGATCTCACAGACAAGAAATGATTTTCTTTGAAGTAAGCCTACTTCAAAGAGCAAAAAGGGTATAAGAAGGGCAACCAAAACCACAGACTTTAGATCACTTCTGGAAACCAAGAAGAACCTCTGCCTGGAGAAGAGCTGAAGAGCTGAGGAAGAAGAGCTGCCCTGCCTGTGACTGTGCTTTGTGGAGCTATTCTGCATTTGTTGCTTCTGCCTGTGCAAGAGGGCAAAGACTGGACTTTGTGTGCCTTCCTGCTTATGAAGAAATCTCCAAGGGCTTGTCCTGAGCTTGCCTCCAGTTGTTGAAGTCTCAGGACCATCAACGACTTCTCCTGCCAGCACCTGGACTCTCTTCTGAGACTCCTGCCCTGCCAAATGTTGCCCTATCCAGTTCCTGGGGCCTTGGAAGGTGAAGCTGGCAGACCAAGACAGAAAATCCAAGCACAGACCGCCGTGCGGGGAAAAATTCGACACACCTTCCGAGACGTGGCTGAAAAACGACGCGCCTCTGGCTTCGCAGCAGAAAATCAACGCTCCACTGGTATCGCGGCTGGAAAATCAACGCACGAAGCTGGAAGAATGACGCTCACACCCGCTGAAGGAGGCTGTAAATGTCTCAACCCACATTGCGTGGTTTTGCTGAGACTGTGTGGCAGGATTTTCGATGCAAACCTTTCTGGGCGTGGAAAAACAATGCAACGCCTGCCCGGACCCGAGTGCTGCCCGGATCGACCCATCGCTCCCCTGCGGGTAGGAAAAACGACACTCACCGGTCCAACCGGAGAAGGAGAAACGATGCATGAGCTCGCTTGCGGGTGAGAAATCGATGCACTGTTTACCTTTTTCGACACACACACGCCCGTGCGTGTTATTTTGACGCTACCCAGGTACGTTTCGGGGCTAACAGTGTTCTACCTGTTTTCTCAAGGATTTAAGACTCTTTTTGCTTTTTAATCAATAACTTGACTTGTGTATGTTGGATTTTTGTCATTTTGGTCTTGTTTTGTTTAGATGAATCTTTTCTATTTTTCTAAACCTGTGTTGTGTCATTTTGTAGTGTTTTCATTAAGTTTCAGTGTGCGTGTTGGTTCAAATACTTTACACCTAGCACTCTGAAGTTAAGCCTACCTGCTTGTGCCAAGTACCAAGGGGGTGAGCAGGGGTTAGCTGAGGGTGATTCTCCTTTACCCTGACTAGAGTGAGGGTCCTTGCTTGGACAGGAGGTAACCTGACTGCCAACCAAAGACACCATTTCTAACACTTTCTCACTGGGATCCTGCTAGCCAGGACACCAGGGCTCATAATTTGAGACCTATTTGTCAGTGTGTTTTTACTGTCTCACTGGGATCCTGCTAGCCAGGACCCCAGTGCTCATAGTTTGTGGCCCATATGTGTTGTTGGTATGCTTGACTGTCACTGGAGTTCTGCTAACCCAGATATGGCCATGTGAGGTGTCTAAGATTCTGAAATTGAACCCCCAACCCAAATCTGGTATTGGGGGCCAATTCCAAGCACCCTGGGAGCTCCACCATGGACCCCAGTACTGCCAAACCAGCTCTCTGAGGTTTCCACTCAGCCCCAGCTGCTGCCACCTCACAGACAGCTTTCTGCCCTCCTGGGGATTGAGAAGCTCCCAGCTCTCTGAGTTGTTCTCCGGTGACATGGGGTCCTTCTGTGTAGAGCTGCAATGACGGCACTTTGCAGCTCCTTTGTCCCCATGTCCTGGGACTCCCGTGGGTGCTGCCTGGATGTCTGAGGGCTCTCTGAAGTGCTGAGAGCCCCCTCTGTCTCCTCAGTCTGAGTTGAGTCCCCCAGGTCTCTCCTGGGTCGGGGCAACTCCTCTTTGATTGAAAATGCGTACTTGCATGAACCAAGGCTTGTTGGTGGAATCCAGTAATGCAAACAGCCTGATCCAACAACTCGACGTGGGAAATCTCTTGCACCAAGCAGGAACCCACAGCTATCTTCTTTGGTGCATTTCTATACTTTTCTTCCAACCAGAGAATCCACATTTGCACCTTCTTCCAGGTGGGCAGGGGCTCCTGTTCTTCCTGGACTCTTCACCGACTTCTGGACTTGGTCTCCTCTTTCTACAGGTCTTCATGTCCAGGAATTCATCATTGGTTGCTTGCAGTCTTGCTTGGTTCTTGTTGTACTTTAGTCCTACTTTCCTTGGCTCTGGGGTGGTGTGCTTTACTTGCCTTTGGTGCTTTCTTACACTCCCAGTGCCCCTCTACACACTGCACTTGCCTAGGGGGGAATCCGACCTTCGCATTCCACTATTTTAGTACATGGTTTGTGTTGCCCCTAGGCCTATTGCAATCTATTATGTTTTTTACTGTTTGCACTATTCTATGACGGTTTACTTACCTGATTTTGGTTACTAGTGTATATATTGTGTATAATACTTACCTTCAGAAGGAGTATTGCCTCTAAGATATTTTTGACCTTGTGCCACTAAAATAAAGTACCTTTGTTTTTGGTAACACTGAATATTGTCTTTTATTGTGTATACATACTGTGTGACTATAGTGGTATTGCAAGAGCTTTGCATGTCTCCTAGTTCAGCCTTGGCTGCTCTGCTACAACTATCCCTAGACAGCCTAAGCTGCTAGACACTGCCTACATTTCACTAATAAGGGGTAACTAGACCTGGTATAAGGTGTAAGTACCTTAGGTACCCGCTACAAACCAGGCCAGCCTCCTACAACACCCAATTGGCCTATTTAATTTATTTGTAAGTCCCTAGTAAAGTGCATTACATGTGCCCAGGGCCTGTACATTAAATGCTACTAGTGGGCCTACAGCAGTGATTGTGCCACCCACATAAGTAGCCCCTTAACCATGTCCCGGGCCTGCCATTGCAAGGCCTGTGTGTGCAGTTTCACTGCCACTTCAACTTGGCATTTAAAAGTACTTGCCAAGCCTTAAACTCCCCTTTTTCTACATATAAGTCACCCCTAAGGTAGGTCCTAGGTAACCCATATGGCAGGGTGCTATGTAGGCAAACGGCAGGACATGTACCTGTGTGTTTTATATGTCCTGGTAGTGGAAAACTCCTGAATTCTTTTTCCACTACTGCGAAGCCTGCTCCTTTCATAGGCTAGCATTAGAGCTACCGTCATATACTGTTTGAGTGGTAGATTCTGATCATATTTTGTATGCCCAGAATGGTAATAGAAAATCCCGCTTATTTGTGAAGGTGGATTTTATATTACTATTTTAGAAATGCCACTTTTCGAACGTGAGCATTTCTCTGTACTTAAAATCCATCTGTGCCTTACAGCCTGTCTCCAATCAACGGCTGGGCTGAGCTGGTTGACAGCTCCCTTGTGCATTCCACCCAGACAACCACAAACACAGGACACTCAGTCACACCTGCACTCGTCTGCATACTGAATGGGTCTTCCTGGACTGGAATGGTGGAGGGCCCTGACACTTACGTTCAAAGGCTAGTGGCCTGCCCTCACACAATAGACTGCAAAAACCCCTACTGGGACCCTGGCAGACAGACTGGTTCTGAAAGGGGAATGTGTGCACTTCAAAACCACTCTTTGAAGTCTACCCCCACTTCAAAGGATTTTTTGGTTATGCAAACTGGATCCCTGACCCCACCAACTCAGACACTTCTGGACCTGATCCTGCAACCTGTCAAGAGGAACTGCCTGGCTGCCCAAAGGACTCACCTGGACTGCTTTGCTGTGAAGGACTGCTGCCTTGCTGTTGCCCTGATGCTTTGCTGGCCTTTAACCTTGCTGAGAAGTGCTCTGCAAGAGGTTGGATTGAGCTTGCCTCCTATTTTCTGAAGTCTCAGGGTAAAAAGACTTCATCTCTTCAAGAACATTTCTTGTGCGCCAAAATTCGATGCACAGCCTGCCGGAAACGACGCACAGTCTGCTTGCGATGAGAAAATCGCCACACAGCCCAACCAGAATGACGCAGCCCGCCTTCCTGAGTGAAGATCAATGCACGCCTGCATTGTGACCAGAAATTCGATGCACAGTCCTACCAGATCGACACATAGCCGAGCCGGAACGATGCAGCCCGACTTCCTGAGTGAAGAATCGATGCAGCACCTTCCGTACGACAGAAAATTTGCCGCAATGCTTACCGGATTGTCCTGCACGCCCAGGATTTCCACGCATTGTCTCTGGGTGACAAAAGAACCCCGCATCGCAGTGAGGAGCCAAGACTGTGCGCCGGAAATCGACGCAAGAGAAAGAAACAATGCATCATCAGTGCTGCGTCGGAAAATCCGACGCACACTTTATTTTCCCACGCATCTCCTCCTCTGCGGTCTCCGTGCATGTAATTTTGACGCAATTTTGTGCAAACAAGAGACAACTGTTGATATTTAAGATCTAAGACTCTTCTTAAATTTTGCAAAAGTGATATTTCAACTTGTGCTTATTGAATCTTTATTGTTTTGACCATAATTTAACCAGATAAATATCATATATTTTTCTAAACCTGTGTGGTGTATTTTTGTGGTGTTTTCACTGTTACTGTATGATTTATTGCAAAAACACTTTACACATTGCCTTCTAAGTTCAGCCTGACTGCTCAGTGCCAAGCTTCCAGAGGGTGGGCACAGGATAATTTGGATTGTGTGTGATTTACCCAGACTAGGATTGTGGTCCCTATGTGGACAAGGGTGAATACCCCTGCCAACTAGAGATCCCATTTCTAACAGACGTCATCGCACCATGCAATGATCGTCATTACAGTGAAAACAAAATGCCTTGGGTGGCTGTGGAAGCTCTTCCCCACCTCCCTAGGGTAAAAAAAAGCAAAACCCTCCGTCAATAGCAGAGGGAATTTTGTGGTCGTTTGCAGAAGACAGAATGGTTCCATCCTCAGCACACGAAGGGGTTAAAGGAATTGTGTCTGTCTAGCATAACTATGGGCTCATTGGAATATTGGTTATCTATGCATGCTATAGTTTCTTTATAAATATCCCATGAGTCTGAAGCTGCAGGAGTTGGCACAGTTGGTAAATTATCAAAGACTTGCTGGCAAGGCTCACCAAGACAATTGAATAACAAAGCAGTACGTCAAACTTTATAATATTTAGCAGCATCTAGAGCTGCTAAATGATTTTCAAAAATACGTAGTCACGCACACCATAAAATAGGTGGACGCCCTGGAGAGTGCCAAAATGGTGGTGGTTGGACAACATTAGTAGCACTTGCCATGTTGTTATTAAAATATTAACTGGAGACTTGAATTAAAAAGCTGTGCTTATAACTGCAATAACAGGCAACTAGAGAAATATGAATTGTAGCAATATTAATGAAAAGTACCTCAGACAAACTGGCAAGATGTACCTGTCACCTTTAAAATCCAACTACAGTTGAAATAGGTGTGCCTATCACCATACAATGATAGGTTGAACATACATAGTATGAGGTTTACCTCACATGCAGTTAGAAAACATAATAGAATTCAGCCTGTAAAGGGTGTGCTGATCTCTGTAATGATCTATAGGCACCACTGTACACAAACTCATGTAATAGTTGAATAACGTGAATCCAGGCAATTAAATATAAATGATCCCAAGTTGTTAAGATGGATACCAATACATGGATGACCATCAGTTTCTGAGGCAAGTTGAGCTTTCAGCAGGAACAATGGAGCATCAGGAATTACGTGTACCAGAAAGCTCTGCTGCATGGATATGTTTCAATTTCAGCAGCGCATGGAGCTTATAACAAAAGTGTAGCAATGTCAGGAAGATGTGCTGAGGAGGTAAACCAGAGTTCTGTTGTTCGTGGACGACAGAGAGCACCAGGAGAAAGCTTGAGAACCTCCATAATGCTGGTGAGAGTGACTGAAATAGCATGTGCTGGCAATGGCAAACGAGGCAAAATGCAATGCGCTGACAAGTAAAATTAAAATAGTATATTCAACCGCTTTCTGTGGTCCCTGACAGCAGTTGTCCTCTGATTTGTAGTCCGAAATAAAGGAATAAAAAGCAAAATCCTCCACCAATGTAATAGGTCTCAAGAAAATGACAGAGGACCTACTCTGGTCAACACACGACTTAGAAAGCAAATTTGCAGAAGTGTATATTGTACGAGAGAAATACAGGCCTCTGTTTGGATACAATGGTCAAGTGGGGATGCAGGGACAGAAAGGAGAATGAGGAGAGAGGCCAGGAGCAGGGTAAAAGCAGTCACAGCCCGACTTCGGCTACCACAGATAAATTAGGAGAACATATACACTGGGGAGAGTCTGAGCCTCTTTCTGATACTAGGGTTAGGAGAAGGGATAAATCATGACAGACCTGAAAGGGAGGCATGGCACTAGATGTTTGTGTTTCAAGGCTGGCAAGGAGTGGGAGACAGACCGTAAAACTTCAAAGCCTGGTAGACGTGTATGGAGGACATATTGATGGAGTTCAAAGGGTAGGTTCGAAGGACATTGTGTATGTTAGACATGTGCATTATATATGTCATAGCTATTTCTGTGTAACAAGCAGTCAGATAGCTTTTAAAGAATTATGGTCTTTGTTAATTATAAATGTTATGAAGGAGGTGGAACTTAATCATCCACCAAGACTATAAAAAAACACTGTTTTTGTGAGAGCTGAGTTGAGTGTGGCTTCAGTTACAGAACTGTGCTGTTCTCCCGGACGTATTTTATTTACTTATAAATATACTCAATTATTATTAGAATTGTGTCACTTCTTTATTTCTGATAAAAACTCAACTATATTTTGGCGAGCGGCAGCCAGGAGCCCGCTACTACTTCAAGTCTCTGGACCGTGGCTGAAGGAAACACCACCTGTGATGCTTGAATAAACATTGCGCGCAAACCAGGTGAGGATTACACCTGTCTGTTTGAGCGGACGGGCGTAGTTCTAGAGGCTGCTGTCCTAAAGGATGAAGAGGGGTTGGGTTTCGAACTCTGATAGTTAAAAGTGCATAATTCTGTGGTAAATGTAGCATGGGAAAGTAAGTGCATGCAGGATTTGTGTGTTTTAAAAAAAATAAAATGTTGATGTAGAAATGAAATGTGATATCCCGGCCAGGCCGGAAGACTAGCTAGTGGGGATTCTCTTTTTTGATAGAAAAGAGAAAATGAGCATTAGTGGATAACCCAGGATGAAGCTCCTGGAAGACACACTAGGTGTATTAGTGGATAACCTAGGAGAATAGCTCCTGGAAGACACACAAGGTGTATTAGTGGATAACCTAGGAGAATAGCTCCTCGGAGACACACTAGGTATGATAGTGGATAACCTAGGGGAATAGCTCCTGGAAGACACACCAGGTGTATTAGTGGATAACCTATGAGAATAGCTCCTGGAAGACACATTAGGTGTGATAGTCGATAACCTAGAAGATTGCTCCTGGAAGACACACTAGGTGTATTCGCGGATAACCTAGGAGAAAGCTCCTGGATGATGTAGGTGTGTGATAGTGGATGACCCAGGAAATAGTTCCTGGAAGGGACAGTTAGTGTCCATTAGGTATCCCGGTTAGGTTCGGAGAGTGAGAGTAGAGAGTGGGGTAAATCAGGTAATGTGTAAAATCTGCCAGGAGGCAAAGGGATGACCAAGTGGTCAGTGTCAATTGACTTTACCCGGAGCATAGTCAGACCTTTTGTTGAAAACTTGAAAAAGCGTGATAATAATGACTAAAATATGTGATATTAACAATGTGTAATAAGGATGATAAAAAGAATGTGATCTTTCATAATCATATTGGGCAAATTGTAGAGAAAAGGCAAGGATTTTTGCCAGTGGTTATGAAATCTGAAATAATTGAGGAAGAGAGAGTGCAAGATCTTTGTCATATTTTTGATATTTTGATAGAAAAACTTGAAGTGTCCTGAGAGTGGGGAACTCTCAGTGCAAATAAAGCCTGAGAATTATAATTTTATGATGTCAAAGTTAGTGGAAATAAATAAAAAACACTCATGAGTGAGATTGATAATTCCCTGTGGCAGGAAATAGACACCCTTGATTTAGTATTAACATTTCAATGGGCTTACGGCCAACCCCCATGTCTGTGTGACACTCCTCGGTTCCACATAATAACGTAGGAGATTATTGTATTAAAAGCCCTCTTGGACGCATTTTTCACAGATTTATGTGAGTCTGGGGTTCTAGATGAAGGAAGGGACGTTATGTTCCCAACTGCCACTGTTGATAATTCTCATTCATAATAGTTTGTAACCTGTATTGTGTTAGGTAACAATCTATTTCGTTCCTTATAAATGCACTCACATCTGATATTGAAATAGAAGAAGTGCTATACAGGTTATCAATATTGACAAAGAACACATATATAGAGGCAAAGGAGACGCAGAGTAGTGAGAGGACATAAGGAGTGGGCGGTAATAGACATATAGGAAGTGTATGTCCTGGGGAAAAACATGGATGCTTCCCTGGAACATTTGATAAAAACATTTTCGTTTGACAAGAAGAAAATACGGAAATATTGTAAACAATGGTATAGCGATACCAAAGACCATGCTCAGCCATGGCCTAAGGAAGGGACATTTGATGAGGATATAGTTGAACATACATTGACATACATTAAATCTAAATATTAGAAGAAAAAGAGAAAGAAGAGAGAAGCTATTCTGTCGTTATGGGGGGTCTTTTGTGGTACAAAGACAAATATAAAATTGATAGTGTTAGAAAGGACAGCGACACAAGCACCAGATAGATCTACAGAAGGGGCTCCTGAGGGACCCCCACGTATGGTCTCTACCCTATTCGGCCAGCAGCCGGATATGAGGATCCAGTACGGGTTGAATTGGAGGAAGGTAAGACACAGGTGAAGGAGGCGGAGAGAACACCTAGCTTAGTCCCGACAGCTCCTCGGGCAGAGTATGAACAGAGAAGAAAGGAAGGAGCAATATCTAGGGTGCAACTCACTGGAGAACGGGCAAAAAACACCTATTGAGATGATAGAACGGGAAGAGGGCAGATATTTTTGCCAACCCTTTTCTGATGAATTAGCAGAGTGGACTGAAAAAGACTGAAAAAGAGGGGAGAACACCATGGCCCCGACAGTGGTCTTTCCAAACCTATGATTTAGCTATAGCAGAAGACTGTATATGGCAGGGACAGGGTGCCCCGGGTTGGGATTATCCATACATGCAAGAGTGTCTTGCAGTTTGGGAGATGTATGTTGAAGACAAACCGACTGAAGTAATACGCAGTAACAGGCCAGACCAGAGGTTAAGTCGTAGGTTAACAGGTTCCCCGCCTATCACTCAACTGCCTCTCATTTTTAAGGGAGGGCACCACCAACATATGTGCCTTGGCCACAGCTGGACAAAGAAAATTTAAAGAGAGCACTGCCCCCACTGTCTGAAGGTCAGGAAAATGGATAGGGAGTTTTGAAAAACACACTGTTGAAGTGAACCTTGCTCTGGGCGATGTCAAAAGTTTGTTGAGTTCCCTGGCAGGGGATGAGGTAACTACTGTATATGCAAGAGCAGGACTTCCTCAAGTTACATTGGTCAATACACAGTTTGACGGATCTTCCTTTAATAATGTCCGCCAGCATGTGCGGTGGACATTTCCAGTTAGGCCAGATATTGGAGCTCTTATGGCAGAAAGTATTAAGCCATCTGAGGACATTGCAGAGTTTATTACGAGAATGAAAGAATGATGGATACAGGAAGGTCGGGTCATTTTGTAAGGGAATGTACAATTAAAAGGCTAGATGAACGTATGTAGGGGTGGCCCACCTCGCAAAGACAAGTAGCGAGGCCGCCACTGATGCAATGGGGACCACAACCATGTATGAGACTAGAGTGCCCACGGAACCCTCAAGCTCAGTGGATGGCACCTCAGGGACCACTGCAGCAACATGGGCCCCAGGGTGGCAGTAGTACCATAGGTGGACAAGTGCAGGGGCAGGTAGGAGGAGTATTAGTGCAAAGAAGTAACCCCTTTTACGCACCGCCCCAAGTATGTAGTGGGGCACTGACACCTAATTATGTCCAATGACAAAGCCCACAGGTAACAACTATGTGTCCAATATTATCGGTAACCCACAGAGCAGAGGAGGAACCCACTGTGACGGTAGCTATAGAAGGTCACCCCTATCAGTTTTTAATTGACACTGGGGCCACCAAATCTTGTATAAATGAAGGAAAATTACCACTTTTGTGCAATTCAATGGACACACTGCGGCTGCAGATGGGTTCCTTTTACTAATTCTCTATAAATGACTGTGGGTGATGGACAAATTGATGGGCCATTGTTATATTCAACGGAGTCACCCGTTAACCTTCTGGGGAGAAATCTAATGAGCAAATTGAATATGACCATCTCGTTTTTGGAAGATGGATCGATGGTGTGTTATACACCTGGTAATACGTCAGGTAGGATATTGTCTTTCATAGCTTGTGAAGAATCTAGACAGCAGGTCAGAACAGTACCAGTAAACACAGAGGCTTTTTGCAGAGCATATACGCTCTGATAGCGCATACACCAACGCTGAAGGGGAAAACAGTGCAGTTACCAAAAGAATTAGTGTTTTGACCACGCAAACCCATAGAACTGTAGACCCAATGACAGAACGAGAAATGGTACTGGACATATCAGTTCTTGAATTAAGGCCACAATATGCAGTGCTCGTCTCATTTGACAAAGAACAGGGAATGTGGGCATCAATAGTATTCACAGATCCTGGGGTCAAATTGAGATAGTCCAGATGAGGAATTGGTAAGTGAACAACCTGTGATTGGAACAGTTGTGTTTGAAATGGACATTTCTCTCAGAATGCAGCTGCAGTATAGGACAGTGTCAAAACATGTACCAGAGGCAACGCTAAAAGAAAGAGACTTGGCTAAGGTACCGGAAGTGTTATGGACACAAGGACCCCATGATGTGGGATTGATTAACCGCTTCTGTGCCTTGGACGAGGTGACCTCGTCTAAGGCTACAGTTCCCGTGTGCCTTGGACGAGGTCACCTCATCCAAGGCACAGGAACTTGGGGGAGCGCTAGCGCGCCCCCCCTGTGCACCCCCCCCAAGGCGGGGATGGAAGGGGAAGACCTTCCCCTTCCACCCCCGACCCCCCCACCCCCCCTGTGACGCTGATTTGTCACAGGGGCCTCCCCCATCGCACTGGAAGCTCTGCTTCCATCGCGATTGAAAGAGAAATGCTCAGCATTTCTCTTTCAATCACGTGGGGGAGGCCCGGAGGGGCTTCAAAGGGAAGGAAATGTATTTCTTTCCCTTTGAAGTCTCTCCCAGGGTTTCAAAAGCCGGATTGCTTGCAATCCGGCTTTTGAAACCCCACTAGACACCAGGGATTTTTTTTGCTGAAAGTGACAAAAGGGAGATACCCCTTGGGCAAAGGTCGCTCCCATGGGGGGGCATTTTTTTGGGAAGGCCTTTTCTGCCCCCCTCTAGGCACCAGGGATCATAATTTTTATCTTTTCTTTTTGTACTGTTTTTTTTTTTTTTTAGGTGGGGAGCGACCCCTTAGGCAAGGGTCGCTCCCCTCGGGGGCAAATTATATTTAGGCCATTTCTGCCCCCCTTGGGGGCAGATTGGCCTATTTTGATGAGGCCAATCTGCCCCCAAGGGGGGCAGAAACCACTAGACACCAGGGAGTTTTTTATCTTGACATGAATTTCACGCAAGGGGAGCGACCCCTTAGGCAAGGGTCGCTCCCTGGCGGGGGGGGGACTATTATTTTAGGCCATTTCTGCCCCCCCTGGGGGCAGAAACCTCTAGGCGGCAGGGCAATTTTTTTTTGTGGTTTTTTTTTTGTTTCTTCGTTTGTTTAGAGATGGGGAGCGACCCATTAGGCAAGGGTCGCTCCCCTGGGGGGCAAATTGTATTTAGACCATTTCTGCCCCCCTTGGGGACAGATTGGCTGATTTGAGGTCAATCTGCCCCCAAGGGGGCAGAAACCACTAGGCACCGGGGATTTTTGTTTTTGGCGCCAATGTCACGCAGGGGGAGCGACCCCGTAGGCAAGGGTCGCTCCCGGGGGGGGGAATTTATTTTAGGCCATTTCTGCCCCCAGGGGGTCAGATAGCTCTAGGCGCCAGGGCAAATTTTTATTGGTGTTTTATTTTATTTTTTTATTTTTTTTTTAGAGATGGGGAGCGACCCATCAGGCAAGGGTCGCTGCCCTGGGGGGCAAATTGTATTTAGACCATTTCTGCCCCCCTTGGGGGCAGATTGGCCAATTTTAGGTCAATGTGCCCCCAAGGGGGCAGAAACCACTAGGCACCGGGGATTTGTATTTTGGCGACAATGTCACGCAGGGGGAGCGACCCCGTAGGCAAGGGTCGCTCCTGGGCGGGGGGGATTGGGGGGCAAATTTATTTTAGGCCATTTCTGCCCCCCCTGGGGCCTATTATTAGGCTGATCTGCCCCCGGGGGGGGGGCAGAAACCTCTAGGTGCCAGGGCAAATGTTTTTTTTGTGTTTTTTTTTGTTTGTTTGTTTTTTTAGAGATGGGGAGCGACCCATTAGGCAAGGGTCGCTCCCCTGGGGGGCAAATTGTATTTAGACCATTTCCAGATTGGCCGATTTTAGGTCAATCTGCCCCCAAGGGGGACAGAAACCACTAGAAACCAGGGAGTTTTTTTTCTTTATGTGAATTTCACACAAGGGGAGCGACCCCTTAGGCAAGGGTCTCTCCCTGGGGGGGGGAATTATTTTAGGCCAAGGGGGCAGAAACCACTAGGCACCGGGGATTTGTTTTTTGGCGCCAATGTCACGCAGGGGGAGCGACCCCATAGGCAAGGGGTTGCTCCCGGGGGGGGGGGGGGGTCAAATTTATTTTAGGGCATTTCTGCCCCCCCCCGGGCCGGCTGAGCTAGAGGCCAAAATCCACAGGTAGGCACTTTCTAAAAAACACCTCTGTTTTCTGTGAAAAAATATGTTGTGTCCACGTTGTGTTTTGGGCCTTTCCTTTCGTGGGCGCTAGGCCTACCCACAGAAGTGAGGTACCATTTTTGTCGAGAGACTTAGGGGAACGATGGGTGGAAGGAAATTTGTGGCTCCTCTCAGATTCCAGAACTTTCTGTCACCGAAATGAGAGGAAAAAGTGTTTTATAGGCCAAATTTTGATGTTTGCAAAGGATTCTGGGTAACATAACCTGGTCAGAGCCCCGCAAGTCACCCCATCTTAGATTCCCCTGGGTTTCTAGTTTTCAAAAATGCGCTGGTTTGCTAGGTTTCCCCAGGTGCCGGCTCAGCTACAGGACAAAATCCACAGGTAGGCACTGTTTTCTATGAAAAAATGTGATGTGTCCACGTTGTGTTTTGGGCCCTTTCCTTTCGTGGGCGCTAGTCCTACCCACACAAGTGAGGTATCATTTTTATCGGGAGACTTGGGGGAACGCTGGGTGGAAGGACATTTGTGGCTCCTCTCTGATTCCAGAACTTTCTCTCACCAAAATGTGAGGAAACTGTGTTTTTTTAGCCAAATTTTGAGGTTTGCAAAGGATTCTGGGTAACAAAACCTGGTCAGAGCCCCACAAGTCACCCCATCTTGGATTCCCCTAGGTCTCTAGTTTTCAAAAATGCATAGGTTTGGTAGGTTTCCCTAGGTGCCGGCTGAGCTAGTGGCCAAAATCTACAGGTAGGCACTTTGCAAAAAATACCTCTGTTTTCTTTCAAAAAATGTGATGTGTCCACGTTGCGTTTTGGGGCATTTCCTGTCGTGGGTGCTAGGCCTAGCCACACAAGTGAGGTATCATTTTGTATCGGGAGACTTGGGGGTACGCTTGGTGGAAGGAAATTTGTGGCTCCTCTCTGATTCCAGAACTTTCTGTCACCAAAATGTGAGGAAAATGTGTTTTTTTAGCTAAATGTTGAGGTTTGCAAAGGATTCTGGGTAACAAAACCTGGTCAGAGCCCCACAAGTCACCCCATCTTGGATTCCCCTATGTCTCTAGTTTTAAAAAATGCACAGGTTTGGTAGGTTTCCCTAGGTGCCGGCTGAGCTAGAGGCCGAAATCTACAGGTAGGCCCTTTGCAAAAAACACCTCGGTTTTCTTTCAAAAAATGGGATGCGTCCACGTTGTGCTTTGGGGCATTTCCTGTCGCGGGCGCTAGGCCTACCCACACAAGTGAGGTATCATTTTTATCGGGAGACTTGGGGGAACATAGATTAGCAAAACAAGTGTTATTGCCCCTTGTCTTTCTCTACATTTTTTCCTTCCAAATATAGGAGAGTGTGTAAAAAAGACATCTATTTGAGAAATGCCCTGTAATTCACATGCTAGTATGGTCACCCCGGAATTCAGAGATGTGCAAATAACCACTGCTCCTCAACACCTTATCTTGTGCCCTTTTTGGAAATACAAAGGTTTTCTTGATAGCTATTTTTTACTCTTTATATTTCAGCACATGAATTGCTGTATACCCGGTATAGAATGAAAACGCACTGCAGGGTGCAGCTCATTTATTGGCTCTGGGTACCTAGGGTTCTTGATGAACATACAAGCCCTATATATCCCCGCAACCAGAGGAGTCCAGCAGACGTAACAGTATATTGCTTTTGAAAATCTGACATTGCAGGAAAAAGTTACAGAGTAAAACGTAGAGAAAAATTTATGTTTTTTTCACCTCCATTTAAATATTTTTCTTTTTCAGTTGTTATTTTCTGTAGGAAAGAAACCCTTGTAGGATCTACACAAATGAACCCTTGCTGAATTCAGAATTTTGTCTACTTTTCAGAAATGTTTAGGTTTCTGGGATCCAGCATTGGTTTCATGCCCATTTCTGTCACTGACTGAAAGGAGGCTGAAAGCACAAAAAAATGTAAAAATGGGGTATGTCCCAGTAAAATGCCAAATTTGTGTTGAAAAATTGGATTTTCTGATTCAAGTCTGCCTGTTCCTGAAAGCTGGGAAGCTGGTGAGTTTAGCACCGCAAACCCTTTGTTGATGCCATTTTCAGGGGAAAAACCACAAGCCTTCTTCTGCAGCCACTTTTTCCCATTTTTTTAAAAAAAACGAAATTTTCACTGTATTTTTGCTAATTTCTTGGCCTCCTTCAGGGGAACCCACAAAGTCTGGGTACCTCTAGAATCCCTAGGATGTTGGAAAAAAAGGACGCAAATTTGGCTTGGCTAGCTTATGTGGACAAAAAGTTATGAGGGCCTGCCCCAAATAGGCAAAAAAAGGCCTGGTACAGGAGGGGGAAAAGGCCTGGCAGGGAAGGGGTTAAAGGAGCTGAGCCTGTTAAGATTACATTGAAACCTGGAGCTATATTGCCCAGAATACGTCAGTACCCTCTGTCCAAAGAAGCAGAGGAAGGTATTCTACCTACAATTAAGGTGCTACTTGAGCAAGGAGTGTTATAGGAAAGATCGACACCATGTAATATGCCGATTTTCCTGATAAGACAGGCTAAAGGGGGAACTTGGAGAATGATTCAGGATTTACGTTCTCTGAAAGATAATGTCATTCCGGAGTTCCCTGTGGTACCCGATCCTTCGGTTATATTGACAAATATTCTTAAAGATGGCACTTTTTTCTCTGTAATCGATTTGAAAAATGCGTTTTTCAGTATTCCATTGCATATCGATAGCCAATATTTGACTGGATTTACATTTAGAGATACACAATATTGCCACAGTAGGCTTCCTCAAGGTTTTTGCGAGTCCCCAAGTATTTTTAATTGGACAGTTAAAAAGGATTTAGCGAACATTCAATGTAAAAGTACGCTTTTACAATATGTGGATGACATTTTGGTTTGTGGTGCCACTGAAGACACATGTAGAAACTATACCATTGGTCTCCTCTGCACGCTTGCTGACAAAGGTTACAAGGTGGATAAAAATAAGTTGCAGTACGTGCAGAAAGAGGTTTATTATGTGGGACAATTGATATCTAAAAATGGGCGAAAGGTGACACCTGGCAGAATAGAAAGCATAAGGAATATGCCCGAGCCCACCACTACCAAACAGATGCAGCAGTTGTTAGGACTCTGTAATTATGTGAGGCAATGGGTATTTGATTATGCTACGTTGACAGCACCGCTTCTCACTTCATTAAAGAAGTCCCACACGACTGCAAACAAAATACATTGTACAGATGACGGAGAGACAGAATTCCTGGAGCTAAAGAAAGTGATCACGAATGCTCCAGTGTTAGGTACATCCGATTACAAGAAACAATTCTACCTCTTTTGTCATTGTAATGGAATGACCATGACTGCAGTACTGACTCAGAAAACATCTATGGGACATAAGCCAATTGCCTACTACAGTGGGCTGCTAGATCCTATCATGAAGGGCCACTATCCATGTGAGCAAGCCCTGGCACCATCAGAATTTGCAGTCCAAAAGAGCTCTACTATTGTGATGGGATCATCTTGAACACTGTATGTAGAGCATGCAGTACTCGCTATCTTGCAAAGAGGCCAAAACACTCTCACGACCCAGAGAGTATCTGGGTAAAAACTAATACTTTCATTACCATCCTTGCAGGAGGTTAGATGTCATACAGTTAATCCAGCGACATTTTTTGCACACCTAGTTATTGATGATGAAAAAGTACATGACTGTGCCAAATATGTGCCAGAAGAGGAGAGCAAGGTGAGAGAAGATTCCATCCCGGGGAGCAGATTGCTCTTTGTGGATGGATCCTCTTTCATAGACCAGGAAACAGGGATTAGACATTCAGGAGCAGCAGTTGTAAAAGCCGAACAACAGAAAAGCAGGGGTCGTCTGACACATTGCAGATAGTAAGTCAAAGCACCCCTACCCTCTCATTTTTCAGCGCAAGCTGTGGAATTAGTGGCTTTTATTGAAGCGTTGCAACATGCTGAGGGGTTAGAAGTTCCAAACTATTCAAATTCAGTATATGTTACCACTACTGTGCATTTGAGCATCCAGAGGTGGGAAAGGAGAGGATTTGTGAAATCTGATGGGTCTCCATTGATACACAAAGATTTAGTGGCAAAACTGATACATGCTTTAACCTTACCATCCAATGCGGCAGTAATAAAATGTGCGGCACTTACAAATAAGCAAGACCTTGTCTCCAGGGGTAATACTCTGGCAGACTGGGAAGCCAAGGAGGCAGCTAAAACATCTAAAAATTATATTGAATCAGAAGGGAACACATTGGAAATGAGAAGCAGACAACAGAATGATACTGAATTACGACCCCTGTACACTGAGACAGCACAGTTACATTTACGTGAGTTGCAGGAACAGGAACAAACACATGAAAGGGAATTGTGGGAACAGCCAGGATATATACAGTCACCAACAGATTTCATCTCTAGTAAGGAAAGTACAGGGAAACCTGTAATGCCACAAGCTTTGTTGTATACAGCGCTGGAGTAACTGCATCTCCCTGCGGATACGGCTAAAGAATATCTTTTAGCTATGTTGCAGGCAGATTGGTTTATCCCACAATTATCAGAAATGACCACAATGTATATTGCTGAATGTGCAGTATGCCAACAATTCAGCCCAAGACCTACAATGAAAGTCATTACACCAACAATTCCCCACCCAACAGGTCCATTTAAAAATCTACATTTAGATTTTGCGGACATGATCAATAGATGTAACAATTATAGGTATCTAATAGTCGTGGTCTGTCCTTTTTCAAGGTGGATCGAGGCAGGACCCCGTGTACATAATAATGCTAAACCAACAGCTAATTTTCTGATACAAAAGGTAATACCTAGATGGAGAATCGCAGAAACAATCCACTCAGGAAATGGCAGCCATTTTGTTAACAGCCTTTTTCAACACATTTGCACCTCTCTGAGGATAAAGCATAAATTGTCATCTGTCCATCATCCCCAAAGTAATGATATAGTGGAATGCCATAAAGGCCTGTTAAAAAACAAAATAAGTGAACTGTGTGCTACATTGCATAAAAATTGGTTCCACTGCCTTCCGTTAGCTTTGTATGCTCTCAGACATCAGCCAGGAAGTGATCATCACCTGACCCCACATCAGATAGTGACAGGAAGCCCCATGCTGGCTTCCTTAATGATAGCACGGCAAAAGACAGATGCTCATAAAACTGCTGAAGTTTTTGGGGAGGAAATGAATGGTCTCAGTATTTTGTCTCAGTTGTTGAAATCTGCTAAGTTCTTCTTTAAACAGGTGGCTCTGCAGCAGAAGTGCACCACCGTAGCCCAGCAGATCAGTCCAATTCCTGTGGGGCAACTCGTTTATGTACGGAATTTTGTGAGGCGATGGAAAGACAGCAAGTTCGAGGGGCCCTATCCGGTCACCCAGAGCAACCCCACTGCAGTAAAAGTGGAGGGCAGGAATCCATGGATACATTTGTCGGACATTCGACTGGCCCCTGTTTTGTGTTAAACATCGCCATTGGTACAGGACCTTTTGGAGGAGAGAGAACCAAAGGAGATGTCCTTTTTTAAAGAGCGAGCGGAGCACCATATTAGCTCAGCCAACACACTTTTTTGGATCATTTTATTATTTGTTTCCAAATGTTTTTTCATGTTTACTGCGGGTTTGCAATGATATTCTAGTTCATGTATAGTATCCTGTTCAAATATTGTTCGTTTGGAAAGAGAGACATATGAATATAAGAATACATCTCATGTGATACATCACAGACTGTCAGACAACATGTGGTATCAGCATATGATAGAAGTAGGTATGCAAAGTACTAATGAGTCTTGTTTAGTATGTTCTTTAATTCCACATGCCAGTGATTCAGATAGATTACATCCATCTAAAGAAGTATCTTCTAATATTACACAGTGTCTTCTCCATCTTTTCCTATGTAGAATGAGGACACGGATGCAACCTTCACAAGTGCAGCTGGGAAATTTTTTAGTGAACATCACACAATATGAGAACGGGTTAGTTGACATAACGAATGTTCTGACTGACTGTACGGAAATAGAAATAAAAATAGTGGCAATGGTGAGGACGGGAGCTCTAAGGTAGAAGGGGGATAAGTGGAAGGCTTGAGTACTAAGATAGGGATTCCTAGGGGTATCACGATCTACTCTTTTATGTAAAGATTATGCAGCCACACCTAAGCTCTATGACTGTCAGGAGAGACCTCATCTCATGGTAAATGGTTCAGTATATGTCCATGGTCAATGGCACCATGTTGCAGTATTTGGATGGAGAGCTCTCTCTCTCTCTGGACAGGGAGTGGAAATCACACTAACATACAACAGGAATGTCAGACTATATGGAGTGTGAATATACAAAGTTTAACCTGGGTAGAAACACCTTCAACTCTTCGAGCGGGTCGAACACCTAATGTTTTTTCCATATGTTTTAAGGGAAATGGAACAGTTTCAGTAGGGACAAACATCAATTGTATCACCACAAGATATAATGATGATATGCAATGGGGCACCTCCAGTCTAATGGACTATTATTGGCAGTGTGGGGAATGGCTATATATGCAACTTCCTGCAGGATGGAATGGTCTCTGTTCGTTAGTCACTGTGCACACCCCCTCCTTAGTGATTCCAGGAGTGGATATTTTGAAGTTACACGATCATCCCATGAGCCATTCAATGACTTTGTTACACTATCATTGGAGGAGAAGAGCTGCTGAATATTTTGGCACTGCAACATGGGCAGATGTTCCACAAGAATATCGTTGTTCAATGACGCCCAGTTGTTTTTTGGAAGCATCCTCGCATTCATTCAGGCTAAAGCCACTGCTCGGTGGTTGCAAATACCATGTTGGGAACTGATGAAAGCCATCATGCAATGGAAGATGGTTTAAATGAAATGAAAGAAAACTTGTGGGCAGTTCGAGTGATGCTTATGCAACATAGATATGTGTTAGACTTGATGACAGCAATTGAGGGTGCAGTTTGTGCCAAGATCCGTATGGCTTGCTGTACATACGTGCTGGCTAACGATGTGGACAATGGGACAATAACAGAGGCTATATAGACTTTACACAATTTACAGGAGAAGATGGTAGAAGAGGGGGGTGCATCCAACAAGTGGTTTCCAGGGTTGTTTTCATGGATGCCATCCTGGTTACCTGAATTGCTTGAAGGACTTCTTCCAATTCTTGTGATGATCCTGTTGATGTATTGTCTTGTTCAGGTTATTGTAGGGTGTTGTAAATCCGGTAGTCAGAAGCTGGGAGTGGTGTTTACTGATAGGTTAGTTAGTAAGGTGTGGAAGGAAAACCAGAACGCATATACCGAGATAGGTACATTGGATAGGAAAGTTGAGCAGGTAGTTGACAATTCATCTAGAGCGGGGAATGTAATAGACCTCAAGAAAACGACAAAGGGCCTACTCTGGTCAACGGACGACTTAGAAAACAAATGCGCAGAAGTGTATATTGTAAGAGAGAAAAAAAGGCCTCGGTTTGGATACAATGGTCAAGTGGGGATGCAGGGGCAGAAAGGAGAATGAGGAGAGAGGCAAGGTGCAAGGTAAAAGCAGTCACAGTCCGACCTTGCATACCACAGATAAATTAGAAGAACATATAGACTGGGGAGAGTCTGAGCCTCTTTCTGATACCAGGATTAGGAGAGGGGTAAATTATGACAGACCTGAAAGGGAGACATGGCAATAGATGTTTGTGTTTCAAGGCTGGCAGGGAGTGGGATACAGACCGTAAAACTTCAAAGCCTGGTATGCATGTAGGGTGGA
Source organism: Pleurodeles waltl (assembly GCF_031143425.1). Lineage (NCBI taxonomy): Eukaryota > Metazoa > Chordata > Amphibia > Caudata > Salamandridae > Pleurodeles > Pleurodeles waltl. The sequence continues at coordinate 194,656,180 of NC_090437.1, forward strand.
CATATTGATGGAGTTCAAAGGGTAGGATCGAGGGACATTGTGTATGTTAGATATGTGCATTATATCTGTCTTAGCTGTATTTGTGTAACAAGCAGTCAGATAGCTTTTAAAATTATGGTCTTTGTTAATTATAAATGTGATGAAGGAGGTGGAACTTAGTCGTCCACCAGGACTATAAAAACCACTGTTTGCAAGAGCTGAGTTGAGTGTGGCTTCAGTTACAGAACTGCCCGTACTCCCGGCTGTATTTTATTTGCTTATAAATATACTAAATTTTTATTAGAATAGTGTCACTTCTTTATTTCTGACAAAAACTCGACTACACCAAGAAAGAGTGATGAGTCATGAAATCCAGCTAAATGACAGCCGGTGGGTTTAAGATTGTCGCCAATAATTGTAGTATTGTACCTTCAAATAAATAAACATAAAATTAACCAAAAACTACAAAATAGCCCATGTTTTTTCAAAGGCAACCCCATGAACTAATACAATAACCTCTGCTTCTCAACTGACACAAAACCCAACATTCCAGAACATACAATAGTGGCCTAACATATGACATATGTTGGCTCTAAAAATATTTAGACATATGACATGTAAAGGTTGAAGCAGTACAATGTTCTTATACAGCAATTATGCATATCTAACAGTGATTCCCTGCACTTTTCCCCTCCATCTATCCTTTCACTCAAGTACAGATTTCCAGCTTTACGTTTGAATAATAGAAATTGCTTCTCAGTATCAGAGATGATACGCATTCTAGTCATGTAAACTAATGATATTGAACCCCAAATCCTTCAGTGTGTTTCCAACAGAGTCCCTCTTTATTTCTTTTTTTATTGTATTGTATCTGTTTAAACACAGCATCACAGAGAAATGAAGACATCAGTACTTGCAGTCTTCCTCTCGGTCCTCTCTTCCAGAATGGGTTAATTCCAAGCCATAGTCATTGTTGTATGCATGTGCTTTTCTATTGAGGATCATCAAGATTTTTACAAGTATTGTAGTAAAAATATAGCTATCAAAACCTGAAATGGGAATCCACCAGTTAATTAGAATCCAGAAATTGATTGGTGCTCTTCTTAAGCATATCTGCTCTTCCTGCCTAGGCAGGAGCAGATGCTGAGAATTTTAAGTGGGGTTGGGAGGAGGGACAGGAAGGGGGTATAAATAAAAATTAACATACCTTTCCCGACACTGCTGGCCGCCTTGCAGTCCTCTTCTGATGGTGTCCTAGCAGTCCCTGGGACACCAGCACACACTCCCCATACAATCCTGGCACTGCTCTCATGCTATACCTAGCTCAAGAGCAGTGCCAGGATTACTCTGAGCAGCTTGGTCTGCGCTCAGACACTGTGTTGGCCTCTGCACAGTTTCTCCAGTCCGTTTGTGTAACACAGCCGGGTTGAAGCTACCTAAGTTCGCATGTCTGTTTGGCCGCCCTAAGACAGCCGGCCAAACTAAAATGCGCACTTAGTGATCTCCACTCCTCTTCTCCCCTCCCTCATCCCAGCACAAAATATTGGTTTATTCCTCAGCTGCTGGCTCTTAGCCAGTGGGGTGATGCTATTCCTCCATTGAGGAGCCACCACCGCTGTATCTAGGAGCCTCATGTGAAAAGCACGTTTCACTCTTTCTGGGTCCCCTGGGATTCGAATACGAATGTAAACCATGCAACTACCATAATGTTTATCTGATAAAATGCCTCAAAATAAAAAAAGGTGAATTTCTCTACATAGAGCAGAGTAGTGCATCACATTATATCATTGTATTGAGAGGCAGTTAACAAAAGTGAAAGCTTTTAAAAATGCAGTAAGGAATATTCATGACCCCTTTCAGCTGACAATGATATTTGTTAACTAAGACGCAAGTCAGTGTACCCTATATTTGGCCTCAGTTATTATACAGTGAGGTACAGTATAGGCTATGAAACAAACACAAGAGAGGTTTTTGTACAGCCCAAATCCTGAGCTTGCATATTTGAAGATGCAGTTAAATGGGATAGTGAGTAAAAGGGAGGCTCGATGAAATACATCATTTGCTTTGGCCCTTTTTGAGCCTATGCCTAATATTAGCCCTCATTGTAACTATCTCTTAATTACATCAAAGGTTAATGCTTTGTTCTTAATTCACGGAGGATGAGATTAGTCTGTGGGTAAGGCCAGACTGGGACAAAAAACAGCCCTCGTCTCACCACTTGTCAAAACAGGGGCATAGCTTTCATTAGTGCAGTGGCCCAGAGGCCTGAGAGGCCCAGGGAACCCTGCTTTTTGCTATATTTCACAGTTCAAACATCAGCCAGATGGACCATTTATTTTCTTGCACTAGGGCCCATGACATGCTGCCTACACAACTATTATTTTAAACATGCAAATTTGTGTTTCTTGCCTGACTGTATTGTGCCTAAGGTGCACAGGCCTCATGTTTTTATGAAAGAATTGTGCATTTTCTTTTTTCTTTTTATGGCCCAAACTTTGATAGCAGAGTACTTCAGGTAAAGAGCAAATATTAGCTGTTGGCCAGGGGCTCTTTGTAGGCTTTTTCAGTGCCTTCTTTCTTGATCCAGAGCCCTGCCGTCAGCAGCTAGGGTTGATACCTCTCTCAGAGAAAACCACTTGCCAAGTTATGCATATATTGAGGTTTTCCTTTAAAGAAAACATGTTGTATAAGCAGCCCCTGCTGCTTCAGCAGACTAGTGTACCCACTCCATGAATCTGTATTAGGCCTCCATGGTAATATGTTTGAATCTCAGTGTGATCATCTCAACCTTTTATCATTTTGAGATTGATACAATTATACAATTGATTTGAGTGGCATGAAGCAGCTTATTGAGTACCTAGATGCCCCTATGGGCGAAGATAAAATTTATTAGAAATGTACATTCTACAAGCAATGGATTAGACAAGTGCACAATGAGTATTTGCACAAATCGTCAGCCCAACTACAATTTTTTGCCAGTTATTAATGCTAAAATTCACTGCATGAAATCCTCAGTAGACTTTTTTAACCATTTCTTTCAGCTACCCGTGAGTAATTCAAAACTGAAATATCAAACTGTTGACATAATTTTGTAAGCTAATCCACTGCATAATGGGAGATCCTTTTTTAAGCAAAACAACATGAAGAGGAACATGTGCCTGCTAGATGGTACTTTGACAATGTTTGATTGTTCACTGGAGTAAAGTATTCCATTTTGATTGTAAGTAAGAAGCTAAATTCTATTGTTGCATGACAAAAAGGCCCGATCACCTAGAAACCAAACAAGCATTTTCCTTTTCAGATACACCAGTTCAACTTTCAAGAAGGAAGCTGTAAATTGAACATGACTACAAGTGGCTTGTTTTCGTCGGCTGTGAATAACAAGTTTCTTCTGTATTCAAAGTTTATCTTCCTAACATCACTAAAGCGACAACATATTACAGAGAAGGCTTTTCCAGCTCAACCAACTATAGTAAAACTCAGCAAGAGTCTGCCGAGGGTTGTTTGTCTGTAGAAGGACTTCAACATGTGCCAAAGACTAAAACTGTCAAACTCGCTTACTGCTGGACACTAAACAGTGGTATTACTTTCAAGAGGAATACAAATGGTTGTATCTAACATCAAGCTATATTGGTTGTTCTTCCTGCAAACAGGTTAAATCAACCATTGGACTTTCAGTGCACAATTACTCCCAGGGCACACGCATACATCCAGAGAGGTTGGATGGCAAGGTTGGTCCCTCTAATGATGAAAAGCTTTCAGGCAGAAACAACTCAGGAATAAGATTATGGGGCATAAGGTGAGCACTGCTCACTTGGCACTTGAAGACATTCTTAAAGCTAAGCGGTACAATAGATTATTGGAGACAATGCAAGAATGCAATGTCAAACATCTGGAGAGTACAATTATTTGATACTGCCTACTACTTGACAAAAAAGATCTCCCATTCACAGACCTCCCTGATTTAATACTCCTTCAGACAATGTCTGGCAGTGCAAAGGGCGATGTGGGCAATGTGATAGCAACTGAAATAATCACATTACAATGAAAATACAACAAAAGCTGGTCTATTATGTAGCTTCTTCCTCAGCCTGAGAACCTGCCAATGACTACGCCACACACAGAGCTGTAAATCACACATCTTTATTCCTCTGCATACCTGTGAACTCCAACATTCTAAACCAAGCTTTCATTGCATCCTATACCACCGGTTACGTCACACTGATACATAGTTTGCTGGGAGCCAGAAAAGTTCTGTTCTAAATCAAGCAAGACACTACATGGCCCCTGCTGTTAAGTGAAAAATTACACTTTGTTTTTAGAAAATCATTAGTCATACACATATATGCAGAAACATATACAATTATGTCTCTTCAATCAATTTTGTGGGTGATTTGATCATCTGACCCGATCTGGTTACTGGAAGCTGTAGACTGTCATCTTCAGGGTCAGAGATTATTAAAGATGGAAAGGAATCAGCAACAGTCATTGAGTTTTCAGAATCTGTCTTGTTTTCACCATCTTACATTGAAGACCGATGAAACACAGGCATGAAGTGAGAAGAGTCTCTGGTAATAGACTTCCCAGGGTGCTGGGCAGTCACCGTGTGTCCTTTGATAGATACTACTTGGAAAGGTTCAGTATCTTAAGGAGCATCATATTGTCTTTTGCACATCTGTCGAGCGATCACCAAATATTATTTTCTGAATGAGAGGTATTTTGCATATTGCCTCTTGTCAGCATATACTTTCATTATCTGTTTGTTAACCAAGTCCCTTGTATGAATCATGTGTTCGCTTCTATCTCTTAACTTGGTTGACATTGCTCTCCCGAACATCAAAGTCGCAGGACTTTCACCTGTGCTCGAGTTGGGTGTTGAACGATAATCTTGTAAAGTAGAATTCAATTCTGTCTTCAAATTGAGCTTTTCAAAGGTTGCACACTGTACTGCTTTCTTTAGTGTACTCATAACACGCTCAACAAGTCCATTGGTCTGTGGCCATACAAGTGTGAACTTTTAATGCTTTATGTTCAGCTTCTCCAGAAAGTGTTTGATTCTCTTGAAAGGTTTCTCAAATTCTTGCAACCAATGAAAAGAGACATTCTTCTTTGTTAACTTTCATAATGGAACACTGACAGTGGCAAAGTCTTTTAGGTATCTTGAACAATAACTGGCCATGCCAAGGAAAGAACGTACCATTGAAACATCTTGTGGGTGTTCAGCATTTGTCAAAGCTTTTACTTTTGCAGGATCAGGCATCATGAGCCCATCGGAAAAGATATGGCCAAGGAATTTCAGTTTTGCCTTATTGAACTCACACTTGTCGGCATGCAATGTCAAACTGGCTTCACAGAGTAATTGACATAGTTGTATGAGAGCTTTGTCGTGCTCCTTCTGTCTAGCTCCGTAAACTAATATATCATTGCTATAATTGAAGGCATTCACAACAGGTTGTATGATGCACTGTATGACATCTTGGAAACATTCTGCAGCCGAGGACTCACCAAAACGAAATCTTCTATATCTAAACAAACTAACATGTATATAAAGGTTGTAATATACCTGAAACTTTCTTTAAGTTCCAACTGATGATAACCTTTATTCAAATCAAATTGAAAAAAATCTCTGGCACTCTTCAATTGTGTTATAATGTCAGCAATGTGCTGATTTGCCAGGTGCATGTTGACGCACATGTGTACAGCTCCTTCACAGTCCTTTTTGGACACCACTTGGGAGAAATCCATGGTGTTGGACCAGTGGAACGTTCAATATTATCATGCTTAAATAACTATTGAAGTTCTCTTTCAACAGGGCAGGTACTTATAAATGGAAAGCATCTTGCCTATGTCTCTGAGAAACAGGAGAGACATTCTCATTAATATGCAGCTTTACTTTCATAGTCTTTATGTATCCTAAACCATGAAACAACAAAGGAACTTGACTTACTATTTCATGATGAGCATTTATGTTGTAATTCTCAGAAATCAGTCCCATGTCAGCATCCATTTTGAAAATGAGCAAGCAGGCACTTGCCACTGTACCTAGAAGCACATGGATTGGTGCTTGTACCTTTGTTTTCTTATGTTTCACTGTCTCTACAAATAAACCTTTACTCTATAGCTGTTGATGCAGCCCAGGTATACAATTTGGTCTTTGACTGCATAAGCCGTGGTAACAGAGACAGTTCATTTTACTTCTCTTCAGGCATTATACTTATCAATGCATCGCTGTCAATAATGAAAGGTATTGAACCTCCATTTAGTTTAATGTAATCTATGCTGCTTGTATGATTTTGCTGCTTTGACATGTTCACTTTTCTTTGGATGAGTTTTTCTTCACATGCAAATAGTCCAAAATATGCATGTTTTTCTGAGGTAATCATCGACATGACACAATCACTTTCTTCACTTTCACTTATTATTGAAGTGAAAGAACTTTGGATGATGATCAACTTTGTTTAGTATCTAGTTGCCTCAACTGATGTCACTGCTTGGCCTTGTGGGTCCGCTTTGAACATTGCTACTGGAACGTTGTGGCTAGCATTTTGTCTACGAGCCTTGACACACTTATTTTTCCCTTTGCCTTACAGACCATCACAGAATGGTTCTCTTTACCACAGCTTTTGCATATTTGCCTATCCATATCTGAAACACAATTTCTTTTTGGGGTAAACATCACTTTGTACCTTTCAGTCTTTTGTTTCAAATTACTTTTCACGCTCATGACTGACTCGCTCTGGGCACCTCTGGTCTCCATATCAGCAGCTTGTCTCTCTGCACGTTCCTTAGCTCTGACAGCCATCAACACTCGCTCCAGATTAAGAGTTTCTCTCAGCATTCATCTTCTGAATGAATCATCCAAAAACTATTCATAACTCTAAGCCACATAGCCTCTTCAGCATTCAATTTATCGAACTTACAGTGTCAAATGAGTGTGTTGAGTCTTTTCACGAATTCATCGAATGTTTCACCAATTCTTTGACGTTCTTGACTGAAAATATATAAATCCTAATCAACATTTGGTACTGGATTGAACTTGAGATTCAACGTATTCTTGATCTGATGGTATGTGACTGTTAGTTCTTGACATTTTCTTTCTGACTTCTTTCACACCATCATCAGCACGATTTTTGAGATACTTGATAATCTGTCTGTTATCAGCTCTTCAAGTACATCAATGAAATCTTCAAAGGTCTCTAGCCAGGCCGTCCATCTCTCACCAATATTTTGCTTTTTGGCAGTATCGAAAGGTGGTGGTGGTTTCAGGAAGGCGGCAGCATTGTAGACCTGTGTGGAACTTACTGATGTTGAGAGAAATGTGCTTTCTGATGCCCTAGGATGACCAGGTGCGTGCAAACCCTCTTTAAAATCTTTAGACGTGTGAGCCTCGGGATCGTCTCTAATATTAGTTAGAATGGTATCGTCTTTCTTAGCTGCCATCTTTGAACTTCACATACCCAACTGTTGCCTCCAATGCTAAATTCTTAGGAGACCTATGAAGTTGTTCTGAGCCCCACTTGGCAGCTTGATGAGCAACTGCTTTGGGTATAGATAGCTCTGTAAGCACAACCCGGAGCACCTCTCCTGAAGCACTTTATTGACTGTTGTGGCACAACAAATCTCTTTAGTGGGCTCAGTAAGTCATTCCTTTTACACTTCAATTTTTATTTTTTTACATATGGTTGCTCTCTGCTTTGCAGTGCCATTCATTATCTGAAAATTGTCTTTAACTGCACTTTGTAAAACTGGATGAACCAGCCTTCAGCGTTAACAATCCGTACACTGTAGAACTTTATTTTTGCATGGCAGCGTGTTACCTTTTTGTAAGATCTTGGTCGTCGGTTTTTGACCAACAATGTGCAGACCTCTTAGAGAAACTCTCTTTTCATTCACATGCTTCACACCAGATGGTGTTGCGCTTTGACTCCAAATATGCCAACTGTCATCTCAGCACTTCGACAAAGGCACACATGGCATGCACAAGTAGTTTGCTTGGACCACGGCAAACTCTCCAGGAGAGCACCTTCTTCTTTGGGTTACTTATCCTCTATCATGTCACCAGTTGTAGCGTCTTCCCAAGCCTGGCTCCCTGCCAATGACTAGTCCACACTCGGAGCTGTAAATTACACATCTTTATTCCTCTGTGTGTGCCTTTGAACTCTAACACTCTACACCAAACATTCATTACATTATATTCTAGTGATTACATAACACTGACGCAGTCTGCTGGGAGCCCGTATGGTACCATTATAAATCATGCAAGACACTACATATTATATCAGACAATAACAACCAAAGATTGCAGTATTTATTGCTGAGAACACAACTACTAGCAGTGCTTCCACCTTAATCATCTATGTTCATGGTATCTTTGGAAATGAAAGTACCCCATTGACAATCTTTTTTGGTCTCCTGGGGCTGCCATAAAGACAGCTCTTCTAAGCTATTTTGAAAACAGATGGATTCTCAAAATGTCTTTTACACGATATCTTGACTGCAGTATGGTCTGTTGGAGCAGAGTAATTTTTGGTAAAAATGGGGGTCAATCACTTCAAGATTTTCATGGACTCACTGTATGCCACATACAGCATGTCACCGATAAACCAGAGTGAATTAAACCTGGCCGCCTGCGAGCTGTGCGTATAGCTTCAAAAGACTGGGAAAATGTTTGGTAGTAGAGAGATAGAATCCAGTTACAGATCTGTGAAAGCTGTTTGGAACTGCTGCCCTGCCTTGCCCAAACATTTTGAGACTGCTTCCAAAGACACAGCCAGACCCATAAGATACCGGAGTAAGTATGAAGTTCTCATGAAAAAGCATACATCCTTTCCTTTTATTAGAGATTTGAGAGTAACATGTGATGCACGCCAGGAACTCAAAAACCTATCACTCTCTTTACAGAGGAGGGACATTACAATTGTTAATGCCCACAGATGTTTGGGCCATCACATATGTATATTTACAGCAATGAAAGACTCACTGGGCGAGTTTGCTTCTGCAGCTCAGAGAGCAATTGATGAGGGCAAATTCAAGAATATTATGTTTTTTTACAAGGAAGAGGTAACTCTGTTACACTGTATCACAGGCAGTTTCAGCAAAGTCTGCCTGTAAATATTAATAAACAATGTATCCCAGATTCTGAAAAATAACTTCTAGCCAGTGTCAGGGTGCTAGGTGCAGGAAACTTGACTGCTGGTGATGAATGTATTCTTTATGCTGAAACAGAAATCTAGAACCTGTATTGAGTTTCAGCTGCCAGCAAGAGAGACTATCCAAGCTTTTAGAATGTTCAAGCATTTCGGTGAAAAGAAAACCGCTGAAGCATTAAAAAAATTAGTTGCTTGCATGAAAGTCCTGCCAGCAAGTAACGACTGTGAAAGAGGTTTCAGTGCCATGAAATTAACTGCTTCTCCAACAAGGGCCTCTCTTCGTGTAGATACCATGTGTTCATATTTCTGGGTAAAAATTAATGGTCCTCCACAGGAAACATTTGACACACAGCTGTACGTGAAGTGTTGGCTGAGAAAAAGTAGGTCATCTGCGGATGAAAAATGTTGTAAGAAACTCCCAGCAAAATAGACGCAATGAATATCTCCATGAGTTTTGGGAAATCCTGCAATAGAAATCTAAGTAATTAACATAATTTCTATATGTTTTCTAAAATGTTTGTTGTTTTTATTGATATGGTAAATAAATATACATTTTTTTCTATTTGCTTTTCTGTTGCTGAATGCGACTTTATGAGTTTATCAAGCACATGATCTAGTTCAGTGGTTCCCAACCTTTTGATTTCTGTGGACCCTCACTTTAACATTAATGGAACCCAGGGACCCCCACTGAATCATCATTGGAATCCAGGGACCCCCGCCTGAGTCATTACTGGAAGCTGGGTACCTAATTTGTCCATGCTTGTTAATATTTTTTAATTTTCTATGCTCTCGCGGACCCCCTGAGAAGTCTTTGTGGCCCCCCAGGGGTCCCCGGACCACAGGTTGGGAACCACTGATCTAGTTCTTATGATTTAGGCCACGTCCCTATATGTGTTGGCCAAACCCCTTTAACAGGTTTGCCACACCCGTTTTAGAGACCCTTGCCCCTAGGTTTTCATCCCACTTAAAGCCCTGATAATGGGTAGAATTATCCAGTCTGGTTGAACACAATACCATACAATTATTTTTAATGCTTTTACTTCAGAGTTTGAGGATACAGTCATAATTAATTGCACTTGATGAAGTTGCTGAAATATTTTGTTTACTAACTGGAAAGTTCTTGCAGTAAAATGCGCGTCTGCAATATTTAATCAACATAATTTAGACTTGGGAGCGTGGCTTCCATGAAAATCGCTTAACACACATTATGAAAGCGCTAGAATAGTTAGAGCGTAAATTTATAATTTATTTCAGCAGACATTAATAACCTACTTCTTTCTGTCTTGAAAAAAGCATGGTAGTCTTGGTGATATTCTGGGGTGTGCACAACAGGGCAAGGTAAACAATTCTAAGGCTGACTTACGTTTTTCCAAGGGATACCACCTTTGTGAGGCCCGCTATTACGATATTTAGATGTAAACTGGTGTTGACATTTTAATGCATGTGTGATTGACGAAAAGGCCTAGGGAGGTACCGCAAGACCAGCGAGCGCCTGAGGAGACTGGCTAGCCCTTTGCTAGCGTTGTGCATAAGTCACCAAAAACCTGAAGTTAGTAGATGTCAAGAGGTGAAAATGGTGGGCTTTAACTACTTGCATCATCAGTGCCATAGAAAACGAAACATATGTTTCAAATATTGAAACATGTAAGCAGATAAGCAGAGTTATCCTAAAGAGAGACTTTGAAGCAACATGGGTAATAAATGACTTCTTTCACTGTAGCGGTTCAGGTCGAAAACCCAAAAAAGGTGTTCCAGTTGTATAATATGTTTACATCAGAGAGAACATAATGTAACTATAAAATATGATACTAAAAGTACAGGAAAGACCAATCTGAGATACTTGGTTACTCAAGTACAAAACGGTTGATGAATTCCAAACACTTCAGTTGCAAATTGGGATTCTTACTTGTCTGGTAACCTCCTTCTCCTTTCTTCTTCACCAAATTTACAGATCTCCTGATCAAGCAAACCTTTGCAGATGACTTGATCACTGGCATAGACACAGACCACCATCCTGTTGACGTACGATTGTATATATGTTTGTAAGTGTACTTTTATACTTAAAATCTAGATTGGAAGTAACAACAAGGATATTGGGTGACTTCAACACCTGGATCTTACAAACAAGGCACACTCTCCCTGTTTGTGCCAGGGCACACCTTTAAACAGGTGTGCTGGGCACAGACAGGGAAAGTGCAACATATTATGATGAATGCGCTGCCCTCAGGGTACCCTGAACCTAAGGAGCCCTGTGGATAGTTCATTCTGTGAAATACAGAGAAGCTGATACAAAGTTGCTCAGTTTTTCTCTGTGCAAGCGGCAACCAGCCTGCACTTTGAGGAGGAGAGTGAGGTCTCCTTGCAGGCAGGTGCAGTGAGTGACTGCAGCTGCCTGCTGGGGGCTGTCTTCTGGGGTCCAGGGAACATCTGTCCCCTCTTACAGAGGTCTGCAAGGAGGTGCGCATTGACAGTGCCCTACCTTTTTGTGGTGCCCTGTCAGTGTGCCTCCAAAGACCATGTCAATCTCATGCCCGAGTCCATAATATGGCGCAGGTGCAGTGTCAAAGTGAATCCCTCATTTGCATGGGCCCACGTCCCCATGCAAATGAAGAAATGCCCCCGAAGATGGTGCTGGCGCTACATGTGCACCAGAACTATCAGTATTAAAGAAGGGGTTGTAGCCCCTTCTGTAATAATATAGCGCCCCGGGGGCACTACAAATGGGTGCACATCAATCTGTAACGTAGACTCTGGTTGGACAAATCATCAGAGCCCTAAATCAGATCCCTTGTTTGAAACTTGGACCCACTGAAATTTCACCAATTAGCCTCTTGTCTCAAGAATTAAGGCAGTCACTCCATTGATGCTATATTTGCCTCCTCATGATATATCACCATGCAAGGAAATCAACATATTTCCTGAAGCCATCACTGCACCATCAACATCAATCTCAACTTGTGTTTTAAAGAAATTAAAGTGAAAAACCATTTGTATATCTGGATTTGAATATCTCACAAGAGTCCATCAAACCCAGTTTTTAATAAATCGAGTGTTCTGATTGGCCCAGGGAGGTTTTTTCCCCTTAGGCCAATTTGCTCCTGCGGGAGTCAGACTACGACAGGAGCAAGCGCTCTGAACAGCTGCCAGCAACATGAGAAAAATGTTGCTGGTAGCCATTAGAGGACTCGGGTACTTAGTACCCTGTCTTGAAGTTTAAAACAAATAATAAAATAAGTCGGCAGGGTAGAGATACACTGCATCCTTAGGCTCTATGGAGACGACCCAGTGGGACCCTCCCTGGGGCCAAAATAAACAAAAAATCAGCAATTTTTGCTGCATTCCAGGAAGACTCTTGTGGGATTGCAGCAACAACAACAAAAAAAATACAGCAAGCCGTTTTTTAAATTTGTTTTGGAAGGGGACGTGATTGGGGGCCCCCTCTCAGAGCTGATTGGGGCCCCAGGGGACCCCACACCGGGGGGGGGGGGCAAAATTAACTTTAAAGTTGGTGGGAGGCATGTGGTCTTACTTCCTGAGCCTTTAAAGGCCCCCGGATCCCCATCCCTGATGTGAACTCAGATACTGCGTCCCGGGGAGCCTACCCCCGGAACACAGTAGTTTCCCTGCCCACACTAGCACAGGCAAGGAAACATGTGTTTGCTCCCTTTTGGCAGGAGCATTTTCAAATCTCGCACCATATAGGAGCAAACATGCCCTTCCTGTCTACATTAGTGCGAGCACAGAAGGCAAGTCAGCTCCAAGCCGGTGAGGGATTTAAACATGCTCCCACCGGCCGGAGCAAATGTCTGCTCTGTTTCACTGCTCAAACTCCTGAAGGCAAGTAAACAGAACAGATATTGCTCCTGCATTGGGGGATCAGGCATAGATAGCTGCTTTCTCCAGGCAGGAGCAATGCTGGCTCCCGCATCATGCGGGAACCCTGCTGGGGCCGGTGGGCGACCTGAGGCTCACCCTCAACGGGTGGTTTGTGGGTGCCCCAGGTGGCCACCGGAGCACCAAACTTGGGGCCTGTGGGATGGGGTCCCTGGGGCGTAAAGAAGCTTAGGGAGGGGGCTGTCTGACCCTTTTCAATAACATACGCTCCAGGGGATGGGGCCCTTGGGCATATGAAGGCTCAGGGAGTGGGGGCTGTGTGGCCTCTCTCCCCTTTATTAAATGGATTTGCCTCCGGGGGATGGTGTCCCCTCTTGGGCCTACTAAGGCTGAGGGAGGCCATGTGGCCACCCCTTCTTATAGTAAATAACAGTTGTTGCTAACTTCGCCAACGACACCCGTCATGTTCAAACTAGAAAAAGCTAAGAACTATTTGCGCTGACCCAAAGATGGTTGCATGAGGATCATCTTAGCCATAATTTACACAAAATCGAGGGCCTCATTTATTTAGAGTTTGGCATGACAGGAGCTTCGTTCAGAATCGGAGAGACAGCAGGGTTTCCAGTAGCAGAGTCTCTGCTGTTGGAAACCATTAACCCGGCACCCGCACACCACTGAACTACTGGTCCACAAAGATGGTCACCTCGCCCTCACCTTCTTTTATGGTGGGGTGACTGTCACTTAACGTGCCTGTCTAAGACTGCCATGCATGCCATGATGGACCATGGCAGGCAGATCACAGAATGACCTGACCTGACCTGCAGAATTAAGACATTGTTTTGGTTTATCCAATACAACCACATGCCTGTGGAGGGGTTGTTACAGAAATACAAAAGGAATGCAAAGCAGCACCAAGCAATTGTGCCGTTTGCCCAAGACTCTACTCTACCTTTAGTACATCTGTAACATTGGCATCAGGGAAGCAGACGTCAAGGTATTTGCTGGCCTAGCGGCTTGGCGAAATACCTGCAAAAAATAGATGATACCCACCATTCTTACTTAGAGACCTAGATGCAAGCAGGAAAAAATAAAAACTAGTCACTCTAGCTTTAATGTGGGAGAATGTGAGATTGTCATAAACGATAAAGTTAAAATGCTTGATGTGACATTCAATAAGAGATGGCGTGTAGACAGTCAGACAAATACGGTTATTGCTCCTCCACCTCCAACAATAAACTAATGCAAATTAGGACCTACTCGGTGCCAGAATTTTATCGGATGTGATTTTATCACATCTTAGTTGGACCACTCGTAATCAGGCCCTAAGTACCTGCTACTATTAGCTGCTAAAAGCACTCACAAGATGAATGGAGATGGCAACACCCAAATGCACCCTACAAATTCGAGCCCCTCCCTCTGTGACTCTGCTAGCCCCCTGTTCTCTATGATTTCTCATGCGCTTTGTGACTGCGTCACTAGGCTCTGTAGGCCACAGTATCAGCACGCGGTAAAAGCTAAAAGCAAGAGAACTAAAAATAGGCCACGCCTTCAACCTGACGTAACTGCCCTGGTTTATCTATCATGAGCGAGGGAACACTCGCCCGTGCCTGCTCCCTTACACTGCAGGAAAGGCAAAATCTTCTGTATCTTTTAATATGGAACAGAGCAACCATCATATAGTTGAGCTGCTCATGTGCTCCTACCTTCCTCACCTCTACTGAATGGTGGGGGCCCCACCCATCACACAAACACACACCAGCCGCGCCTGGCCCAGAGGTGTGAAGGACCATCTGCACAATAATGTGTCTTTCACTTGCCAACCGGGAGTATGAAGGTAATGTCCTTGTTTGCCTTAATGTCCTTTGCTACGCCAGTATAAGCCAAGAGTGCCACAGGAGTAAAGCACACCTTGTCAGCAAAATATTTGTGAATCAGTCCCTGACACAATGATTACCTGACAATTTAGCTGTAGGTTCGATACAAGCAAATTTTGTTGTGTTCTCAATGCCAGCATATTACTGTCTTTGAGAGCCACCCAAAACATTTTATTTGCTTTTTTAAATACTCAGTGTCGTTATGTGTTATCACGCTCGTCTGTGGTTTATATCATTTGGATATTTCTGTTGGGTTCCTGCTCCCAGTAGGATCTTGGAATTCCCCTTCCATTCCGATTGCTCTTAATTCAGTCCAAGATTAGTTTTGGCAGATGGTTTTCTGCGGGCTGCAATAGCTGTATTAAAGTTGGCACTGTTTATTTACTGTGTGAGTTAAAATGAGTACACTGTTGTTCTGCAGTGGGGAATATTTCAAAGTCAGGAGAACTTGGCAGCTGCTCTGTGCTTTCTTTTGTAGTTCATATTTACGTGTGAAAAATGAAAATTACATTTTTAGACGATTTCATCATTTAGACCTCGCAAACGAAGTTTTTGTTGAACTTGTTTCTTGTAAAAAATGAACGAAATCTTTTTGCCGAAATAGGTTTTCACAACTAGATGACAAATGGCATTTTATTGGGATTTGAGTGGGAAAATGAAATACTGCATTTGGGCCAAGAAAGCCTAGAAAATATACAAAGCGTTTTGGAAAGCTTTATTCTTCCAACTCAAAGGTAAGAAAGCAATTTTCACAGAACAAATTTGAACGGTAAAACAAAAGGGATTTTAGCCAGACAGGGCATCTCCTAAAGCAATTACATCGTAAGTGGCAATTATGTCTGACTTGATTTGCTTCTATTTGTAGTATATATGTTGGCTTGACAAAGAAAGGGTATAATAAAAGGGTGAACTGTAGTTGATCAGATTGGATTACCCATAATCCAAGTGGCATTGAGCATTTATGATCAACTGCGGTTTGCAACAAAAACAAGGCAGATTGAATTTTTGCTTTGTTTTATTTATAAATAAAATATCTCAGTCTCATTATTGCTAGGCTACTTTTTCTTTTGCATTGGGTTAAGTATCTCTAATGTGTATGATGAAAATAGGTTTCACGTGGAAAGAAACTAGCGCAAACAATATGGTGGATGATAAAAGTGGGAAGCCACCAAAGGCTAAAGTAAAAATCTCCTTGAGGACCCATAATTCTAACAATTGAAAAAGTTTCCCTGGGTGTGTAAGAAGAGGTACAGTGGGGTGTGGAGGAGGAGTCAACCTTTTAGGGATCTCTTAATCCTTCAGGGTGGTGCATTCAGTCCAAAGTCAACAGATTTTTGTGACATTTGGAGAGCCATGGTCCTCTCACCATATTCCCCCATCATTTGTGGTATGCCAGTGTTCATGGCGAGGGTGGGGAGGGGAGCAGGGTAGGATTTCTTTGAGGGTGCTATGGGGGTTGTTGACATTCAGTTACCCATCATCATAAATTACAATATTAAGTACATAAAATCAACATCGGTATTTTTGAAATAAAAAGATGAGGTGCATAATTTACAAGCTGCTATTTTTTGCAAAGCATAAAACACAATTTTTAAAATAATCTATACCTTGTCGAGTTGTTTTTATTCTTCCTAATTGTGTGTTTTTTAAATCTATTCTGGCTACTGTACTATAATGGATTTGAAAATCTGTTTATTTTTCTGGCAAGGAACATCCCTCTTTTCAAACTTTCGAAGCTGAGAGATGAATGTTTTGGGGAATGAAATAAAAATCACTGTATTGTTTTGGAGTTTACAGTAACTTATTTTTTAGACAACAAAAACAAGTGTTTCCCTATTTGTTGCTACTCATGCTACCACTGATCAGTAAGTATGTTAAAATCCTCTAATCCCGCCGTTAAACTCTGCCTCATGCAGAACCTCTCATACCTTGCTTCTGACTTTATTAACCTTCTTGAACCAACAGGATTATCCTGTGTTGTTTTGCTCACTTTCTGGTGAAACTCCTGAACAAACCCATTCTATATTCATCTCATCGTCTGACACTGTCACTCAGTTGCAATGTGGTCCATGTAAAGTTTTCTTATGCTGGGGATGTAAACAATGGATATTGACCAACCTTAAGTTTCCTGAATTGAAATTAGCTGCCATACTCCTGTGTGACCTAAATCAGTTATTTGACAGTTCTTTGTTCTAAACAGGATGTGGGCCTACACAACAAGTAAGCGTATATTTACTATTGCTAAATTTAGATCCACTAACCTAAACTTACCTTGTAATATTGTGGACCGGTTGATATTTTGGATGCAATATTTTTGAAGGTCGATATATTAACCATGAAATTGTGGAAGCACCAACATCCAATGGTTTACACTGAGTTCATTTTCCTCAGTTACTCTCATCAGCAACTTAGTTAATGGGTATTCCTGCCTGCGCCTCATGAATATCCCCTTTTTCCACTTCAACTGAGGGAGACCACTCTAAACGTGTTTTTTATCCTCCACAGGAATAAAACACATCACTGAGATTGATGGACCTTTTGACCCAGAAAGAGTGTGGTGAACCATACACAAATGCACATTAACACCACCCAAACAACTTAGACACCATAACCAATGTGGTCACTGAAGAAAAACTCCAATCAGGAAAAAGTTCAAAGCTTTATTTTACAACAACAAAGTTAGTTGACGACAATGCACAAAATCTAATTATAAAGATATATGATCACCATAGGATGCCCAAAGCACTGAAACAAATTCAAACGAGTTAGCATTAACACTATTAGACATTCAAGACAATCAATGCAATTATCTGAGACTCAGGGCAGATTGTATCAACATTTGTCAAATTCAAATAAGCAGAGTATGCAAATTTGGGCTGTACATAGGTTGTCCCTACAGCTAACCAAATTAGGAAATGCATGTGAGGAGACAAACACATGCGGGCAAAAATACAAAAAGAAGACAAAAATGATTTGAGAAAAATATATAGAAAACTAGCTAGAAAAATAAAAAGGGTGAGTGTCAGCATCATAGATTTTATTCTAGAAAAAGAGGCACAATGGCAATCAGCTGTAAGAGATATACATCTCCAAGGGACAGCCTTCAAGGATTCTTCATTATCGAAGCATCTAGACCAGCAGCAAGGTCCAGTCAGGCATGTCATCAGGAAAGATGCAGAGAGAGCGAGCAAGGGGTCTGAAGATTGCTGAGAGACTCTCCTAAATATTTGAAGTCCATTTCTATTAAAAACACATAAAATAATTTGATTTGTCAGTTCAGTGACCTCATATCACGCAAAAGGAGCATCATACAATCAACCCGTTAAACAAACTTCAGGTTGCAACAGTCCGGTATTTTCTCAAGTCTGTCATGGGAACATTTCCTCTTTCCGTGTAACTCCAATCAGTTGGAAACATTTTGCATTCTTTTGCAACAGTCCGTTTAGTTCTCAGGTTTTTACAATGCACTTATCTCAGTTCCATGTGAATCTATATGTTAATTGAAACAAATTACTCCCTGTTAAGTCTACAGGCCTGGATGTACCTTTCCAAGGTGACTAAACTAAAAGTGTTTGTGCAATTAAACAAAGAACCTATTACTATCTGCAAAGTGCCTCGTGGGAACAGAACCTAAAGAAAAATTCATGTTAGAAAGAACAATGATTCATCACTTTTGCTTGTCTGCAAATGTGAATTCTGCAGGCCTAAGTTATGCTAACACAAGAAATATAAAATCCATTAAAAGTATTTGTCAATAAAATCCACATAATATGCAAACTTGTGAATTTAGCATTATTAATATATCATCGAAATAAGTAAAACATTTCATCATAAATTGTCAAACTTTGTTAATGCATCACATTAGGTATAATAGACAACTGCATTATTTTCATTTGCACATTATTTTAAATTCATAAATCACCCATTAAACATTAAAAAACAAAATCCGTTTTAATACCAGCAATTAGTCTAGAGTCTAAATACACTTTAAAAAAAAATTCTCTCTAACTTATTGTTTGATAAGAAAGGCACAATGTTGACCACCAAAAATGAAAACATGAACAATTTTAAAATAAGTGTCAGTGCAGCTTATATAAATTGTCACCTTCTGCTGACATCTGGGTCACTAAAAGCATTACTAAAATTTACCCTCCAACACCACTGTAACCATCACTCTCTTTCTTTGTCCTCCTACTCCATTTCTGTTACCCACTGGTTCCTTTCCTGCATCTAACCGTTCTCTTTGCAAGCTTTCACCCAGTCATCTCTTGATCCTTTTTGACCCTTTGCCCAACTTTCACCAGTGCATGATACGTGCCCTGTACTCCACTTCCTGTGCACCCCTTGTTTGTCACTTCTTTACCTATTTATAGCTCCAGCTCTCTACTCACCCTTCTTTCACCTTCGTCTGCTCTTTACAGAAGCAGCCATTTCCAAATTTCTGTAGTTTTTCCGGGTCTTCTCTATATTTTCTTTCCCCATCCAGCAATTTTCCCCAGAAATGTACACATCCTCCTTATTCTGCTCATGTCCTGCTCCCACAGCTCTCTTTTTGGCTGCTCGTCCTACAGTGAAATGGAGAGAGCTGTAATCACCTACTCACTAAATTTCAGTAGGAGCTAATGTTTTCACTGGATCTACTGTACGTTTCAGAACCCCAAACTAAAATAATGTGATTAGGAAGAGGGACCAGCGGTGCCCCAACGTTGCCACCTTTGTTTTTACATCTACCATGACTCTCTTCATTTGGGAAGCAATTGGAGCTGAGGGTGGAGAAGGAGTTGGGTAATGGGGTGGGGTGTTCCCTCTAGAGATAGTGGTTCCCTCAGAACCTGCTCCATTGACTAGAGCCCAAACCATGAACCAAAGAGCATCCATTCCTCTAATCGGCAATGGAAGTGAAATGATGGTGGTATCCTGATGTTAATGGGTCGAGCACTATCTGGAGACATTGAGGTAATGGTGAAATGGAGTCCTAGTGTTTATCAGCATCCTGAGGAAGCCCTGAGCTCCATAGCGGTTGTAGTGGGGTGAAGATTCACGAGAACCTGTCCCCTTGGTAGGGTGGGGATAGGACACAACAGTTAGGAAGCAGTAATTTCCCAGGTGAGTGATAGTGACTCGAATCACATTGGCGTAGCTGCGGGTGATTTTATTCACATTAAAAAGGACCACATAACATCAGTGGGTCTGCCCTTACCTCCCAGAATGGTGCATTAGTATACTCACTTAATGTCCCCAAAACAGTTGAAACAAAGGTTCCAAAAGGACATGACAGTCTTCTTTTCCATTGAATCCCAATTCACCACTGAAATTTGAGACAGGGAATCAGAAAAGCACACTCATGTTCAGGCCTCACATAAGTTGAGCTGGCAATGATGTAAACATTGAAAGAGTTGCAGCCGTCAAACCAATGTGTATAAACAAAAAAACTCACCATTGCAGGGAGTGGATCACAATGAAAATGCAATGGGCAGCCTGGACCAACATTTCACTGATTTGGCTTCTTGGAAGGTGAAACACAGTTTAGAAGCTAAGCAGAGGAACCCTTTTGACCAATGTGCTATTATATGCCTATCCCACCTAAAGACTAGGATGGAGTATTTCATGCAACGAAGTGACATCCCCACACTTTTTCTTCTGATGATGAGTCAAGAGACTTAAAAACACCTACCTAGAAGTGGCTGCAAAATACGTGGTTATGTGCTGATGCTGGCATACAGAATGATATCAACACGGCTCACAGGATTTCCTTGAGAAGCCTTTGAGGGATAAGTCCAAGGAACTGGTACAGTGCTGGTGACACTGTCAAACCACATTCAGCAGTCATTGATACTAAGAGAAGAGGCAAGAGATGTGGATCTTATGGTGAGGAGAGCACAAGTACGTGTTCACCTATTTAAACCAGGCCACACTCCAAAGAAGACAGGAGTTACAAGGGATAAAGAAGGACGTGGTATTGAAGACACTTGAGACATCCCTCTGGTTCCCTGTGTGCGTAGGGTGGAATGGGATTGTCCTCCACTTCACACAGACCAATGAGGCATGAGAATACCTAAATGCTACGACTGCTGGTTGATATACAAGGCTGATTTGTAGACAATATTTTGTCACGATCTGCACAATGCTTCTCACCTTTGACTGAAGGATTTGAAAGAGCACCCAGTCTTCTGCTGATTCTGGACTGACCAAGATAAGGGTGACCCTTTCTAGTAGCCACGGTGCTGCTTGACAGGAAACGCCTAAGCAGACGGTACCCTCCAGAAGGAGTCCCAGAGGGAAAAATACCCAACTAATGTGGGAAGAAAAAACCTCAAAACAGGAACTCCTGAAAGAGGAAAAAACAAGAGTGAAAAAAGGAAAAAATTAGGAAAAATCAATCAGAGCAACAGGAACTGGAGAAAACACGACAAACAGGAGCGAGGATCACCACCAGAAGGAAGTGTTTGAGTCACCAGATCAGGACTGAGTGACTTATATACTGGAAGACAAGAAGTGACAACACAGGAACGAGAAAACAACACCATCTTGGATTGGGAAAGGCCCATAGAAAATAATAGGAAAAAGGTAGCAGTATAAAAGAAAAAAGGCATGCTGGGAAAAAGGAACAGAAAGAAGACAACATGGAAACCAGCAAGAAGACAGCATGGAAACCAGGAGAAAGAAATGACGAAGTGCACAGAAACCAGAAGAAAAGAATGAAAAAAACAAGAAGAGGAGTCCACCACCGACAAGCAAGAAGAAATGTCATGGAAATAGGTAAGTACGACACGACCGGGAGCACAAAATGTGCTTCCCGAAACGTGCCGTAACTGTGGTGCAAAAATGCAGAAGACGGTGCTCCAATAAGCGGAGTCGCAGTCCGACCGCAGCCGAAAAAAGAGATGCAGCAGTTAAGCGCAGCGTCACATATTTAGTGGTCAAGGCCAGATATACTAAAGCATTTTGTGGTTGCAAAGGGTCAGATTTGCAAAATCTGACCTTTTGTGACTGCCAAATGGTCTTTTAATATGTAACAATTACATGTAACATGTTACTGAATCACAGTTTAGGTTTGCGACTACATACAAACTCACTTTTTGGAAGAGGCATATTTAAGACGCCCCTTCCAAATAGCAATTCACAATGGGATGTATTAATATTTGCGAACAAAATCCAGTCACAAAACATGATTATTCAACCGGCAACTGGGAAGGAGTCCCCAGGGAACCCCTTCACCTTTTTGAATGTTTAAAAAACATTTTTTTAGGAGTAGGAAGTGCTCCATGGTGTCACTGTTTACTCATAAACACTGTTTGTAAACATTTTACATCTGATCCCATTTTCCTTTTAGGAAAATTGGCTGATTTTTCAAAATAAAAAAGATTGCTTTATTGAAAATCAATCACAAACATGCTGACCCAAGCATGCCACTAGCCATGTGATTGTAGCTAACAGTGTTGAGTCTCAATTTGCAA
Source organism: Pleurodeles waltl (assembly GCF_031143425.1). Classification (NCBI taxonomy): domain Eukaryota; kingdom Metazoa; phylum Chordata; class Amphibia; order Caudata; family Salamandridae; genus Pleurodeles; species Pleurodeles waltl. Next base: position 194,678,473 of record NC_090437.1, read on the forward strand.
CACTCATCATGCATTTGAAGGAATGATGTCAGATTGTGACCCAATCAAAATCAAAATGGTGATTTACAAATCAATTGTTTAGTACATAGGTTGGTTGGCAAAACAACAATTAATTTAGGAAAATTCAGTGCACAGTGTGCGACAACTTGCGCTGAGTCTTTTCGTAGTGCATCTGGTCCATAGTCTCTATGGCATTATTGTCATGTGTTTTCAACTATATTTAGCTTAAGCGTGTGTATGTCTGGTGCTCTGTTCATGCTGACTTCCTAATAAAGATTCTGAAAATAGATATATTGTAATCTCAACTGTCATTTGTCAAGATTTTTGGCAGAGATTGTCGAAACTTGTGGTCTTACACTTTCTCCAGGCGCAGATGATACCCAAATCATCCTATCCCTGTCATCTAAGGATAATCATAATGCAGAAGCCTTAAGCATCTGTCTTTCTAAGTTTTCATCCTGGATGAATGCTAATTCCCTATAGCTAAATGGGGATAAGACAGAGATTCTGCTGGTGGCCAATATTCATACCATAGTTGCTGTCACCTCTTTCAGCATTCTTAAATGGCTCAGGAAAATTCATGTCAGTCTAATTATCTCAGCCCAGAGAACTACAGTCCAGGTCTTGATTATTTCCAGGCTGACTATGGTAATATCCTTTACTTAGACATCTCGAAAACTTTCCTTAAGCGGCTCCAAATAGTGCAAAATGCCTCCACACGCCTTTTACTTCACCTGCCTAAATCACCTCCAAAGGCAGCCTGCTTCATGACCTACTCTGGCTGCCCATTGAACGTCGTGTACAATTCAAAGCTTTATGCTACATGATTAAAGGCCTATCCAGCTCTGGTCCTTTGTATCTGAGATCAATATGGCCTGATGGGTGCATGTGGGGAGCTGGCAGGGCTGCAAGGTCCCTGAGCCTCCTCCCACAGCCCCAATGAGGGACCTGTTGTGGGGTGCCCCGGGTAGGCATTGGGGCACCCCACTTAAAAAATTAAAAAAAAGATGATGTTGCCTCCTGCAGGAGCAGGGAGCCGACAGGGTTGTGGGAGCCCTGGGGCTCCCTGTAGGACACCACTATTCTTTTTTATGTCATGGGGGGCTGCAGGGAGATCTGCAGCCCCCCAGCAACATAAGAAAAAAGCAGTAAGTCTTCTGGGCCATTAAATCTATAACCCCAGGAGAACTTACCATATTTTTTTTAAGTACTCTTAGCTGCAGCTCTATGATTTTCAACTGGAGTGCGAGGCCTTCTTGTGATTGTTTTTATGATTGCATTTTTTGGGGCTGACAAATGTTAAAAGAATGACTCAGAGCCATGTTTGTTTTATTTTTTGTTTAACAACCACAATATGTATCTGATAACTTATTTTGACATTTGTCACCAACAAAATATAATATTTAAAGCCATATAAAATGAAATGGTCACAGCTGTATTTTTTATTAAAATGTTATCAAACTGTTTTATAGAAATCAATATTAAATAACATTGAATTGTGTGAATTATTGAAATATACATTTGATTAAAAATATTGATTTTTGGACAAGATGACAGATCTACCTGTTATATTCTGGTGTTGAAGAAGGCCGTGTGTGGTAGAGGTTTGGCTGCTCAGAGGCCAGGCTCTGCATCCAACCCCATGCTTTGCCTGCGGATGGTAGGCTTACTATGGGGAGCTGCCCGCAGGGCCTGTTCTCAAGCCAGGCCCTGCGGCCAACCCCCTGTTGGGTACTGCCTTTGGCCTTGCACATCAGGGTTGACTTTACGTATGATGGCAAATGTTTCTTTACATTAAACAAATCATAGGGAAAAACCAAAGCTTAAAGTGACATTATATTTGGATGAAAGTTTCAGTGGCAACATAATGTTTTAAACAATAAAAAAACTGAAATTCACCAGTTATCTAGTAGCTGACTCTAGTAACTAAAACTCATACCTCAAGTTAACTATAACACACCCTCACCATGCATTGCTAATTACTCTAGATATTACATTACTCATGACATCTTCTATGACATCATTGATGATATCACTACAACATTTGAAGTAACATCATTGATGAGAAATCTGTGCATGGCTGGGCATGAGTTACAGTTACCTTTTAGTACAAGTTATAGTTTATAGTTGCTAGTTACTAATATATGTAGATGTTACCCAGTGGCCTTTGTGTTGCTCATAACTTTGGCCACATTTGACAAATCGCCATAAGACCTTCCAAAAAGGTGCTACATTTTGACTAGTTTGTGCATGGAAAGTTTCAAGGTGGGGGGATCCCAAAATGCAAAATCCCCATGCATTTTTCATGGACCTAGGCAGAGCTACAGCAAAAACTGCTGAATGGATTTACACTAAATATTGCAGGAAGCTAAATTTTGGTCCACAGATTGTGCTTTTTGTAATTTGTTGAAAATCCATTCAGTAGTTTTTGAGAAATTAAGGTTAAAAAATACTTTTATATCTAGACACTTGGGTTTGCGGAACTCTCGCAAGAGTCCCTCAAACCCAGTTAAAAAAAATATAGCGCCCTGATTGGCCCCCACAGCTTTTTTCCATTGACCATCTTGCTCTGATTGGCTGCCAGTAAAAACCTAATTTGTTTCTGTGCCCTTCTCCAGGCCTCTATAGCTATCCGGGTCGCTGCCAGTAGCTGTTGTATTCCCTCTCCTCCATAGATATACTGCAGGTAGGGGTGCGTAAGAAATTGGTGTCTTTCTAGTGCATATGTCAGGTGGTCCCCCGGCGCATAGCCCCAGTCATTTATTACAATTTAATGTGACTCCCAATAGTTAGATTGTATATCTGGGAGGGCTATTCCTTTGTTATAGCAGGTTCACTGGAGAGCTTGCCTCCCATCCCATAGTAGCAACCGGACCTCTCTTTCAATTGTCATAAAAACCTTTTATGGGATAACATAGTAAGTGTTTTGGAGGATGTAAAGAAGTTTGGGCAGTGTAATCATTTTATACATTGCGGCCCTCCAGAGTAACGTTAAAGGTAATGATCTCCATCTTTTCACCAAATTATTAAGTAAAATGGTTTAATGTTCTGGCTAAAACTATCTTCAGTATTTTCAGTTACATAGATGCCCAAGTACCTTAATCCAGTCAAGGTAGTGCATAATCATCGCAGGATGTCGTTAGGATCTAAACGTCCTCCCACCGAGTACATAATTGATTTATCCCAGTTGATTTTATAACCAGCATGGGGCCCATATTGTTGGAAGATCTGGAATACTTTTGGGAGTGTCCTAGCTGGGTGGGTAACATATAAGGTAGCACAAAACCTGACCCTTTCTCTACAACAAACTGCCTAACGGCAACACAATGGATGGGGGAAGAACTCTTGATAACTGTGAGTACAAGACCTTCACTGATAAGAAAGATGTCAATGTGTTGTGTTCTCACTTTGCAATACTTTTTCTGATGAACACTGTTTTCAGGTTACTTGAATGTGTGCTCATGTCTGCAGCCAGGTTGTAGTGGTATGGTGTGGAATCAATACATTTACAGTGCTTACTACTCCTGATACAGTGCTAAGTTGCTTTGTGGATGTATTGCATGCTACTCTATGAGCCCAGTCCTTGTGATTAAATCACTCATAATGGTTACAGTGTGTCATGCTGTTTCCATGCCATGCCATATTTTGTAGTGTTTTTTTCTTGCTAATTTATTGTGCCAAGTCGATGAATAGGGGCTAGATTGTTATGTACCTGAGTTATATAGGATGCATCACAGCATTAATGACATTGTCGTACCTATGGATTGTTAAAGTGGTACTTCCATTCATACACAACGTTCCACACGTTTATTTGCAGGAACATATTTGCTACATGAAGCACCATACCAATGCTGTTTAGTCTGATGAGCATGGCTGTTTCAAGTTGTTTCAAGTGCAATAATACAATGAATCAATGTTTGATAATTAAGCAGCAAAGTAAATAAATACAGTACGTGCTCATAGTATAAAGTCCCAAAGAATAAAGTGTAATGTGCCTTATGTATATATCCCTAGAATACATATCTAACTAAGAAGCTGAAAATGAGCATAAGGCCTCTTAAATATTAAAGTACATATGTACAGTGTCTTAAAATCCTCAGATCAAATCAGGGTCATAAATTGCCCAAGCCAGGCGGTAACTAATGACATAGTCCATTTCAAAACCTTAAAGTGTTTTAATGTCATATGTGCATTTTGTCTCAGAGATAGGGTCCCTAATTAAAATTCCTAATCCACTCTGACACTGGTGACCAGATTAGCTCTTCTCATTGCCTTGCCCTCCGACCTTAATACTCATAAAATCTATTCTACATGTTGTACATAGCTAGGAATCATAGGGCCTGATTCCAACTTTGGAGGACGGTGTTAAACCGGCCCAAAAGTGGCGGATATACCACCTACCGTATTACGAGTCCATTATATCCTATGGAACTCGTAATACGGTAGGTGGTATATCCGTCGCTTTTGGGACGGTTTAACACCGTCCTCCAAAGTTGGAATCAGGCCCATAGTCTCCAAACTGAGAATGTTGATGGATCTGAACTTATCCAGCATCAGGCTATACCATGCGGGCTACCATAATTGCAACACAGACCAGATAACTTTCTGCTTTATATAGCCAGTTATCCTTACTAAATCCTAACCTCACTTGAGGAGTGATAATGATCTGCTTTCTGAGGATCATCTCAATGGAGGACCCCACCTCTTGGATGTAGTGGTTTAACCCTGGATATGCATCAAACATATGTACAATTTCTGCATGATCACCTCCACAATTATGATAATTAGAGTTGGTTCTCCTACCCCATCTAAGGTGAGTAAGGTGAGAGCCTGCTTTTCTTGTGTCATTGAAATCTCTGAGTGGTACCTCAGTGGAAGTGCTGGGGTGTACAGTGGTGGCCTTGCTGCCAAGACAAAGTAGCCTCCACGCTCATAGGGTCTCGCTCTCTCTGTTCTCCTATGGGGAAGAATTGTGTCAAGCTGTGTGGGGTGGACATCATCGCTTTCTTATGTGCTAGCAGGGCATGATATACATCAAACTCTCCCCTTCACTGTTTTCTAAACCTAAATAACTTGGCCAGAGTACAGTATAAATCAAATACAGTTTTACAATGCTGAATTTCAGTCTTGCAGTTAAGAGGGTTTCCCTACAAATATCCAGAGAGCACTCAAGTAACGACCCTGCCACCCCCTGTCTCTTTTCCCACCTAACATTCTAGGTCTCTAAATCATCCGGAAGGGTCTGGATTGATAAGCCATAAAACTGCCCAATTATATCACCTTGTCCTATGGCCTCAAAGATGGGAACTTTGTAAGTGAGAATTTTTTCTTATCCAATTTAGTGATAAAATCTCTGACCTGTGGATATTTAAAAAAAATATCTCTGGTCAGGCCACATTTACCCTGCAGCTCACTAAATGAACGCAGCTGATTGCCCTCAAACAAATCTCCCATTCTTGAGATACTGTGTAGTTCAGGTCTTTTACCAGCACTATCATGACATATAGCTGGTAGGTTAGATGATCCCCATAGATGCATATATTGATTAAACCTTAAGATACTAGTTCTCCTTTTAATCAACTGCCATACTTTAAAAGCCCTCTTCAATATCTTAAACGTGGTCCTTTTATAATAACCTCTTTCCATGTTTCTTAAGAAACACCCCTTAACTTCAGACTCTAGTATGAACTCATAAATAGTTGGTACCTCAAAGTAATTTATATTGTGGGTATGGCTTGTGATTAAAATCCCCATATGTTGCAGCATACACGAACAATAATACAGCATAAAGTTGGGTGCTGCCCTTTCTCCTTGATGTCAGTGATGAATCATACATCTTGCTGCCCTACGTGGTTCTTTAAAATGCCATATAAAGCTGGAGCATAAACCACCCAGCTTAGTCAGTCATTTTTTATTCACCTCCAAGGGTATAGGCCTAACATGTGAAGAACATTTGAGAGGAGAAGCTTCTTTAAGGTGTTACATCACCCACTAATGGCAAGTGTAGATTAATTCTAACTAAATCCTGCCTATCTTCTCTATCAGAAGAGCTAGATTTGGCACAAACAACCTATCAAGGGTGCGTGTTATCCTCACTCCCAGGTTGGTTGCCTCGTCCACTCCCTTCTGATGCCCCCCATTTGATCCTTTGAGTACAAACTACTTGGGTCTTACCCTCATTAAAATGATACCCTGCAATTGATCTAAAGTTTTTAGCCTCAATCTCGATCACAGCCAGAGCTTAAACTAGGATGTCATCAGTGTAAACCAAGACTTTAGAATTCATTTGCCTAACAGACACTGGCTAGATCCCCTTTTTATCCTCCAACTGAGCAATGATAAGGTCTATCCACAGTGCAAATAATAGAGGAAAACAAGGGCAGGCATACCTTGTCCCTCTCATTATAAGGATCTTCTCTGACCCCTCCCAATCAACTGAAGTTAGGTTTGGGTGCCTCATTTAAAGCCCCAATAGCTGTGATAAAACTGGGACCGAGCCTCTTCCATCTTAAAACCTCCCAAAGAAATCCCCAAGAGACTCAATCAAAGGCCTTTTTGACATCCAACAATATTAGCCATTTAGGAGTTTTTGTTACAGCAGCTATTTCTAATAAGGTGATTACCCTACGTACATTGTCAGTTGTTCCCTGACCGGGGATAAAACTGTGCTGACAGGGGGGATACCAAATTAGCAATCACCTTGCCCAGCCTTGAAGCTAAAATTTTAGAATATACTTTGGTGTCTGCATTTATTAAAGGTAAAGGTCTGTAAGACCCTGGATTTAGAGGGGGCTTACCATTTTTCCTGAAGACAACATTATTTGTCTCCTTCCATGAGGGAGGAACTAAACCTTCTGTCTGTACGTTGAGGAAGGTAGCCATCATCATTTCCCCGAGCTCTGGCAGAAAAATCCTATAGAATTTCAAGGGAATCCTATCAGGTCCTGTAGCGTTCCCTGTTGCCAGAGATCCAACTGCTTCAGCTACCTCTTCAGGAGTTAATGTTGAGGTCAAGAAAATCCCTCTCTTTCTCACTCAGGGTATTCCAGCTAACTGTGCTAAGAAAGTTGGCATAACTATATGATTGAGAAAAATATCTTCCACGTAAAGTTCTCCATAAAATTCTTTAAATACTCTAACAATCTCTACCGGAGTTTCCATCTACTGTCCTTGCTTATCTACATTAGCCTCAATCTCTTTCTGTCTTATGCGATGTGCTACTAACCTACCAGTATTTTCACCATATTCATAACATTCTCCCTTCTAATTTTGAAACTTGGCAGCTACTTCCTTACTATAATACTGGTTAATTTCACTTACAGTGATGTTCTGCATCATTTCAGAACTGTTGCTCCTTTTCCATAATACGCTTAGCCAGTGTTGCTTCCAAGAGTGAGAGATCAACAAATAGGCTTTGGATCTGCATCTATGCCCCTGCTTCTGTTTATGGAGCCTCTAGCTAAGCAATTCCTCCCAATACCTGCTTTGAGGGAGTCCCATACCACTCCCACAATATCTTATTAGCAGTGGTCCCCTGATTTACTGCCAAAAAGTCTCTTAACCATTTGTGCATGTGCTCTACATAATCTCCCTCTAAAAGAAGTTTCCTGTCAAACATCCATTCCCACATGGCTTAATAAAGCCCTTAATTGCACATTCAAGCACTAAAGAGTTATGATCTCATAGTATCTTGGGAAATATATCAAGTTCAACCTGTCCGGCCACAGATGCAGACACCAGAAAATAATCCAGATGTACCAATTTGTGGAGGGGAAAGGAAAAAGTGCATACTCAGGGTCTGCATGGTCTGGGTCCTTTAATTTGTCAACCACGCCATGATCTTTGACTAGTGGTTGAACTGCTCTGAACACAGGTGGCTTCCTGTCGGTACAAATGTGGCACCCCCGAACTTCCCTCCAACAGGTATATGTAGATTAAGACCCCCCCCAACAATGAGGGGTGCTGGCCAAGATGACAACTCCGGGTTCAGGTAATCGATGAGAGCGGGTTCATCCAAATTAGAGAAGTATACAGAGCATAAGGTAAATTTCCCCTTGCCTACCCAAAGCTCCATGATAACCCACCTCCCTAATTATCAGCCATGCTTCCATTTACTTTAGAGGTAATTTTATAGCAAGAATAGCTACCCCACCTAGAGATCATCCTCTGAGGTGTACTGCAGAGGAGCAAGTACCCCAGGTACCCCAACAACTTCCTTTTTCTACAAGAAATGTGGGTCTCCTGTATGCAAATAATATCAGGCTTCATTGCTCTCAGACCCAGTGCCATTTTACGCCTCTTACGTCTGTTATTCAGACAATATGCATCAATTGTGCAGATGTGTAAATTGCTCTGATTACTTGGATTATTCTGAGGCATTTGATTATCTTACTCCAGGTACTGACCACACATTGCTACGCTTCTCTAAAAATATCCCTTAGGCACCACATCCTGCCATTCACAAGAATACCACTTAGTGTGCCCTAAAAACTTTCCCTGCTGCAAAACACTCTTGTGCCCCAGCCCTCATCCTCATCCCTGCCCCCTTCCCTCTCCACAACCCAGCCTCCCCACCCTCCTCTCATCGCCCCAAGCCCCTCTCCCCAGCAAACACCCTTCACCACCCAAATGCAGCCATTGGACCTTCCATGACCCGTAGATGGATGTATACTCCCCCCCCACCCAGGCATGCTTTCCCCAACAAAAAGCTTTAACTCATGTAGAGGGCACCTACAAACTATAGTCTGGTGGTTAGCCTTATGTATGCCCAAGAGGGTGAAGGACATCACAATATCGTTATCATTAAGCAACCACCAATCACCACATCATTATTACAAATCCTACCCCTCCAAGACTTTATTCAGGAACATAGTGGATCCCCCATTATCACCAATATCATTTCTTAAGGGATAGAACTCTTCAAGCCCTACAAGCCCTATATTACCCAAGGCTCTCAAGAAATGTTTTTGCCTTGACCTCAAAAGTAAAAAAGTAGGTTTTATCTTGCTGAATAATCCTTAACTTAGCAGGGTTCATTAGAAACGCCTGTGCTTCTTTAGGTTGGACAGGCTGAATCATCTGCGTTAGGGGCCACTGCCTTTCCACTGTTGTATGACAAAAGTCTGGTTTAAAAACAAAATGTGTGCCTGTCACCGTTCGTTTTGAGTCAGGGCGGGCTTCAAAAATGGCAATGGAAGTTGCCAAACAATACTAAAATTGCCCTTGGCTTGCCACCCTCTTGCTCATTGACCTGGTGTTGCCTGGAAGGAAACCTATGTGCTCTGTGGACCACCATGTCCCAATTCCACTATGTTAGTTCCAGAAAGGTATTCTTAAATAGATAAATATTAGAAGTTCAAACAACATCTTTCTCTGCCCCTTCCTTTACCCCAAGGACCCTCAAGTTGTTGCGCCTTAGTCTGTTTTCAAACTCCTCGAGCTGCCATTGGGCCTTAATAGTAGTTACTCTATTCTTCATTTACAATCAACTTATCATAAACTTCAGAGCAAGCTTTTGCAACTTTTCTATTGACACCTTGAACTTTTCTGTTGGCAGCCTGCGCCTATGACTATCAGCTCTAGTTTCCTCCCTCTGGGCCATGATTCCCTGATGGATAGCCTTCAAAGTAGCGGAATCAGCATTGGCCATACCACCCTATCTGAGTGGATGACGAACACTCTTTCCGCCTTGGCATTGCCAAATAGTCACATTGTAGGCCAGCCATTGTCTCTATAATCCAGATTTGGTGGGTTGACTTTCTTAACAGTTTGCAAGGGGGCTTTATCACCAGAAGTGTCCAAGAGGGCCTCACCTCCTTCACTCATGTCGCTAGAGCAGCTTACAGTACTGCCTCTACCTCTCGTTCTGATCCATTCATCTGTGTCTTCATCGGACTAATCAGCTTTATCCAACAGTGAAAAGAAGTGTTCCACTTTGTCGGCCTCTGCCCCAGTCTAGACCAAAACATTTATACCATTGTTTTCTTGTTTGTGGACACTAGCATTCCCCAATGTAGCCTCCCCAGCCTTCTGACTATGGGTTTGTTCACTGTAGGGCTCTTTATGCCCTTCTGCCCCTAGTATACAGGTGTTGCTTGCCACACACCCGGATTCAGGTTCCCCACTTAAAGCAACATCGACCCCCTGCATGGAGGCATTCATCATACTGCAAGCGCCCCCCGTGTCTTCCATGTTAATCATTTGCAAGTCACTTTCACTTGACACAGGGGTGGGGAATAGAGGCTTGCAGCAAAGTACTCACTGTTACAGTTGTCGCTGTTGATGCCTCAGTCACTGTTTCCTTACACATGTGACAAAAAGGCTTATTTTGTCATGGTTAGCCCCCACTTTTTGCCTGGTATTTGATGTAATCTCAAAGTTGTTGGTGCCTAGTGCCCCTACTAACCAGGTTCCCTGGGCCAGATCTCTTTCCCTAAAACTGTTGTGATGCATTGGGACAATTGGCAACACCTTTAGCTGCAACTATAAGTCCCTAGTAAATGGTGTTTAGGTACCCAGAACATGGGCTACTAAGGGCAGGGCCCTGAGGGCAGCAGCAGAGTTTGTGCCACTCTCAAGGGCCACGCATCCAGAAGCACCCAGCACTGCCACTACAGGCTGAGTGTTCTGATGCTGTTAGGGTTTGTGCACAGCAAAGAGCATGTCCCCTCTCACTGCACTAGTGGGTTCTGTAATAGTTTCCTTTTAAACTTACTATTGAAAGCCTTTCTTGTTATCTCAACTTCCCCCCCCCCCCCAGGCTTCTGTGTATGTTGTTTAATGTGCTGTTTTGTTTACACATTGGGCCTTGCTTTTACCAAGGCTTCTTTAAAACACTCCTCTCTAGGCCACGTGTTAATTTAACTCATTTGCATAATAACTGAAACTCTGCACACCTTTCAAGAACATGTGCAGCATGTGAGGACCACACCCAGCTCTTCAAACCACACCCAGCTCTGCACACCTTTCAAGAACATGTGCAGCATGTGAGGACCACACCCAGCCCTGTCTATAAAAGGCAGCCCTCGAGCCTCGCCCAGTGCTTGTGCTCGTCTACCTCCCGCTTACCTGAGGACAGATCCCTCGGCGCTGGCACTCCTGCTCTCTACAGACTTTCATTGGCTTCAATGGGCGCAGCTGCTGGCTCTTCCTTCTTCCGGTTTCCGGTTCCTCCTTGCCTCAGCCTCTCTCCTACAAGCAACCTGCAAAAGAGAAAGAAGACAAGGTTAGACTGATCAGTATCTCTTGCCAGCAACAAGTAAGTGCAAAACTTTTATTACCTGAAAGAACTTTGACAACAATTTCTGGATTCGTGTATAGACAATTTGAAACAAGATACCTTCCACGAACATTGTGATTCAAACTCTTTGTTACAACAATACTTTGCGGAACTTTGTGAAGCAAACATTTTTTTTATGGAACTTTTAAGAATCGAACCGTGGAAACCATTAACAGCAAGGCAAACAGTAAATCAAGGACTTGCACAAATTACATGCTGTATTTTGACGTAAAAGTACAGTATTTGTTTTATAAAAGATTCTGGAAATATGGGAAAAGTGAGTCTGCTATTGGCAATTTAGGCTTTAGTTATATTAAGATGAATGTTTGATATTGATAATTCTGATAACGGTATTTGTTTAATGTTTTAGAAGCTTTAGAGTAATAGAAAGCACATCCCAGAGCAGTAACACATTCCAAACCTGGAAACTAGAGACCAGGATCCAAGAGGTACTTTTAGAAGAAAATTTCTAATAAATAAAGGGATAGTCAGGAACCCAGTTAGGAATAGGATGTACTTATCTGTTCTTTGTTTATGTTTCATTAGGCACCAGTTTCTACCGAAGTCAGAGAGGGCCGCAGATTTGTGCAGCACTTCAACAGTGGAAACGCAAGAACGCTGTTGTCTCTTTATTTTATTTTATCCACTTCCCTTGAACTTCTGTTCTTAGTGCACTGTTTTAAAAACTAGTGTGCTGGAACAAGCAGTTTCAGGGTGGGGTCGGATTGTCTTCAACCTCCATCAGAACTGAACAAGGACTCAGGTGAGCTGGGCTTTGACAGAAGCACAAGCCTTAAATAAAATAAAAAAAAATCAGTTCTGGTGGACGATGAATATCGGGGAAGAAATAGAGGGCATTGACGTCACGGATATGGCGCAGGCCCTAAATGAGGACTTGGCTCATAATGAATCAGTGTCTGGCATCTTGCAACATATGCAAGAGGAAATAGAGAGATTAAAGATGGAGAATACCTCTTTAAAACAGGATTTAAGCAGGTATAAATTTAGGGTATCTCAGTGGAACACAGCTTTTACGCCTTTGTTTAAAACCTCCTCAGAGACAGGGGCGCCATCAAAACATACAACTTTGCCTCCCCCAGTTGAGGTCACTGTTAATGTTCCTAATGCTGTGCCCTTAGCAGCACCTGAACGTTTTCATGGAGATAGTAACAAATTCCATGTTTTTATCAATCAATGTCAATTACACTTCGTTTGTAAGCCACAACAGTTCCCTACTGATGCTACGAAAGTGGCATTCGTCTTGTCTTATTTGGGTGGCACAGCAGCCAATTGGTCAATTCCTTTCGTGGAGAGAGATGATCCCATCCTCCATAATTGGAATCAATTTAAACGTACCATGACCAGCCTTTTTGCAAAACACACTTTCATGCAGGCAAGTGATAATGAGCTTTTAAATCTTAAACAAGGTAACAAGGATTTATTGACCTATCTCACTAGTTTTAATCGTTTACTCACCGAGACACACTGGCCAGAAGAAAAGCGTGTCTCCCTTTTCTATAAAGGTTTGAGAGACGAGTTAAAAGACGCGCTGGCTCATATCGTTGATTTGCCAGAAGACTATTCGGACTTTGTAGATTTAGTTGTGAAATTAGAACATAGACTAGGAGAAAGAAAGGGAGATAAATACAAACTGGAATCACGGTTAACTTGTATTAGACACGAGAAGAAAGACCCAGATAATAAACTCCCTGAACCTGAGCCTATGCAAATAGGGACACTCAGAGGTTCACTCACATCAGAGGAAAAAGAAAGAAGGAGAAAACTTCAATTATGTTTATATTGTGGAAGGGCAGGTCACTTTGCCAGAGAATGTCCAGTAAAGCCTAAAAATCCACGAAAGGGTGCTGTTTCCTCCACCTCCTCAACTGAATCGGGAAACGATTAAGCTCAACAAGGGGAGAGGTTACTTGTTCGAGAAAACATCTTAATCAAACCTCTAATGCTGCAGCCTTCATGGTACCGCACATACCTAGACATTTCATAATTCAGGTCGTTTTAATTGTTACTACCCAAGTGAGGCATTCTCTCCCTGTCCTACTGGACTCAGGCGCGACAGGAAATTTTGTGGATAATGAGTTAGCTGAAAACTTAGGACTTCCTATGTGCCTAAAGCCTTGTCCAGAAGCAGTATGTGCAGTGGATGGGTCAGAATTGACCTCTGGATTAATCACAAAACAAACAAGCCCACTTGTTATGGTCTGTCAGAACGGGCACACAGAGGTGATTAGCTTTGATCTGATAGATACTCCTAATTTTGGTTTGATTCTCGGGGTACCCTGGTTAACAACTCATAACCCAAAAATTGATTGGGTGAATAGAAATGTTACTTTGGATTCCTCTTTCTGTAGAACCAATTGCTATCAAGAAGCAGGTACAGAACAGAGCACAGTATTACACTGTGCTAGTGTTATACAAGATGAACCAAGTCTCCCTCCTGAATATTCTGACTTTAAAGACGTCTTTGATCCAGTAAAGGCTAGTGTGCTGCCCCCACATAGGTCTTATGACTGTCGTATAGATCTTATCCCAGGAGCCCCTTTACCTAATAACAGAGTATATGCTTTGACTGACGAAGAAACCAAATACTTAAGAACCTACCTAGATGACCTACTACATTCTGGGTTCATCTGTCATTCCACATCTCCGGTGTCATCTCCACTCTTTTTTATCCCGAAGCCGGATGAATCCCTGTGCGCGTGTATCGATTATAGAGGACTAAATAAGGCTACAATAAAGAATAAATATCCTCTTCCTCTAATACCTGTGTTGTTGGATCAGTTAAGACATTCTACTGTATACACTAAACTAGATCTACGGGGAGCTTACCACCTGGTCCGAGTAAAAGAGGGGGATGAGTGGAAGACAGCTTTCAAGACAAAGTTTGGTTTATTTGAGTACACAGTAATGCCCTTTGGGTTATGTAATGCCCCTGCGGCCTTTCAGTTCTTTATAAATGAGGTCCTACACGAATTCCTGGACGTTTGTGTCATAGTATACATAGACGACATCCTCATTTACTCTAAGAACTCAGAAGAACACACCCAACATGTTCGTGCAGTATTATCAAAGTTAAAAGAAAATCATCTTTTTGCTAAGTTAGAAAAGTGTACTTTTAATGTCAGCAAGGTGGACATTTTAGGATACTGCCTGTCACCTCAAGGAATAACTATGGATGTAAAGAAAATCAGTGCTATTGCTGATTGGCCAGAACCATCCTCTGTAAAAGATATTCAGAAATTTCTGGGTTTCGCCAATTTTTATAGGAGGTTTATTGCACATTTCGCAGACATTGCGGCCCCAATAACTACCTTGTTGCGGGAAGGGCAACGATTTCTTTGGACTGATGAGGCGGCACACTCCTTTCAACTCCTAAAACAAAAGTTCACTTCAGCCCCAATTCTGAAACATCCTGATCCTGACTTGCCTTTTTTTGTTGAAGCGGATGCTTCACAAGTAGCTTTAGGAGGAGTTCTCTCTCAACGAGATGCAGTAGATGGCCAGTTACATCCTATAGCCTTCTATTCCAAAAAGTTATTACCAGCTGAACAAAATTACACTGTGGCTGAAAGGGAACTAATAGCTATCAAAGTAGCCTTTTCAGAATGGAGGCACCATTTAATGGGAGCCAAGTACCCAGTTACAATCTTTTCTGACCATAGGAACCTACAGTTTTTTGGATCACTTAAAGCACTAACACCACGTCAGATGCGCTGGTTAATTTTTTTTAGCACATTTGACTTTGTAATAACCTATAGACCAGGTGCACAACAAATTCAATCTGATGTGTTATCTAGATACGGACATACTTCAGACATGAAACAAGATAAAATAGGAGAACCCATTATTCCTCCCCAAAAGTTTTTGGCACCAGTACAACAGAAGGATTTCATCACAGATCTATATAATGCACACATGCAAATAGCACCTCAGGATTGGTTAAAAGATTCCCATAACACAATACAACGAGGTTTATTGTATCACGACAACATGCTGTTAGTGCCCACCTCTGAATTACAAACACAGGTGATAATTTGGCATCACGCCTCACCGTTGGCAGATCATCCTGGTTGGGTAAAAACCCTGGAAAATGTGCAAAAACACTTTTGGTGGGACACTATAAGAAAGGATATTAAGCAATTTGTCACTACCTGTCCAATTTGTGCAAGACATAAATCTTCTCATAAGGCCCCTGACGGTTTGTTAATACCAATGCCAACACCCAAGCAACCTTGGCACACTGTGAGCGTAGACTTTATTGTAGGTTTACCACCTGTAAAATCTTTCACAACAGTGTTGGTTATAGTGGATTTTTTATCTAAAATGGCACATTTTGTACCATTACGGAAATTACCCACGGCGGCAGAAATTGCCGATATTTTTATAAGGGAAATTGTGCGTTTACATGGTTTGCCAAGCAAAGTGGTGTCAGACCGAGGGAGCCAGTTCAACTCTAAATTTTGGAAAGAATTATGTAAAAAACTGAAAATAGATGTGGCATTATCCACTGCTTTCCACCCAGAGACAGATGGACAGACTGAACGACTGAACCAAACCTTACTTCAAACGCTACGTTGTTTATTGGCTGATTATTCTAGTGAATGGTTGGAAGCTCTCCCTGTAGCGGAGTTTGTTTATAATAATACTGAGCATTCAGCTCTACTTTGCTCACCATTCTATTTCTTGCAGTGGTATCATCCAAGAGCTATACCCATTTTGTTAGAAGATTCTCTGTTACCTACAGTAACGGATAGACTAACAAGGTTAGGTGACATACAAGACAAAGCCAGGAAACATTTATTAAAGTACAAGGAAAGAATGAAAAGACAAGCAGACAAACACAGATCTGAGGCCCCAATGTATAAAATCGGTGACAAGGTATGGCTCTCCTCAAAGAACCTAAACATAGAGGGATCCCGAAAGCTGCAACCACGTTTCATTGGACCCTTTAGTATAACTGCCATAGTAAACCCGGTAACAGTAAAATTAGATTTACCAAAAGAATATCCAGTACATACTACATTCCATGTGTCCTTGCTTAAGCCGTACAATCCAAAAACCCGACCTGAACCACCACCTCCACCCATACCAATTAAGGGAAATCTAGAATATGAAGTGAAAAGCATAAAAGACTCAAAAAGAATTAGTGGACGTCTGTTTTATTTAGTAGAATGGAAAGGATATGATGAATCTGAGAATTCATGGGAACCAGCATCATATGTACATGCCCCACAGCTGATTAGACGGTTTTATTTAAAAAATCCAGGAAAACCCCGTCCTGTAGGAGGGCCTTTGAGGGGGGCAACTGTTAGGGTTTGTGCACAGCAAAGAGCATGTCCCCTCTCACTGCACTAGTGGGTTCTGTAATAGCTCCCTTTTAAACTTACTATTGAAAGCCTTTCTTGTTATCTCACCTTCCTCCCCCCCTAGGCTTCTGTGTATGTTGTTTAATGTGCTGTTTTGTTTACACATTGGGCCTTGCTTTTACCAAGGCTTCTTTAAAACACTCCTCTCTAGGCCATGTGTTAATTTAACTCATTTGCATAATAACTGAAACTCTGCACACCTTTCAAGAACATGTGCAGCATGTGAGGACCACACCCAGCTCTTCAAACCACACCCAGCTCTGCACACCTTTCAAGAACATGTGCAGCATGTGAGGACCACACCCAGCCCTGTCTATAAAAGGCAGCCCTCGAGCCTCGCCCAGTGCTTGTGCTCGTCTACCTCCCGCTTACCTGAGGACAGATCCCTCGGCGCTGGCACTCCTGCTCTCTACAGACTTTCATTGGCTTCAATGGGCGCAGCTGCTGGCTCTTCCTTCTTCCGGTTTCCGGTTCCTCCTTGCCTCAGCCTCTCTCCTACAAGCAACCTGCAAAAGAGAAAGAAGACAAGGTTAGACTGATCAGTATCTCTTGCCAGCAACAAGTAAGTGCAAAACTTTTATTACCTGAAAGAACTTTGACAACAATTTCTGGATTCGTGTATAGACAATTTGAAACAAGATACCTTCCACGAACATTGTGATTCAAACTCTTTGTTACAACAATACTTTGCGGAACTTTGTGAAGCAAACATTTTTTTTATGGAACTTTTAAGAATCGAACCGTGGAAACCATTAACAGCAAGGCAAACAGTAAATCAAGGACTTGCACAAATTACATGCTGTATTTTGACGTAAAAGTACAGTATTTGTTTTATAAAAGATTCTGGAAATATGGGAAAAGTGAGTCTGCTATTGGCAATTTAGGCTTTAGTTATATTAAGATGAATGTTTGATATTGATAATTCTGATAACGGTATTTGTTTAATGTTTTAGAAGCTTTAGAGTAATAGAAAGCACATCCCAGAGCAGTAACACATTCCAAACCTGGAAACTAGAGACCAGGATCCAAGAGGTACTTTTAGAAGAAAATTTCTAATAAATAAAGGGATAGTCAGGAACCCAGTTAGGAATAGGATGTACTTATCTGTTCTTTGTTTATGTTTCATTAGGCACCAGTTTCTACCGAAGTCAGAGAGGGCCGCAGATTTGTGCAGCACTTCAACAGTGGAAACGCAAGAACGCTGTTGTCTCTTTATTTTATTTTATCCACTTCCCCCCTTCCCTTGAACTTCTGTTCTTAGTGCACTGTTTTAAAAACTAGTGTGCTGGAACAAGCAGTTTCAGGGTGGGGTCGGATTGTCTTCAACCTCCATCAGAACTGAACAAGGACTCAGGTGAGCTGGGCTTTGACAGATGCAGTCCTAAAAGACAATGGCCCTCATTCTGACCTTGGCGGGCGGCGGAGGCCGCCCGCCAAAGTCCCGCCGTCAGGTTACCGTTCCGCGGTCGAAAGACCGCGGCGGTAATTCTGACTTTCCCGCTGGGCTGGCGGGCGGTCGCCTTCAGACCGCCAGCCAGCCCAGCGGGAAAGAGGCTTCCACGATGAAGCCGGCTCGGAATCGAGCCGGCGGAGTGGAAGCTGTGCGACGGGTGCAGTTGCACCCGTCGCGTATTTCACTGTCTGCGCAGCAGACAGTGAAATACATGTAGGGGCCCTCTTACGGGGGCCCCTGCAATGCCCATGCCAGTGGCATGGGCACTGCAGGGGCCCCCAGGGGCCCCGCGACCCCCCCTACCGCCATCCGGATCTCGGCGGTCCGACCGCCGGGATCTGGATGGCGGTAGGGGGGGTCGGAATCCCCGCGGCGGTGCAGCAAGCTGCGCCGCCGCGGAGGATTCAATGGGGCCGCGGTACACTGGCGGGACCCCGCCAGTGGTGCCGGTCCGACCGCGGCTTTACCGCCGCGGTCGGAATCCCCATTGGAGCACCGCCGGCCTGTCGGCGGTGCTCCCGCGGTCCTCCGCCCTGGCGGTCAAAGACCGCCAGGGTCAGAATGACCACCTATCTCTACATAGCACACAGCCTGTGTGCCATGTCCACTACACACTTCATGCACTATAAGTAAGCCACCCCTCTGGCAGGCCTTCCAGCCCTAAAGCAGGGTACACTATATTGTATGTGTGGGCATAGATGCATGATCAATATGTCCCTACTGTGTCCTTGTCAAACCTGGGACATAGCAAGTGAATAGAGCAGCCATCTTAATACATGTGCTGGGCACTGGTCAGTGTGAGTTTCACAGCTACACGATGGCTACTCAGAACGCTGGGTTGTTTAATATCAAACAACTCAGAATGATAAATCCAAACTGGTACCAGTATTGGATTTATTACAAATGTACCCAGGGGTCACCTTAGAGATGCCCTCCTGCAAAAGCTAACTACCATGTCATGGTTGCTGGACAGTCACAACCAGCCTGCCACCACCAGACAAGATTCTGGAACTCTGGGGTGAGAGATCCTGCTCTAGGGGGTTCCAGAACAAAGCCCTTCCTGTGTGGAGGTGCAAACACCCCCTCCCTCAGGAATGTGCAGTGCCCTGGTAGTGAGCTTCAAAGGGCTTACCGCCCTTGAAACTTAACCCCCAAGCATACTGCTAGCAGCAGATGGCTGCCTCCATTGCAAACCCCCACTTTTGGTGGGAGCAACGGTGAGGAACCACACAAAGGACAGGAGGAGTGGTCTTCCCCCGCTTGCACCACCCCTAAGGTGTTGCATGCGAGGTGACCCCTCCATTTCATTGTCCTCCATTTTGCATGGAAGGAAAGTAGCCAACTAGGTGTAGTGAAGTGACCTCTGCCCATAGAAAGTGGTCCCTTAGTGGGTGTAGCCACCCTAAGGTACTAGATACTCCCCTGAACACCCACTAAATACAGTATTTAGTGGGCATTCCTAGACCAAGAAATCAGATTCCAAGGACAAAAGAAGACTAGCAACAAAGAAAACCTAAGGCTCGAGAACTGAAGTTCTGCTGCACCAAGAAAATGCGCCATACCCTGCCTGCTGCACCCATGATTTAACGATCATCGCTGAGGAGTTGCTTGGACGTTGGGCAGATCCTAAAAAACCCCAGAGGACCTTCACTCTTTGAAAATCACCAAAGATCTCCCTCCAGAGTGAAGGCATCACTCTCCTGCAACCCAAGACCAAAGACCCAGTGAAGGCCACTTCACTGACTGACTGCAGACCAAGGAACTGGATGTCGAAGCTGGACCAATCTCCACCCGACAGACCATGAGGACAAACCCTGCAAGTGTGCCAAGTTTGTTGGCACTGCACCCTCCAGTGGCCAAATGTGCAATAGCTCGAGGTACTGGTCACCTCATGTCTGACACCAAGAAGGACAGTCCATGCTGGACTGAAAAAGGACCACAAGGAAGACCCAGTCGAGGGACTTCAGAAACTACCAGGGCTTCCCACCAGTGTGCCCCTGCTGACTTGCAAGTGACCCTCAAAGAGACCTACCTCCTGCTTCCAAGGACACCTTTTGCACAGCTCCTGGCTCAACAATTCGCTCTGCACCCGGCTGCCCTGTGTCTTGCACCAAAGATCCAGCTATGCCGTAAGGGTCCCACACCCCTTGCGACCTTGGCACTCCAAGGGGACCCACAAGACTTACCTTTAAGTCCAACTGTGCAGTGCTTTTCCAAGTGATCCCCTTCAGTGGCCTGGCACCAGCAACTTTCTGCAGCTGCTGCCGCCAAAAAACCCGGAGCCACCCAAACTTCTCCAGCTGGTCCATAGTGCCCACCGATGACCTCAACATACCTGCAAAAAGAGAAATTGATAAATGCATTGCCTGATTGTTAAAT
The DNA here is from genome assembly GCF_031143425.1 of Pleurodeles waltl. Lineage (NCBI taxonomy): Eukaryota > Metazoa > Chordata > Amphibia > Caudata > Salamandridae > Pleurodeles > Pleurodeles waltl. The sequence continues at coordinate 194,698,967 of NC_090437.1, forward strand.
GGTTTGGTAAATGAAGGTAGCACACAAGAGTCTGGACAGGATGTTTGGTTCTGTTTTATTGATTCTTTTATATGTATGTATATATATATATATAATAGATAGATATATGTGTATAGCCAGGATAGACCTTCCATTAGTTAAATTCTTTGTTTTGGGTCTCTTCTTCTGTCTTCCTAGGCATTTGGCCACTTTGTACTGGCTGGTGAAGGACCCTCGAGCATTACAAGAGACAAAAACGGACTTGTGGTCAGGTATGTGATTTTAAGATATCTTTTGCTTTTATAAATAAAGGGAGGGAAGGGCAGGTCAGTGAGGGGGTTAAGAAGTAGTGAAATATAATACCAACGCCCGTGTTTCCCCATGTGTCTTTTGTTGTTTGTCTAATTTATAGTACTCCCTTGTCCCTCAGCCCCGCCATCCCTGCCCTTTCGCATTCCAAGTGCTCTTTTGAATCCAGTGCCAGCCCCAAGCATGTACCTGGCTAAGCCACGTCCCTCCTGGAATGTGACTGGAGTTGTCAGGGTGGGTCCTGCCCTGGAATATCCGGCACCTCAGGGTAGTCCTTCCTCTTCTGATGTCCTTCTTCTTTCTTCTCAGGTCTCCTCTCCTCTAGCAGGTCGTTTTCGGTGATTCTGCCCTCCTTGTCTCTTTTCTGTTTTTTGTCTTCTTCTTTCTGTCTGCTCTCCTCAGTGCCCACAGGGTACTCTGTAATAGACCTGGGGATTCAATGGGAGGAGCGCTCTGTGCTTCCTTCTGTTCACATTGATTTTATGTGCATTTTGAATGTTTTTCTCCATTGATTCCTATGATGCATAATTATGCACCAAAAGACTATTTTTGCTGAAACTTCAAGAATTCATAACTTAAAAAGTACTTACCTGATTTTTGAAGATCTTGGTTTAAAAAATGATATAAAAATCTAAAGTATTTTTATAAATTGGTCTTGCGTTATTCTTTTGAGTGTGTGGTCTCATGTATTGATACTGTGAGTACAACAAATGCTTTGCACTTCTCCAAGATTAGCCTAACTGCTCGACCAAACTACCATAACAAATATAGCATTAGGTGGTTTAGTTTATACCTCTGTAAACCAATATGTGGTTGTCTCATCTGCCTGCGCTCCCGCTGGAGTTTCCTGTCCAGGTTTTCAAGGCTCCCACTGTTTTGGGGCCCATCCTGGCTGGCGGGGGCTGAAACCTCTTCCAGCGCTGCTTCCGCTGCTTCCAAACTGTGTGGGTCCAAAATTGTCCCAACATCTGCTTGGTCAGCCGACCAAACGTAACAGCACACACCGCCCTCGGCCAGCAATGCCCGCAGCTGGTGGACGCTGCATGGCCAACGAGCATAACAGCCAGGGACTCACATCACTGCACTTTTTGCACTGAACACACAAGAGGGAAGAGTCTGTATGGCCACCTCACACGGTCATCATCCTTTGCTGTATGCCATAATTCAGAGTTTCTCTTTCGCGTCAAATAGGGCATCATTGATACGACAGCATTTCATAAAAAATGCAAACACAGACATCTTCGATAGTTCAACAATTCAATCTTTGCATGATGCATGGAGATTTTACCTTTGTCTACACACTTAAGAATTATATTTAAAAAAAAAAAACACATTCAAGTTCAGCAAAAACAGAAGCAATAGCAAAGCTGAGAGGTCTGGCATTAGCTCCCACACATTTGGCTTGTTCTGTTGCGCCGCAGCAGCGTACTGGGGCCGCTGCGGTGCAACATGCAGGGAACGTGGCAGCCCGTGGGCAGACCGCGGGGAAAGCTGCGGCTCGGATTCAGGGTCGCGGCACACGCCGCGGCCCATTTCTCCGGCCGCCAGTTCCAGGACAGGCGTGGCAGGATAGAAGACCCAGAGTCGGGTCTCGTTCCTTGCTGTGCTCAGCGCACGCAGCACATTTAATTAATTAAAACACATCAGGGATTCCCCGGGGAACCCTCCTTGCCACCACTTACCTTTTACACGGCCAAAAGCCGTATGCATGCACATGGCTCATTTTTATGCATGCTTTTCCCCTTCCCAGCATGCTGTTCACTTCCTCTTTTCCCTGCATGCATTATTTCCCTTTTCTTAGGAGCATGTTTTCTATTCTAGTTCTGATCTTTTTCCCAAACCAAGATGGTGGTTTTACTACTTCCTGTTTTCCACTTCCTGTCTAGGGGTATATAAGGGGAATCAATCCTTCTTCTCATTGCGTTGCAACACTCCTGTGGTGGTAGTCACGCTCCGGCTGGTTTCCTCTTGTGGCGCCAGTTGTTCTTGATCTGTCTTCCGTCTCCAGAATTCCTGAATTCCAGAATCTTAAGTCCTAACGTCCTTGTGTCCTCCTTCTGTTTCAGGGAGTTCCTGTTGGAGGTTTTTTACCCTTTTGGGTTTTTTCCTCTGGGACTCCTTCTGGAGGGCACGGACTGTAGTGGCTTACTATTGTCAAACAGCACCGTGACTACCGGAAGGGGTCGCCCCTACCTCGGCCAGAGCAGGACTTGCACGAACCGGGGCCGCTCACCACCTCTCTCCAACCTCGACGGTAAGCCCAGGGTGAATCGTGACAGATTGCAACACCCAAAACTCCAGTTGCAGTCCGGAACCATGGAGAGTCCAGTGATGAGTACAGAACCAACAAGCCAAACCCTGCTCTTGACTTTACAACAACAGGCCCAAGAACTCCAACAGCTACGTACCGAAAACACTGTCTACCGACAAGCCTTCGCCTCTAGAACCACTGATGTTCCTACGGTCTCCGCTACTACGCCTCGTTTCTCCGGGGATCCTAACAAATTAAGAGAGTTCCTGGATGCCTTGACGGTCTATTTCGCATTCCGCCCCTCACAATTTATGCAAGACAAGACCAAGGTGGGGTATTTGATTAGCGCCCTATCTGGCCCAGCTTTAGCATGGGCAACTCCTTTAGTGACAAGCAACGACCCTAGCTTGTCTAATTATTCCAGCTTTGTCACTGCCTTTAAGCAGATGTTTGAGCGCCCTGGACTTGAGTCTTCAGCAGAAGAAGCTCTCTGCGATATTCAACAAGGAAATCAGGACGTATTACAATACATCACTCGTTTCAGACAATTGGCAGCAGAGACTTCTTGGGTGGAGCGTACCTTGGTGACCCTGTTTCGCAGGGGTCTCAGAGAGGACATTAAGGACGAACTGGTGCACTCTGCCAGAATAGAGAATCTTAAGGGGTTAATGGATCAGACCTTGACGATAGAATATCGGTTAAATGAGCAAAGAATGGAGAGAAAGAAGAGTCGCTTACCATCATACTCAGTGACGTCCTGCACCCTTCCTCATCATTCCGAGGAGGTTCGTCCTGAAACTAAGGGTGCTACAGATGAAGAGCCTATGCAAATCGACATAGCTCGAGGGCCATTATCATCTAGTGAGCGAGGAAACAGATGAAGGAAAGGACTTTGTCTGTATTGTGGTGCTGCTGGTCATCTAATTCGCACATGTCCCGTCCATCCAGCCAAGCCGTTGGGAAACGCCAATTCCCGTCCTCAGTAAGAAGGGTGAGGACGGGATATTGCGAAATACCTTCCATTTGTTCCTCAAGGGAGGAAGGAACTGCTCTTTTCCTTTTACCCGTTATCCTCCACTTAACTGATGGCCGGGAAGAAAGGGCTCTGGCCTTGCTGGACTGTGGAGCCAGTGGTATCTACCTAGATGAAGCATGGGCCAGGGAAAGACAGATTTTGCAAATACCTAAGGAAGTACCAGAACAAGTCCACACGGTGGATGGATCACTCTTGGTCTCAGGACCAGTACAGTATACCACCCCTACCCTATGTCTCCAATTCGGGAAACATCAAGAAAACCTTTCTTTTGATTTGATTTCTTCACCACATCACGTTATGATCCTGGGAATTCCATGGCTCACTCGGCATAACCCTTACATTAACTGGGAAACAAGAACCATTTCTTTATCCTCTCACTTCTGCCAACACCACTGCTACTTAGCAGGAGACTATTGGTCCCCAAAGAGTCTCTTAACGGCACCCCCTAAGGTGGGATGTTCTATTAACGTCCTACAGGGAGTACCCAGACATTATCAAGAATCTGCCGATGTATTCCAGAAACCAGAAGGACCTGAACTGCCACCCCATAGAGAATACGATTGCGCCATTCCTTTGGAACCAGATGCCGTGGTTCCTTTTGGGCGAATGTACTCTCTAACAGAACCTGAGAAGCAGATCCTCAAGGAATACCTAGAGGAGAACATACAGAGTGGATTGATTGCTCCCTCCTCTTCACCTGCAGGGGCTCCTCTCTTCTTTGTGCCAAAGAAGACGAAAGACTTGCGTCCCTGTATCGATTTTAGAGGATTAAACAAGATCACTACTAAGGATCGGTACCCGCTACCTCTTACTAAGGACATCTTAGAAGCTGTCAGAGGGGCAAAGAGATTCACCAAGTTGGATCTTAGAGGAGCATACCATCTTTTAAGGATAAAGGAAGGGGATGAGTGGAAGACCGCCTTCAGAACACCTTTCGGTCACTATGAATACCGAGTAATGCCATTTGGGCTCACCAATGCCCCCTCCATTTTTCAAAGATTCATGGACTCTATTTTTTCCGATCTTCTACAACAAACAGTGGTTGTTTATCTAGACGACATTTTAATATTTTCTGTCCACCCAGAACAACACACTAAACATGTTCTCCAAGTCCTAGAGAGACTCAGACAACACCGTTTATTCTGCAAACCAGAAAAATGCGAGTTTGATCAAACAGAGGTAAAATACTTGGGATATTGCATTAACCAAACCGGGGTTGCCATGGATTCAGATAAGGTTCAAGCTTTACTGGATTGGCCGTCCCCCTCTTCCATCAAAGAAACTCAGTGCTTTTTGGGATTGGCCAATTTCTATCGACAATTTATAGCGGACTTTGCCCAGAGAACCAGTTATATTACTCAAACCCTTAAAAAAGACAATCTAAGGAAGGGTTTTTGTTGGACACAAGACGCAGAGTTGGCTATTCAAGAATTAAAGAAAGCCTTCATTCAAGGTCCCATTTTACGGCACCCAGACACCAACAAACAGTTCATCGTTGTCACCGATGCCTCCGAAAGAGCCATAGGGGCTGCCTTACTACAGAAATAAGACGATGATGAGTTAGAGCACCCTGTATTCTACCTTTCACACATATTATCCGATTCAGAGCAGAATTATTCAGTGTTAGAACGAAAGTTACTCGCCTTGAAGACCGCGTGCACGGAATGGAGACACTTCCTGATGGGCTCGAAAGAACCCTTTGAAGCTCGGACAGATCACCGAAACTTACAATGCTTGAGAAACTTTCAGTGTCAGAATAGCCGGCAGGCTCGATTGGCTTTCTTTTTCAGTCAATATGATTTTTACATCACATACATCCCTGGTTCTCAGAATATCTTGGCCGATGCCTTGTCTCGGCGTTACCCTGAGTGTAGCGATTCTCCTGTACAGAACCTATTCGAAAGTAACAAGATCATTGGTTTAGTACAGACATTTCTAGACCAGGTCAAGTCCGAATATTCCCGTCTGGAAACTACAGAGATGAACAAGTTGCGCCCGCAACTTCATATAGATCAAGGATACTATTACCATAACAAAGCCCTGTTCTTACCCACTAAGTTAGTGCAGACAGAAGCCCTACGTATGTGCCACGATTCCCCCATCGCAGGTCATCGCGGAATAAAAGCTACCCAAGAGCTTCTGCTTCGCTCCTTCTGGTGGCCCACTCTCAAGGCGGATACTGAAGGCTATGTGTCATCCTGTCCCATATGTGCACAAGCCAAGACACCCCGTACTAAACCAGTAGGATTACTTCACCCATTACCTGTTCCCCCAGGTCCATGGCACACTATCCCCACTGATTTTATGTGCTCTTTACCCTCTTTAGTTGGAAATCGAGTAATAATGGTGACCGTTGATTCCTTCACTAAGATGGCACATTTCACGGCGTTAAGAAAACTACCAACGACAAAGGAACTAAGCCAAATCTTTACGCAGGAGATCTTCCGGCTTCATGGACTACCTCAGGTCATTATCTCAGATCGGGGTCCTCAATATATCTCCCGCTTCTGGAAACAATTCTGTAAGACCCTGGGAATAGAAGTGACCTTATCATCAGGGTTCCATCCTCAAACTAATGGACAGACGGAAGGACTAAATCAAGGCCTCGAACAATATTTACGCAGCTTCTGCAATGCTACGCAGAGCAATTGGTTTACCTATTTACCACTTGCAGAATTCTCCTACAACAACTCAATACACAGTGCCTCGAAAGTCTCCCCTTTCTATGGGTCTTATGGTTTCCATCCTAAGGCTTTTCCAACTCCTCTGAAAGATACTTCCAATCTTCCTGCCATCTCCACATATGTTCGGCAACTACAGGGTGTCCAACGTGTTATCCATTCTAACCTTGTAGCCACTAAGTCACGCATGAAAAGGATGGCTGATAAAAAGCGTTGTGAGGCTCCACAGTATCAGGTCCACGATAAGGTTTGGCTTTCCTCTAGATTTTTGCCTCTCCGACTTACCCAGAACAAATTTAAACCTCGTTATTATGGTCCATTCCTGATTCTCCAGAAGATCAATCCGGTGTCTGTGTGTCTTCGTCTGCCCCAGACTTGGAAAATACATCCTGTGTTCCATGTCTCACAACTCAAACCTTACCTTCCTGATCCTTTTCACAGACAATTCTCCTGACCTCCCCCTCTGCTGATTGATAATGTACCTGAATACGAGGTCCAGGAAATCTGTGACTCTCGGTTTTTCCATGGGCGCCTCCAATATCTTGTTCATTGGAAAGGCTACCCTATGAGTGAGTGTTCCTGGGAAGATGCCCTTTCGGTTCATTCCCCTCTTTTGGTCCGTCGTTTTTTCTGACTTTTTCCTCACAAGCCTGGGGCCTCGAGGGTGGGGACCTACTGTTGCGCCGCGGCAGCGTGCTGGGGCCACTGCGGCGCAACATGCAGGGAACGCGGCAGCCCGTGGGCAGACCGCGGGGAAAGCCGCAGCTCGGATTCAGGGTCGCGGCACACGCCGCTGCCCATTTCTCCGGCCGCCAGTTCCAGGATAGGCGCGGCAGGATAGAAGACCCCGAGTCGGGTCTCGATCCTTGCCGCGCTCAGCGCGCGCAGCACATTTAATTAATTAAAACACATCAGGGATTCCCCGGGGAACCCTCCTTGCCACCACTTACCTTTTACACTGCCAAAAGCCGTATGCATGCACATGGCTCATTTTTATGCATGCTTTTCCCCTTCCTAGCATGCTGTTCACTTCCTCTTTTCCCTGCATGCATTATTTCCCTTTTCTTAGGAGCATGTTTTCTATTCTAGTTCTGATCTTTTTCCCAAACCAAATGGTGGTTTTACTACTTCCTGTTTTCCACTTCCTGTCTAGGGGTATATAAGGGGAATCTATCCTTCTTCTCATTGCGTTGCAACACTCCTGTGGTGGTAGTCACGCTACAGCTGGTTTCCTCTTGTGGCGCCAGTTGTTCTTGATCTGTCTTCCATCTCCAGAATTCCTGAATTCCAGAATCTTAAGTCCTAACGTCCTTGTGTCCTCCTTCTGTTTCAGGGAGTTCCTGTTGGAGGTTTTTTACCCTTTTGGGGTTTTTCCTCTGGGACTCCTTCTGGAGGGCACGGACTGTAGTGGCTTACTATTGTCAAACAGCACCGTGGCTACCGGAAGGGGTCGCCCCTACCTCGGCCAGAGCAGGACTTGCAGGAACCAGGGCCGCTCACCACCTCTCTCCAACCTCGACGGTAAGCCCAGGGTGAATCGTGACATTTTGAGTGCTTGTTTTGTCATCGTTTTTACAATATTTTATTGTTATGTATGGCTCTCATAGGGAGCCTCTATCATTTATTTTAGTTTCTGAAAGTCCTGATTCTTTGCTATGACATCACAACAGTTGATCACAGTGCTGGTTGTCAACTGTTGTGACCTCATAAAGGCCTTCCAGACCAGGTGACAGGGAGCACTAAGAAACTCTGAGGGTTCTGAATGACATCATAGACAAGCTTTGCTCTCATTGTCTGTTTGATGTCACTCAGAATCTTGTAGTAAAAAAACATCCCCGTAATTCACTGTTACCCATCTATAATTGTATTTGTTATAGAAGCCGATAGGCCCTAAAAATTGGCCAAAATCCAAAATAGTTTTTGGCTTAAATAAGCACACGTTACCATAGTACTCAATGTCAACTAAGAGAAGTACTCAAATTCTTGCTCCTTGCGAAAGGGCAGACTACCGTCACTCTCAGAGAAGTTAGGCAATGGCTGAAGTGAACTGAACCACTTGCTCATGCTGTATGCTGTAGTTTGAGGAAGAAAAATGTGAACGACACAATAACAGACAGATGGATGAAATGTTCTGGCTGAAAGCGAATATAATTAACTATATATTACATACAATCTCAGTAAAATCAAAAGGTTTAGCTAACGCCACACCTATTCAAGTTCTTCATGTTTTTCTCACCAGTTAAACGCCTGGTGTAACAAAGATGGACTTTTAAGAAACTTGCATATGATAGACACATACAATCATATAATAAACCTTCAAAAAAAAGGATGCCATTGTTTGTAAACGCCTGGCACACTCCATTATTTTGAAAATCTTTTCTGCCATGACATGAGTTTCAACGCGTACATGAGAGCTTCGTATTTCTGCGAATTCTGTTTCTTGGCTCAAAGAAAAACTGATAATATTGCACGTGTTGTTTGCATTCTCTCCCATGTAATGTGTGAACTAAACAACAACAAGTAGGAAGCGCTTGATTAAGTTTATTTAGCTATTGTGATGTGCACATATACAATATCATGCATTTCATATTCTCCGTTTTGATAAATATGTTTTTGATTTATAACGAGTAGAATGCATATTTTGTTTTCCAAAATACCTGACATTTTCCTTTATCATTACTATATACCCCGTGCTCATTTCTCTGCCAAAAAATTATTTCCCTGCTTCTTATTTGTATTTTTATTTTTGGAGACTTTTTTCCTAATTTGGTTGGCCCCCTTTTTGTGAACTCTCTTCAACACCGGAAATGGTAGATGACATCAGTGGAGGAGAAGAGGTTCAGTGCGCAGTTGTAAAAATGGAAGCAAAAGGCAAAAGTCGAATTTGTCTTTTACTTTTCGAATAAAAACCTTTCACACCCTGCACCCTCTGATACTATACCCACTCCCACGCATACAATTTTCGAGCCTACCCCTTCTCCCTGTGAGAAAACATAAATGATCATCCTGTAATCCTAGTCCCATTGCGACTACCACTATTACCATTACTCCCCCTCCTCCTCCTCCTGCTACTACTGAAAGTAATAGCACTACTGTTATTACTAGTATTACTGGTGTTACTAGTTCTACAACTAGTACTAGTGATATACCTAGTCAATGCTATTAAGGGTTGAGCTACAGCTGCTACTTTTGATTCGGTTGCGATATCCGTAGTACATCAGGTACTGCTAAGATTGTCGGTGCTGCAGCTGATACTGTTATTGCTGGGGACTGCTGGAGGGAAGGACTCCGAGATGACCGGACTTTTATGTGGCTCCTTGGAATGGGCCCACATTCCAAAAGAGTCCACAAGATGAGTCCCCGCAACAATCCTTCTGAATTCCCGATCTGGTGACTCCGGGTGTTCCTGCGGTGAACAGTAAAGATTGAAGGGTGATTCTAGTGTGGAGGATTCATAGATAAGTGGACAGCTCCCCGTCTCATATCTCGTATTTACCGAGGAGCATATCGGCATGTGACCGTACCCCTGAGGTACCACGTGCAACTCTCAGAAAAAGATCTGGGGTTCCACCTTTGGGTGAGCAGAGGGTTTTCTGTTGCACACAAACTAAAGAAATCTCCCTGGACAGTGGACATAGACTTCTTCATTTCAAATTCATTCGGTTTCGTTGTTGTGCCCCAGCTGGTATAAGGGATATTGGTTTGAGGGAGGCTTGGTACCGAGTTTCTACATTTGGCTGTGTCCAAGGGTGGCAACATTTTTGCAGGAGGTGTATGCCGAATTAAAGATAATTATCTATCAAATGGTCGATCTCTTCCTCTTGATTTTTTGTGTGTAGTTAGGGACACTCCACCTCGCTCCCCTCCCCATCAACGTGTGACACTGGTTCGTCTATAGGGTGGTTAAGTATTGGTACAGAGGCCCATTCCCTACAACTGCAGCTTGGATTAAAGATTTGATATATTTCAAGGACGCTGCTGGTGATTATGTTTGATTTCTGCCTACCACATAACGCCCTAATGATATATAGAATCTATTAGGGAAACATTTATTACATAAAACGGAAGTATCGCAGGCCTGATATATTAATGTTGTCTGGGTGGACTGACACAAATGCTATATTATCTCTGCCTATCAGCTTCCTCACTCAAGGAACAATTACTCATGCGTTGGACTAGGTATAGGATGGTCCGGAATGCAACGCTCGGTGACCCGGTTTTGCTATTTGGTATTATGAACAAAAGCTTCAATCTGATATATTGTATTAAAGTAGCTGCTTATGTTCTCATTTTTTGCTTTTGTCAATTGACCAGATATCAGCTTAGTATATTACATTGTGACAGCTGTGTCATGTGTGTCATATTATTTACCCCCAACAGTAAACGAAGTTAAAAAATATTGCTTTCACTAAGGCAAGAACTCCCAATACCGCAGCTACAAACACTGTTATTATGACTTGTGGCACCAGTGCTGCCTCATGACCTATGCCCACCAGGTACTACTATTACAACTGGTAATACTACAGCTATCAGTATTATTACAACCTATTACATCCTGCTGACTACTACTAGTATTACTTATGGTACTAGTAGTAACATCTATTGGTGGCAATAGATTTAGTAACAATACAGTCAGTAACAGTAGTAGTAGTAGTACCAGTGAAGTAGAAGTATCAAGAGTAGTAGTAATAGTCATAGCAGTTATATCCTGCCAAATGTGGAAGGAACAGTTGCAATGGTCGTTGCTAAAAGCCCTATTTATAATAGTTGAGGAAGTACTTGTAGTGGTAGTTGTAGGTTTAGTATGAGTACCAATGACAACAATTGATATACTACTGCTGTTACTATTATATGTCTATACTGCCAGTAATGGAAAACAAAGAGGACTAGCTGCTATAGTGCTAACACCTAAGCCCTGTATGTAGGAGTTGATGGAATAATTGTAGAGGTAGCTGTAGTAATAATGGTGCCATTAGCAATACTTAATATGCTAATGATGTTACAACTAGCAGTACCTGTCGTACTAGTAACAGAAAAAGTAGAGTACTATAGCAGAAAAGCAGCTGTAGTACTAGCGTCACTCATAATAGTGGTAGTACCAATAGAACTCCCGAAATGGATGGGAGTTTTAGGGCAAGATCGCTTGGTTTCTATTTCTGTTGGAGTTGGGGGCTGTATCACCAAATATATGTGCATGGGACGTCTGGGCCATGTTTTAAGGTCTATAAATCTGCTTTCTGTCTTTGGTGGAGGAATATACGTTTATGGCGTTTGGTGGCGAATAAAATAAAATTGAACTTTTGCTGATCTAATAAAGCACCTGAATACAGATCATATGTGCAAAGTAACTAATTGTTAGAACTGCAATTGTGAAAAAATATTTGCAAACCCATGCAAATTGCATGCACTGTACAGAAAATATTGCAAACAAAATGTGTTGAAAAAGCTGCCATTGGCAGATCTAAAGAATCATAAACATTGGCTGTTTCAAGTGTTTGTAATCTGCAACAATTAAGTCAGCAAGTCACAAAAGCAGATATTAATTTCACAAAGTCATGCAGCAGCTATTGATGATATCAAAGGTCTCGGACTCTTTCATAAGGTGCAGGGGAAGGACCGGAGTGAAGCAAAGCCTTGATTTGGTCCTCTGATCCTGATTTATAGTATGGGGGACAGCTAACCTGCCGCAAACATGGTGGATATTTTGTACACCAGACTGCAAGTCTATTGTAACCCGTCTGCCAAACTCTAAATCAAGCCCTTTATTTGATAAGGTTTGCCCCAAATCACAAAAAAGAATTGTCAAAATGGATGGAGATACCAGCCGCCCAAGTAAATGAGAGAAAAACTTTTCCGAGGAGGACTTTCTTGAACATACTCATGAATGAGGACAGAAGGACAAGGATAAGGTTTTGGGAAAAACTATGGGCTTCAATCAAAGCTAAAATGAATGCCCCACTACTGATGAGACACAAAAGTTGTGGTACAACATTTTGGTATCCTACAAGGAGGCAACAGCTGAGAATAACAGGGGATGCTAGGAGGGAGAAGGACCGTGTCAGGAAAGACCCCACACATGTGGAGTCCACATGTGGCCTTGAACCTGTACAATAATATCTTGGAGTGGATTTGTCAGGATTATAACATTTTTATGATCACACAGACCACGTTAATACCCATTTGACCTCATTATTAATGTAATCACACCACAAGCATTTTTTGACACATGCATGCATACAGTTTAGCCATAGATAAGTGTCTTATAGCAATTATATGAGTGACCCCAAAGGTGGGGGTGTAAATAGACTGTTGAGAGTGTCTGCTGCTAAGCAACTTGTGTCTATTATTCAGCGGTGTTAATGACCGCCAAGTCCATAACATGCAGCAAATGATAGCAGTATCCCAACGTGCAAGAAGGGCCATCTCCAGGTACATATGGTGCATATGAAAGCAGGCAGTGTCTGTTCATTGCCCCTCCATTTTCCTGATAAGTGCGTACAAAGAACTGCAGGACTACATGTTGGTTGTATCAGTGGCGGCATAGTGGACCACCTTAGTGGCCTTTACATAGAGAAATCATTTTATACAAAGGAATAACTAACATGTGTACTTTGAACAACATAAGTACACATCTGTCCATCACTTATTGAAGCATACACATTTACAATAATGCCTCTACGCTAATAGAGATCATGGAAGTGAAGATATTGATATAAATGAGTCGGAGGAGCCAGTGCCCTTTTAAAAGCAGCGGGCCAGCCACGCTGACAACAATCCTGACACTGCACAGAGACCGTCGAAAGGTGAAACTGCCAACACTAGGGTACCAGCCACTGCACCATCACCACTCAGAAAGTAACATCGAACTTCACCTGTGCAGCTTCTTCTAGCTGAAGGATCCCAAACCATTGCCAACTTTTTGGTTTTAGAGCAGGCCATGCTCTGGGTGTCACCTAAACACATATGTGCCATCTTTGGCCTCAGAAAGGGCTTTTCTTAGATGTCAGGAATCTGACAGTGGGTTTATATTTAAGACACCATCAAAATATGAGATTGGCTGAAGGAACAACAGTTCATGCCATGGCTAGGATTTCCTATTCCAATAGTAAAAGAAACCATCAGTACAGCGGGTCAACAAGACAGAGTGATAATACATTTGTAGAGCATTCTTCTAACAACACCACTCGCTTCAGTAGGTGCCCTATCACCTTGCAAGAGGACATGGCCAGGTGCAACACATACTTGGTTATAAGGATGAGAACAGATCATTTCAGCACACGGTTAGTGTTGAACACTTGCCCAATCCATCATACACCCTTCCTTAAAACCTAGTGTACGTAACAGGGTCTGTTTATTGAGCTACATTATTACTTTGTGTGCGGTTTCAGGTATCCCATCATGTACCCCGTGCACTATTGAACAACTGATTTGCATGTTTTTCGTCTACATAATCTGGCAAGAAACTGGAATAAGGTGATGAATGCATACAGTAATTGTCCACTTTATTCATTGCTTTGAGCATCACTACCTGCAAAAGGGATTTGAGCCACGTTATATCTTCTGCTTGTGTTAGGGAATATTGAATCTGAAATATCGACGGATCACAATATCGTGACCACAATATTGAGGGACAAAATATCGAACAGATAAGTGCACAGAGGGATATATATATATATATCACCAAAAAATGTATATGTGGCATTAGGCATAGAAGATGTATACAAACTTACATTTCTGTATTTTGTTCCCTGATGTTGTGGTCACCATATTATGACTGTTGATATTTCGGATTCGATATTCCCAGCCTATACTGTTTCTTCTATCTCTGGTTTTGTCCTCATAATGTCCACGTACTGTAGATAGCTCATCATCCTTGTTTGAGTCTTCAACCTACACATGAAATCCATCCATACATGATGCTAATTTTCCTGTAACGTGCAATACTATAAATCTGCTGTGTTCCTCTAATTAACTTTAGAAGGTGTGTCAGAACCATGTATTCAAGCCATATGTGCTGACACTTATAGATTTTTGAGGGAGGTTAGGTTTTTATTCGGTTCCATGATTTTTTTGTTATAAAGCAGAGTTACCAAAAATCCTGACATCAGTCTCTTGAACACTACCTATTTATGCCGCTGTGCCTATCCATGTTTGCATCAGGTTACTGTTTAATTGCATCGGCGAAGTGTGATTGACATCTAACACTATCTGCACATTCTGTCAGTGCTAATCCTTTCTCTTCCTGTGTCTGTGTTGTATGTTATATTGTTGATGGTAGGCCGATAAGGTGCCCTCAGCAGCAACAGTTACTTTGGGGAACTTGTTCCTGGTGTGCTATAATACAACAGATGTGTTAGGAGAACAGATCCGTGTTCCTATATGTGTGGTCATTGACACTAGGTCGAAAAAGAAGTGTGAACTTTCCGACACTGCACCCTTCAATACCATTGTGAACTGTAGCAGCTTGTCCCTGGGGAATCATAATGTACTGAATATGCCTCTTCACCTCTTGATTTAGTATGTCAGGATTCACATATGTCTTTGTGCTGCACAAGGCAGATGTGACCTACAGGGCCTGAGCTGCCGATTCGGAACTGGGGAACCAGGTTTGAGTCCCAGCGTCAACTCAACCTCCTGTGATTCATTTAACCTTAACCTGCTTAAAAAAACGAAAATGAATCTGACTTTTTTAAATCTAATTGGTGCTCATGTAAAGCATTCTAACACATTTGAATTGAGTTTGTGCTTTATAAAACTGCAAAAAAAAAATGCAAAATGCTTTGGTGAATGATGTACATTGGGGCCTCCATTTTGCAAAATGTGTTATAATGTTCATTTTTGTGCAAGCCAGTTGTCCTGAACTAACCTCATGCCCACTGTTGATTGACAAAATTGCATTTGTGGGTTGCAAAGTGCTTTGCAGTGAAATACTGATGATCATTGTGCTGTAAGTGGGCATTTGCAATGCTGTTGTACATTGTAAAATTACTTTACATTAAAAAAAAAAAAACTTTTTATTGCTTTTGATTAAACAGAGAGAACACCCACAACAACGAGACAGCAGTGAGTTAAAGTGTATCCACAGAATCATCACAGACCACAGAGTGACAATTTGGCCCTCGGCTTGTAAGTATAAAAGTACACACAGTCTTTTTGTTTTTATCCAGTAGCAACTCAAGGGTCGTGGCGGGCGGGGCGGCGCGTGCCTGGGAGGGTGTGTGAAGAAAAATTAATAACTAAAAAAAACAACTTACCTGAGTGCCCCGCCGCCACTGCCACCACCACCACGGTGCAGCTCCTCTTTCGTTTGCCGCAGGCACAGGATTCCAGCCTGCCCTGCGGCCAATCTGAACGCTTCTGTCATGCTGCTGCCAGCATGACAGCAGCATTCGGATTGGTCGGAACGCCAAGCCAGGGTGCTTCTAGGCAGACTGCAAGAGTCTGCCTGCTCTCTCCAACCTGGCACTGCGTGGCCGGGTTGGACAGAGCTTAGTGCGCATGTATGTTTGGCCGGCCTGAGACGGCCGGCCAAACATACATGCGTACTGATAGGGAGTGCTGACCACTCCCTCTTTGTGCTCGTCATGGCCCGTGGTCCGCCCCTTCTACACTACAACGATAATAAACTATATTTATTATCGTAGTGTAGAAGTTTGGCAGCTGCTGGTGGGGGGGGGGTGGAGCCGCTCAAACGGAGGAGCTGCCCCTGTTTTTATCCCAGCATGAACCAAGGAATCAAGAATGGGTGACAGCCATTTCAGATCGTTCGTGGTAGCGGGACAGGGTCTCCAAATTTGGGAGTGCTTGCCTGCACAACCCCTTGCTTTGTAAACTGCTTCTTCAGTGATGGCGCAATGATCCATCCACTGAGGCCATTCAACAATCGTCGGGAGTTCTTTATACATCCACCTCCAGGAAAGATCCCTCTTGGCCACTAGGAACCCCAGACTCACCAGTGTGCGCTGTGCACCAGTTCCATCCCACCCCTCCATTATGCCCAGGAGGGCCACCTTGGGGCAATAGAAAAACCCCGTATCTCGCCCAAGATCCCATGTTTTCGACTTCTGTATTGGGCAACCAGTAGGCATTCCCAGGTCAAGTGTAATAGTGTAACTGTTGAGTAGGCACATCTAAAGCACAAAGGGCTCGGTGTCCTTCCTATACCACAAAGTCTAGAGGGGTGGTACTAAACTTGATGGAAGTACTTAAATTGGATCAGCCTGAGCCTAGCAGAGCTTGTCAAGGAGCCCTAGACGCTTCTACCCAGTCCTCGCTCTCAGACTTCCCCACATCCTGCTCTCATCGGGTCTTTAGAGTTTTAAACACTCTGGGCATGTATGGCTTTCTATTTTCACTATGCTCTTTGTTAACTACTCATTTTTCAGTGCTAGACATTATGTGTGACCCTCAATTTCCTCAGTTCCTCGCTTATTTTAGCTGTTGGATTCAATTTCCAATCGACATGAGAACTCTGCTTACATAAAAGTTACAAAAAGAAAGATGTAAATACTTTTTGACTGGAATATCAACAAAAGCTAAAAGATAAGTGGCAAAGAACAACTTGTATTATTTTTACAAAAAGACTATCATTGTCATTTATTAACAGATGTACTAAGCATTTTAACTGTTTCAAACCCTGATTAGGTGTTTGCAACAGTCTAAATGTTTTTTTTCAAAGTACTAACAATATTTTAGGGGGTCTGTAATATTTTACTGACCCTAAAATGGGATTGCTACCCCATAGAGTACTGGCGTTTCAAAGACGCGTGTTGTAAGGGTCCATCTCAAATACTGTATTGATATGATATGGATCAATGTTTTGTGACTGAAATCCAGTCACAGGGCATTTAAAAATGACTGACTGCGAGAGGGGGTGGTAATACATTTCCAAAAAGGAAAGGATTTCCCTTGGGACCCTTTCGCTTTTGTGAATGAAACAAAATGTTGTTGCAGAGTGATCCGGGGGACCACTACTAACTCTAAAACAAACTTTTAAAACAAGTAAACTTTTTTAAAAATGTAGCCACATTTTATTTAAGGAAAATGGACTGCATTTTTAAAAAAATGTTTACTTTATCAAAAAGTGACTACAAAAATAGTGGTCTGCTGAACCCTACCAGGCCACCATCCCTGTGATGGTCTCCAATTGTAGTGACTCACAATTTGTCTCTTATGTATCATTAATATTTATAAGGTGAGATTACCACCCACTATGATTCAGAATTTTATGAATGGACTGATTAGTGCATAGGTCAGTTCATAAAATTATTTACTGATCGCAAAAATACATTTTTCAATTTATGACCTGTATTTTTTGTGACCAATTTGATGTACATTTGGCCTTAAAAACGTCACTTTTGCAGGACACAAAGAGCCTCATTACGACTTTGGTGGTCAGAATACTCCAACTGCCAGAGCCACAGGGAGGAGGCAGTCATCATGCCGGCTGCCTTCCCCCAGTCGTATTACGATGTTCCCACCGGGCTGAATGATGGGAACATCGTATTAAGATGTTCCCGCTGGTCAGACTGGCAGGAACAGTGCCACGGTATTGACCCCGGCTCCCTTAAGGGATTCAAGGCCAATCCTGTAGCACACCAGCACACACGGAATGCACACTGTCTGCAGGGAAGACAGTGTGCATTCCGAGGGTGCTGGGCAGGGGGGGCCCTGCACTATGTTTCTGCCAGCCATACCATGGTGGGGTCCAAAAGCTGGCAGAAACAGGAGTCGTGATCAGCACAGCAGCTCTGCGTTCAGCGCCGCCGTGGCTGACCGTGAGTCTGCATGCCGTCAGCTCATTTGGATCCTTGTTATCGGGGGTGAAGGTAGCACCCTGGTGGTCCATCTGCCAGGGTCATAATGTGGCGGTTGGACCACCTGGAGTGCGACAGTCGGACCATCACTGAGGAGCTGGCGGCCTCAAGACTGCCAGCCTCATAATGAGGGCCAAAATGTCCTTTACGCACAGGTTGCTTCCTCTCTATGTCTATGCACTGTAAATAAAAATATCAGTTCTTTAGCATATGTGAAACCTGAACACCTTTATAAGGCAAAAACTAAATTAATCTCTGAGTCACTCAGATGACAGAGGGTCTCACAGTAACCAATGAGAGTAAACACTAATTCACATATGTAAGCAGAATAAATGTATGTACTTACTTTTACAGGGTGCCAATAAAGGTTACACGATGAGAACTGAAAAGAGAGGGGTTGTACAAATGTAGCAACTAACATGGGCAGGTAAACAGCGATCATGGAAATGCTCCCAAAATAAAAACATTTTTGGGGCAAACAAGCAGTTTAAGAAACCATTCTTACTACCGGCAGGCCTGAGAGTGAGGCTGTAGAAGTCAGAAGTTGCATGTTTCAATAATAAGGTTAACATGAGCAGAATAAAATGCTGTCTGTGATCATAGAGATGCTTAGGGAAAGTCGATATATCTCACAGCACCAGAGACATTATTATGTTTCACCTGCACAGCACTTGCGCTGCACCTATGAAATCTATTGTTTTTAAAAAAAATCTTAAAAGAGTCTAACAGCCTGCCCATACTTACATTTACTTACCATTAGCAGGCTCCGACGTGGCTCTCATGCCACTTTAGTTACTACTGGCTGGCTGCCACATGGCTCCAATATCACTCTTGTTTCCTTGCTCATTATTGGTCAGCACCTTCATCTTCCTCCTGGGCTTTGAGTCCTAGCCTTTGTCCTGCTGTGGAGCTGTAGCCTGGACCAAGTACTGCTTCTGATGGCCAGTGTCCTTTCACTGCAGGCTCCTTTGGTACATGCATTTTTATTGAAAATAGTTCATCGCTCTGCCCACTGAAATCCACCCACTCCTCCCCTACACCTTTTCCACATCCTTGCTTGCACCAGCCCCCATGCTGTTATTTTCCCCCTACCTTGTTGTCCCCCCCACACACACACACTCTGCTACACTGTTTTGTTTTCAATAATTGCTCTTCAGGAGGAGACACCTCTGCTGCTCTATTTAGGTCAGCTGGAAATGTTTCCCATGAAATAAACTTCTTTGCATAGCAAATGAAATGCTTCGTAAAATTAAAATACAAAACCTGTTCAGTTCTTTGAACTTGATGTCCCTCATCTAATCAATCATTAATGTGTACCTTCTCTATAAGCACATCCCCAGTTGTACTCATAAACATGTTACAAACAAGTCACTCCTTACAGTGAGGTGTGGCTTCTGTTTTTTCCTGAATATTCTTGTTTTACTGGAATGGCCATCTTGGTCCTGTGTTGACCCCCTCTGTCCCTTTTTTTTAAACCAATATCTTTGCTACCATTTTCCACTTTAGTGAACCACTAAGCAGACTCATAATACATTGTTACTGTAGCTGTACAATCTTGCTACTTTAGTATCAATAATGTTGTTCTCATCCCACTTACTGGTTGTGATATGAACTCTAAAATGTATGTGTGGATTAGTTTGAAAAATTATCTTTTTAGTATGCGCTTATGAGCAGACAGACGCCCAAAGCAGATTGAATGTAAATGTACACTAACTGAGTCCAACAGCTTTACAGAACATTTATACCTGCATCTCGTATGTTAATATGAACAGTGCACTGATCCACATAGACATTCTCTGGATCTGATTGAGTTGCCAAAGATTAATAACTGTGGAGCCTTCCATGGCATGGTTCAAGTCTCAGACAATGTTAGACCTGGCATCCTTGGCGTGGTCTCCCCTAAATGTTTGCCTCTACTTCCCAGGTTGTTGCTGTGTGCTGGACTCTGTTTTTGCTTTTTTTGTTACTCTGGGCACTTTACTACTGCTGACTAGTGCTAAAGTGCAAGTGCTCCCTAAGCGAAATTGTATGTGTAATTGGCTTTTCCATAATTGGCATATTTGAATTACTAGTAAGCCCCTAGTAAAGTGCACTAGAGGGGCCCAGGGCCTGTAAATCAAATGCTACTAGTGGGCCTGCACACTGATCGTGCCACCCACATGAGTAGCCCTGTAAACATGGCTCAGACCTGCCACTGCAGTGTCTGTGAATGCAGCTTTAAACTGCCAATTCGACTTTGCAAGTGTACCCACTTGCCAGGCCTAAACCTTCCCTTTTTAATACAAGTAAGGCACCTCTAAGGTAGGCCCTAGTTAGCCCCAGGGGCAGGGTGCAGTGTATGTTAAAAGTGGGACATGTACTGATGTGTTTTACATGTCCTAACAGTGAAATACTGCCAAATTCATTTTTCACTGTTGCAAGGCCTATCTCTCTCATAGGTTAACATGGGAGCTGTCTTTAAATATCCTTAAAGTGCAGTTTCCCTTTGAGAGCAGAAACAAATTTGGAATTTGGGGTCTCTGAACTCACAATTTAGAAATACATCTTTTAGTGAAGTTGTTTTTTTAGATTGTTAGTTTGAAAATGCCACTTTTAGAAAGAAGACATTTTCTTGCTTAAACCATTCTGTGACTCTGCCTATTTGTAGATTCCCTGTCTGGGTCAGACTGACAGTTGGGCTGATTGTGAATCTCCTCTAGACAGTGGCACAAAGGGAGCTGGGGTGTGGCCTGTATATCCTGATGATCTATCTGGGCGAGAGTGGAGGAAGGAGTGGTAACTTACACCTGAATGGGCTGTGCTTGCCCTCACACAATGCAGTCTCCAACCCCCTGGTGTGTGTCTGGGGCCTGGCCTGGGCAAGGCTGGATCCTGTAAACAACAGAGACCTTTCTTTGACGTTGGGCAACTTCAAAGGCAGAAAGGAGTATAAGTATTGGACCCAAAACCCCAGACTTTAGATCACTTCTGGATTAAAGAGGAACCTCTGCCAAGGAGAAGAGCAGAAGAGCTGAGGAGAAGTGCTGCCCCTGCCAGTGACTGTGCTTTGTTAGACTATCCTGCAGTTGGTGCCTCTGCCTGAGAAAAGGGACAAAGACTGGACTTTGTTGTGCATTCCTGCTTGAGAAGAATATCCAAGGGCTTGGACTGAGCTTGCCTCCTATTTTGAAGTCTCAGGGCCATCAAAGACTTCCTCTGCCAGCACCTGGACTCTGTGCTGAGACTCCTGCCCTGCCAAGTGGTGCGCCATCAAGTCCCTGGGCCCTTGAAAGGTGAAGTTGGCAGAACAAGGACTGAAATCCATGCACAGAACACCATGCAGGACTTTTTAGACGCATCACCTGCAATGCGGCTGAAAAACAACACGCCATGCACTTCATGGCTAAAATCAATGCTCCATCTGCATCGCGGCTGAGTGATTGACGCATCACGGCTGGAGAAATGACGCAACACCCACCTGCGGCTGCTGATAACGAAGGAAACCCCACACATCGCAGTTTTCCAACACCGTGCCACAGGATTTCTTATGCATCATCGCTGGGCGTCAAAAATCAATGCAGGCCTGTGCGGATCCGAGGTGCCTGTCTGGAAATTGACCCATTGCTCTCTTGCGTTGGAGTAAGATGACACATCGCCAACCTGACCGAAGACGAAACAACGCAGGTCCTTAATTGTGAGTAAGGAATCAACGCATTGTTGACTCTTCCGATGCACGCTCGCCCGTGCAGCTTTATTTTTGACGCAAACCAGGTACTTTGTGTAAAATCAATGCTTCCATTGTTTTCTATGGAGTAAGACTTATCCTTTTGAAAATTCATATCTTGACTTGTGTATGTTGGATTTTTGTTGTTTTGGCCTTGTTTGATTTAGATACATATTACCTGTTTTTCTAAACTGGTGTGGTGTCCATTTTGTAGGGTTTTCACTGTGTTACTGTGTGTGTTGGTACAAATACTTTACACATTGCCTTTGAGATAAGCCTGACTGCTTGTGCCAAGCTACCAAGGAGGTGACCAGGGATTGTGTTAGGAGTGTAACTCCCTTACCCTGACTAGAGTGAGGGTGCCTGCTTGAACAGAGCGCAAACTGACTGCCAACCAGAGACTCCATTTCTAACAGACGACATGGTACACTAGAGTTTGGTAGCACTCTTGTTTTCTTGTGTGTTTCTCACAGCACAGCTACCATTATTGAGAGAGCCCAGCATTATGTCAACATTTCTTGATCAGAAGTTTACTCTTTAGTGTTTTGCATTCATAGTCTAAGGTGTGTGTTATAGGGTAAGGATGATCTGTGTTAATTGCATGGCGCAGAATCTGAAATTGGTTTAGTACTGAAGATGTCTGGATAGTCTAGGGATGACTTCTCAAACAATTCTGAGGTTTCCCTCTCATACAGAATTGGAAAACGTGCGTTTAGTAGTGGGAATGGGCATGTTTCTATGCTAGGTAAATGTTTTAGCTTCACTGATTTGCAGGTGAATATTCTTGAAACTTGATAGGTGAGACCAGATGGCTCTACTGGATAGCTCATATTTTTGTCTGAGACGCCTGAACGTTAGTTGGAGCCTAAAGATGGCACAAGACAAAAGGTACGTTAAAGAGAATTCTTATAGATTTGGGACAATTTAGGGCCTGTCAAATCAATATGTGACACTCTTGTTAGCCCACAGTGGTCACCACACTCCTACCCACAAACGCATACAATTCCCTCCTCCTTCTCACACAGATCATTGTTTTTATGTGTGGACTTTGCCTTCGAAATCTGTATGTTTATTTAGACGGTTAAAGCGCCCACCTCTCCCCTCCCCCCAAAAGGAGGAAGAACCCCACATTTGGATCTATGTTGGGCTAACTCAGTCGTTCATCGATCGTAGGCCAGTGGAATGAAGGCCTATGAACTCAGTGAGCTGTGTGCACTGTTATGAAATACAGTATCCTGGTTGCAAGCTTTATATAAACTCAAGAATATCGTTCCGGTCGCTCTTTTCTATTTTGAGGTTCTGTATGACATATGCAATACGGGAATTAGTATCATAAGGTGTAACAAAGGAAAAAGCACAAATATACATCCGTTACAGAAGCACATTAAGCAAAATACAGATATACATTAATATAGTTAATAGTAGATGAAGAATGTACACAAATACAGCAAATTACTTTGGGGACGGAAAATAAGGCAGTAAATACGCATATAAGTTAGTAGGAACAGAATGCCAACGATTTACAAAAACTATGCATTTGCTACCCAGTAGATGAAATAATTGGAAACAGTACCACTCACAGTCAGTAAACGAATAAAGAGGTTGCAAAACTTGTCCATATGTTTCGTTTCAATGGGAAATACTGGATGCAGGTGTCATTAGTTTTCTGCAAAAATAGTGATTTAAAAAAAAATACCAGATTGGCATTGTTTGACCGTTTTGCACACTGCGTTTCCCTAAAAGGCTCAGTTACTGAATTGCAACTGTAGAAAGCGTCTCCCTGGTTTGACACTTGAAAAAAAAGACATAATTTGTGTTCCATGCTGCTAAACAGCTGTTCTCACCAATGATACACCCCCAGATCCCTTCAGTGACAGATTTGTGGGGAAAAAAGATAAATAAACATGTACGTTGCTTTTTTGGAAAAAGCTTCATTGTTTTTTTCTTAAATAGGATTTCTAAGCAAAGCAAGCATTGGCAAAGGCAGAATTTCCTACGTTTCACCTAAGCTGGATCTATTGGCTTTGTTAATGTGTTTTTTAACATGTTACACAGCAGCGCAAGCTTGTGTGCAATTTTTCTTAAAGTAAAAAAAAACCTCTATGACACGGCCAGCGGTGATCGCGTCATAGTGCGTTTTTTTCACAGTAAGCCATGTTGCACACCAGCTCGCACTGCTGTACAATACATAAAAACATTACAAAGCCAATGGATCTTGCACAGGCAAAACCGCTTTTTCTATTTTTACTGCCTGCGTTTGCTGTGCCTTTCATGGCAGTCCCAGGCAAGATAAAAACAAGCATTGGCAAAGCCAATAGGTTTGGCATATGGAAAATCTATTGTCTTTGTCAATACTTTTTACATGGTGGCCAGCAGTTGACCTGCTGTTCAACATGGCTTAAAGTAAAAATAAAAAAAGTGCTATAACGTGCTATAAGTGCTTTGACCACGTCATGTCATTTTTTTATTTACTTTAAGCCATGTTCCACAGCGGGTCAACTGTTGTGCAACCGTAAATAAAATTGACAAAGCTATTAGATTTTGCACAGACGAAACTATTGGCTTTGCCAGTGTTCTTGCCATGAGCAGTTCAACTGCTCAGCCTCATGCGAAATGAATAGGCAGGACATATAAAAAATAAGTTACAAAAAGCATGTTAACCTTCTGCATCTCACTGGTGAATTACAGAAGCTCCCCCAAAAGGTTAACCCAATTTGCCCTTTCTGAAATGTTGCCCGCACGCTACCCGCAGAAAACAATACATTATTGGCATTTTGCAAGCTATAACATTTTGCAGCGTAATTCTGCATGCAGCTGCCCTGTTCCCTCCAGAATGATTCTTATCCAAAAAGAAATCAACTGACATTAAGCACAGCTCTACGAGGCGGGGTTGGGGGTGATGGGGGAAATACATCGAAAGAACACTCTCCAAATCTGAGCATTTCTCTGTATCTGTGAAATGCCAAAATAAAACACAAAGATACAGCATACACCTAGCAGGCAAAAACAGGGTAAAGCTCTCTCTGTCAAAGACACTTTCTGTACGTTTTGTGCAGCTCTCACAATGGCTGTGTATTCGCCACACTCATTCCTGCACACTTCCTAATGCAAGTGCTCACCTCTGATGTGTTGCAAGGCCACAGTGTGCAAGAGCTCATTGTAGCCGGCGGCATCGACCACCATCTTGTTGTCTGCCTTGTTACACGTAAACATTCAGTTTACATGTGATGTTATAATCCTCAGGGTGAGGAGCTGGTTGTAATTTGTGGCGCAGCGCTAATGTAATGAACACTCGGAGACCTTCTTAGTTGCCAGAACACGCGGAACTGCGTCACCGCAGTCCCCTCTTTATTTATAGCCTCGTGCTCCGTGCCCCTCCCGGACACGTCGAGCACGCTATTCAAGCACGGAGAGCCGCATGGCTCTCCGGTCACTCTTTACACTGGTCTCCATGTTAGTTGTAAATAAAAAGAAAGAACTGTAATAGTTTAGTCAATTTTATAAGACGTATTGTGCAGCAGGGCTGGTGGCTGTATAACATGGCTTATCGTTTTTTAAAAAAAGAGCTATGACACGGATAGCGGTGACTGCGTCATAGTGCTTTAAAAAAAAAACGTAAGATGTGAGCTGTCTAAAAAGTATTGACAAAACCAATAGATTTCGTAGAGGTGCAACCTATTGGCTTTGGCAATTCTTGTTGTATTTTGCAGTTTTATGTAGCCTTAATTTCACCTGAAGGTATAGGAGCAATTTACATGAGCACCTGTTACACCACACAAGGTTGCATTAATTTATTTTTTATAGGCATGGAGAGATTAAGGGCCTCATTACGACCCTGGCGGCCGGCGGTACATTGGCGGTAACACCGCCAACAGGCTGGCGGCGTACCGCCAGTGTATTATGACCCTGGTGCATTAGCCACTGCCATACCACCGGCCCCTGCAACTGACTGCCAGGCTTCCGCCAGGCGGTCATAATCCCCAGGGCAGCAGTGAAAGTACCGTTGCCCTGGGGATTATAAGTCCCCAACCACCAGCCTGTCCAAGGCTGGCGGTAAGGGGGCCTCAGGGTGCCCCTGGGGGCCCCTGCACTGCCCATGAACTTGCATGGGCAGTGCAGGGGCCCCCAGGCACAGCCTCATCGTGCATTTCCCTGCCCGAATTTCGGGCAGTGAAATGCGCGACAGGTGCTGCTGCACCCGCTGCACATCAACATTGTCGCTGGCTCTATTATGAGCCGGCTGCAATGTTGATGTGACTTTTCTGCTGGGCCAGCGGACAGAAACGCTGTTTCCGTCCGCTGGCCCAGCGGAAAAGTCATAATAGGGAGCCACAAATACTGCCAGCACTGGCGGTATAGTGGCGCCCGCAGCTTCGGCGGTCTTTGTGTAAGACCGCCGAAGTTGTAATGAGGGCCTACGTGATTTGCCTGGAATCACAGAATGTTAAGGAGACTCCAAGACTCAAACCTAGCTCCCTAATTCAAAAGTGGCAGCTCTGACTGTAACGCCAAAAACTCTCTCCTTCTGCACTTGGTGTGATTTGGAGTTGATTTGCACTTTTTTGGGGTGATTTGGTCGTTTTTACAATTCAACAAAAAGGAAAAGCGAGAACTGTTCATTTTCTTTACATTGCTGAATATTTTAAAAAGCCACCAATGGTGTAATCGTATTTAGCACCTCAGTGAAACTTCTAATGAAAGCAATTCTAGTTAAGCCCTTTACAACCCTTTAATTTTAGTTAGGCCTTTAGTGTCCTGCAACTTACTGCAAAAGTACCTCCGACAACCATCTCCGAAGTTGGATTCTGCATTCCATGTTGCAGGAAACAAAAGAGACTATTAAATGAAACCAAAACCTTCATAATACTTACGGTTTCATTATGACTGCTTGCCTAGCTCAAAGTTGGAAGGTCTTTGTAAAACCAATCAGAAAGGGAGATGGCCTGCAGCTGCACTGTATGGAGTGCTAGATACCCAATTAAAAAAATACCTGCTGTATTGGAAGAACACTGGACAGTAGCCAGTGGTCAGTGACTGGAAGCTCTACTTGGTCCAAGCGCCACACTACTCCATGCATGGCAAACCAAACAGGAAGTGAAAGCAGATGACTTGCTGGCCAATGAGAAGCAAGTAAATTAGAACGACATGGATTTCAACCAATGGTAAGTTCAGGTAAGCAGGTAGAGGATTCTAAGCCTCTTAATTTTTTTAATTAATATAAAAGATTTTGCAAGTACAGTGCAAGTGCTGTGCAGGTGAATTCCAAACAGGGGGAACAGCTCCAACCTGCATTGGGTGGGACACTGCAACACCACGACCTTGGCATAGATGGCCTGCACTTTTAAAGGTTTCCTACAACAGAGTGAGCTTTCCTACAACAGAGTGAGCAGGGGCTGCAATGTATTGTTGGAAACTTACCAGTTGTTCCACCTCTAATTGTGGGTGGGGAACCACAAACTAACTGGGTGAGGCGGAGCCATTTATGGTAGAGCTCTGTGTGTTCCTCACTTGTGAAGCTCCTGGTATAAATTCATGCCATGAAAGAAGATCAGGGCTACAAGTTCCCAAGAACTTTCTGATGCTCAGCACCGTTGTGACAGCTTAGCCGCTATGGAGTGTCACAGCTTCTGCAGCATATGTTTAAAAGAATGTGGAGATGTGGTATGAAAACCAGATGCACTGCCTCGCTCATGACAGATCAAACAATACTGTGTACTCTGCATTGTATGCAAAGCAACAGAACTAGTACAAGGCCTGTAACATCTTAGCTCTTTAATAGAAATGCACAAGTCCGAGTATGATTCACTAGGAAACAGAAAATAATCTGCTTCATTTGACTTTCTGCATATTATGAAAAATGTACTGAAACTATTTTTCAAATAAAATGTCAGTTACCTGCAAGGCATTGAAAAGGTTCAACTAATAGATCAATTTGAGTCCCCAGTAAATGTCAATCGAAAAATGACAAACTAAACCCTGAAAGAAAACATGCATTCTCTCACCTATGCACTGCTCCCATCAAACCCGAATACATTTAAATATCAAGCACTGGAAATAGGAATCCTTTTGACTTAAATAAATTAAAACTATGTTTACACGCGTAAACAGTAGATAGAAGGGTAGTCATGGACAGCAGATGTTTATTTTCCAGATATAGTGAATCTTACACTGTTGCTGCCGTACCTTTTTTTAATTGTAGGTTAGCAAATTATTTGGGAATATATTTTCATTTATACAAATGCCAAAACCATGGACACTATCAGGGGCTGTGACAGCAGTGCAGGGCAAGAGCAGTATTCAAAGGGGGATGTGGAGACATGGAGGTGAAGGAGCGCAGGTTCACGGAGGGATTGGGAAAGGCCCAAAGAGGCAGGAGGGGGGCAATACTGAGTCACGGACGTGGTAAACCGAGCATGGTCAAAACGGGGTAATGGGCATGGGACAGTCCAAGGTGAAATAGATGAAGGTCTTACAGAGAGTTGTACTAAGATTTAATTTGTAAAAAGCCGTCGCATTGGGCACTATTTTTCAAATCAAATCAGTTTTTGTGAACCGACACTTCCCGCTTCGCAAAATACCAGTTCCTATTGCAATTCAACGCACCTCATGAATATAATTGAGTTAGGTTGCATATTGTGACCCACTCGGAATCACAGCCATCACAGGTGTGGTGACTTGCTGAGGTCAGCAGACCACAATTCCCGTGACTGTTTTTCAATAAAGCATTAAAAAAATTGCAACCCGTTTTCCTTAAAAGAAAACAGGATCTGCAAAAAAATAAAAAAAATAATCAAAAGTGTAGCTAACATTTTTTAACAGCAGGCTGCAGTCCTAATTTTTTTCTAATATTTACACAGGGAACCCTTCACATTTGCGATTGCCCAAAGGAGGTGGTGCATTAATAATGTTATGTGACCCGAATTAGGTTGTAAAACATTAATACAAACTGGTATTTGGAAGAGACACCCCAAACACGCCCCTTTCACATTTCGATTGGGAATTGTGTTGCAAAGCCAAATTGTGATTCGGTAAATCGGTATCAAATCACAGTTTATTGTTTGTACATACTAAAAGGCTTTTTTACGGTTACGAACAGCTCGATTCAGCAATGTGAGACATTCCTGGCTACAAAATCCTTCGTACACCAGCAAGGCAGTAACCCCGCTCACATCACCACCTCTGGTCAAGGTGTGTATCACATTTCCACTAATAGGTGCTCCACTGCAGTGAAAGGACACTTCACTGTGCATGGCAATAGAAACACTTCTCTGGCAGTGTAATATTATGTGATTGTGTGTGAAGAGTTTTGTGGACTCCACCAACTACATTCAGTCATGAGATGCTTTTGTTAAATGATGTGCATCTTATAGTCTCTCCCTAGCTGCACCACTAGGCCAAAACATAAAAAGCACTTGATACTCATTAACTCTCGTGTAAATTGCAAGCGCAAAAATACAGTAATTCAAATATCATTTGCACCAGGACTCAAGTGATATGAGCGTTCAATTTACACAAGCGAAAATGAATAAAGAATATCGTGGACAAACAGGATTTGTATCCATTTTGTATGGAAAATTACACTCAGGTAAAACTCGGTGGTAGCTGCCTACGCAAAGACAGAAATTAACTACTTTTTGTGCTTCTTCACAGCGCTTTCACGTTGTTCTATTTACTTCAATAGTCTATTGCTTTATATGAGGCAGAGGGAGCCCAATTATTATAAAACTGAAAGGAAGAAGAAGGTTGGTTGATAGAAATGACAGACGCCTACAAAGTGCCAAGTTTAATATCATCCGAGGCTTGGAAATTCGACAAGCTTCTGAGTATGGTGTCAACCAAAATGTTTATTTGCTGATTTTCTGTTACAGGATTTGTAGAAATGGAAGTCCCAGGTTGAGAAGTTGCATCACCCAAGCCCATTTTGTTCGTTTCTGAATTTCCTGGTGGTTTTATTCATATTGGACCTGCTTCCTCAAGGCCACCGGTGGACTGGCATCGCTTTTGTGGTTTTTCCCACAGCCGAAGACGCAGGTCTGCATAACTGAAAGGACACCCAACTGTTCTCAACTCACTGTTGAGGGTGGTATCCTCTCCTTGCCAGGTTGTGCCAGACTGAAGGCTGGTGACAGGGTTACAGTATTTATGCACCTACGAAAGAGAAGACTACTGACCTTCTAGTACAGTAAGTTCAGTCCTCCGTAACTCGTGTCTTTCAGTTCTTTCTCTCTCACCGCCAAAGTTAGTGCTACGTGTATGCTTGTGTGCATCTTAATAGCTACACATAATGATAGTTTGCCACATCAGGTCAGTCCCTGTAGACATGATCTACTTTGGGTGGCTACTGACAGCTTATGCAAATGATAACATTTGTGTTTTGAAAATAACTGGCTTCTCTTGTTCTATGCATGTTCAGCTAACTGACCAGTTTCATCCAACCTGAATACCAGTGCCAGTGTATAAAACAGAAGAAGAAACCCCCAAATGTGCCCACTAATTTAGCTGTTTGGGAGTTCAGAATTTCCGAAGGCATTAGTCATGACTGGACCCAGGCCCTCCTGCCAGTGTTCATCACTTTTGAATATATAGCCTTCCCTCTGAAGCAGAACCTAGTATCTCTCTGGGCTTCGTAAGAAACATTAAAAGACAGCTGGGATAAAGTGCTTGCCAAGATCGGGATTCTTGCTAATTTGACTGAGGGTGGGACCAACATGATTTTATAGGACTCTGATCGTTTTCAGTTCTGCGAAAACAAGGAACTTGATTTGGTTACAGACGCTGCCATTGTGTTGAGGACAACATTACAACAGAAGTCAAAAATGTTTTCCAGAGCATCTGGCAACTGTGGTACTGACCTCGAAGAGAGTCTGTTATGGGGCGGGGAGGTGAAGAGCAGCAAAGTCGTCAGTAACACATCACAGTATAAAACTTTTCTCAGACATGCATATGAACCCTGGAGCAGTATCCCTAACTTTCAAACTGGCTCCTATGTTTTGGCCCTTGGCCTAACTGTTGCACACTGGCATTCATGAGCAGAGGGTCTTAATGAAGGTCGCGCCAAAAGTCTTGCCTCAAAAGCACTTTTTCGGCATTTTAAGAACCACATTTCTCATCAATTGGTCCATGTGAGTAATTGTGTTGTTGGTTGAGGGAGTGTGAACCCTTCTCAAGAAACAGCCAAAATGCTTGTTAGGGTGGACCACAACAGTCACTAAATTAACCTGTGCTTAACTCTCTGATAGCTTCATACAAAATCAGTCAGACTTATCTTACTTAACTTACTTAATAATGTGCAAACCTGTATGTAGAACACAAATGGTAATAAAATGCAAACACAACTGAAGAAACATCCTACACTAATTTAGAAAAATAGAGTAAAAGGTATCAAATTATTTGACGCCCAAAGCAACAAAAATCCAATCAGTGGAACTGGAGATATACAATTTCAAAGTCTGAAGGTAAGTATAGCTCCTAAAAGCAAAAAGTGGGAACTGTGGTTATCTGGTCTCACCAGCCCAGGACAAGGTCACAAGTTCTGGCCACCTTAAATGGAGTGCAGAATAGATACAGGGAACAGCTTAGTTTCACTGAGGACTGTACCTTATGTCCTTGACGCTCTTATAAGGAGCTGTGAGGGCTACGATGCGAGGCCCTGCGTTGGGCTGTATCATGCTGCATGGGTACTGATGAGGAGCTGCGACAGCTGCAAAGTGAGGTCCTGCATCTATTTGCATCACCCTGCGTCATTTCTGATGAGGGGCTGTGACGGCTGCATTGCAAGGTCCTGCATCATTTTGCTACACACTGCGTTGAGTTGTGTTGCGCTTTGTTGGTTCTGAGGAAACCCATAATTAAGCCTGGAGCAGGGCACTCTGATGCCAGCTTAGGGTCCAGGACCTTGGGGCACTTCTTGAGGATCAGAACTCATGTCAACAGAGGCCAGCAGCTAGGCACAGGCAGGTTTGGCTGAGTCTGGGCAGTTAGGCAGATGCAGGACAGGTCTAAGAAGCATGTTCTGTCCCTTTAGCTCAGAATAGGAGGCCAGTCAGCTAGCCCTTGCAGACACTTTGGTGGTTTTGGTTTCAAGGAGTAAGTTCAGTCTTCCTTCCTCAGGTAGCAGGGCAGTAGGGCAGCAGGGCAGTTCATTTTGCGGCAGCAGCCCTTCTAGTAGCAAGGCAGCAGGGCAGTCCTTCTTCTGCGTCTTCCACATATCCACAGTGATCTCAAGAATGAGCCTGAAGGTCCTACTTTTATACCTGGTGCAAGCTTTGAAATGGGAGAAGCTTCTGGAGGTTTCCCCCACAGGGGTGTTTAGAACTTCCCGCCTCCCTTCTGCCATGGTCCCAGTCTGCCTGCAGTCACAATGGCTAGTATGAAAGTCTTTGTGTGTGAGCTGAGGCAGTGTCTTTGAAGTGTAAGTGTGACAAGTGAGGCTCCTCCCCCACATCAAGCCAGAATGACCCATTGTTCCAACACCCAGGTCCTCTATTTTGATACTGTCTAGGAGGAATACATAAAGACCAACTACAGCTAGTCATGTGACTCAGGAAACAGGTTACATGCACCAATTGTTAAGGACAAGAAAATGCTATCTTTCTAAAAGTGGAATTTTCAGAAGTGTGACTTAAAATCTGACTTTATCATCAAAGAGAGTTTTAAATTACTATTCCTCAGACCCCAAACATGACATTCCTACCTCCTCTCACACAAATGATATCTCTTATTAAATGTAATAAGATAACCCAATGTTACCCAATGGGAGAGGTAAGCCTTACAATAGTGAAAAATGAATTTAAGAGTTTTTCGCTACCAGGAAATGTAAAACATAAAAAGTACATGTCCAACCTTTTAAATAAAATGCAGACTGTCCTATGGGCTTTTTAGGGTCTACCCTAGTGGTGACATATATATTAAAAATAAGGTTCAGGCCTAGCAAAAAGATTATTTTGCCTTGTCGAAATGGCAGTTTAAAACTACACACAAAGGCTTCAATGGCAGGCCTGTGACATGTTTTTAAAGGGCTACTTAAGTGGGTGGCACAAAAAATCCTGCAGGGTCATTAGTAGCACTTAATTTACAGGATCTGCTTACATTTTGGACCACTTCACTAGGGATTTACAAATAAATTAAATGTGCTAATTGGGTGAAAACCAAATCTATCATGTTTAAAGGAGAGAGCACTTTAACGCTGGATAACAGTTGTAAAGTATACCTTGTCCTAGATGCAAACAAAAACAGGTTCAGAAACAGTAGCGATAAAAGCCAAAAGTTTGCGGGTGACCGTACTGAGAGAACCAGGTCCAACAAACCACATGTCTGTTTTTATTGCCTAAGAGGAGTGTTATGTCTTCTCCCTTCCAATCAGGACATTCATTGCCCTGTACTGCCGAGCTTGATTCAAGAATCTTTGAAATCATCCATCAGCCATGAAATATTACCAGGATATTGGGGATAGAAGGATTGGTGTGACCTTGACCTTAAACTAATGTAAATAAGGAGTGAATAAGTCAGTTCAGATGTGGATACCTCACTATGAACAAGGTAATACCAAGCCCTGCCTCCTTTTTACCTGAATGAATGTTCAGCGTGCATGCTCCGGATGCCAACGCTTCATAACTTGCAAGTCATTTGTTAGAGCTCTATCATTTCGCTTGACCCTTAAATATGTGAGGTAGTACAGCAAGGAAATATCTTGGTGTTTGTACTAGCTCTTGATACTAATAAGGTGTGATCCCTGTAATCCTAACTTAGGCTAAAGTATATATGTCGGGTGTGGACAATAATAATAATTTGATACTCATTTAGATACTACCACATTATACATCAATAGTTTATTTTAGGCTGTGCATACAATATTAATATTGATAATAGATATCAATATATTTTTAGACACTGCAATACCGTGGCCAAGTCCACAAAATCAATCAGACACAATACAAATTTCTATTACCTGACCACACTCAGGCTGAGTTACCAAACATCTATGTAACAACTGAACTTCCAAAGATAAGGTAAGAGACCTTGGTTACCATAGACAAAGTAAGTCTTGAGAAAGCCTTAGGTTACCTAGCCGCAAGGGGCAAATTACGTATTAGCTGTAGAGCTATTAACTCACTAATGAGCAGAGACGTTTTGCACCACTACCAGGGGGAATATTCAGTTTCCAGATGTAACAGAGAAGAATAAAATAATCAGATATTTCTTTAAACTGTTAACACGTCTTGAAACATATTCATAACATATATCAATATTAACCTTGTGTACCCAGTCAAAAAGAAATCTATTGATATATGATGTGCTGACATCTAACTGACCAGCAAATTGTTATTGATGGTTACACTCAACCAATCTACTTTAACCAGCATTCCATAACATAATCCTTTAACAGCTAAGCACAAGGACACATTCTTCATCATAAAATAAAATCAATAACAAAGGCATGCACCTTGATAACTTCACAAAAGGGTCACTGTTGTAAAAATAGACACAAGAAAGCAACACATATCTTGTAAATAAAATACCAATGCATATCACAATTGAAAAACAATAATAACTAAAGTCCCACCCAGGACCTAGATCACTCCTCCTACAGCCAACCACGCCTACTGGATGCCCCCTCCCAAAACCATTGTAACAGGGTAATGTAGGAAACTGGGTTACTGGCTGAGGAGAGTGAAACCCTACTCAAGCAACAACCACAATTCCTATCAGTGTGAAGCACAAGCAAACCTCAAATTAACCTGTGCTCAACCATCTGGTAGGAAACAGCATTTTTAACAGCAGAACTACGGTTGCCTTTACAATGAAGGCTTTACATTGACACAGTCTTTACAACTGTTTTTACAACAAACTATTTAACCACAAGTATACCTTTATCACGGATGCCTTTACAATGAATTTCATTATAAAGGTATGAATGGTAA
Source organism: Pleurodeles waltl (assembly GCF_031143425.1). Lineage (NCBI taxonomy): Eukaryota > Metazoa > Chordata > Amphibia > Caudata > Salamandridae > Pleurodeles > Pleurodeles waltl. The sequence continues at coordinate 194,733,662 of NC_090437.1, forward strand.
AGGCATATTTGTTGTAAAAAATGTGCATGTATTTGTAAGCATTTTACAGGTAAGTATAAAGTGTTTTATATATTTATGTATATATATATATATATATATATATATGTATATATATATATATATATATATATATACATCAAAACAAATCCCTTTCAGGGTTAGAGTGACGCATAAATTATGCAAAAAAGAATAGAGAACTCTGGGTAGTTCCCAAGTTTAGGTGGAGAGCAGCTCTAGTAAGGAGCACTCTACAACACCAGCAGCACTCTAGATTTGCTCACATCAAATGTCTGTTTATCTAGCAACGTTTTTAAGCATTGGATCAGCACAGTGCTATCCACGCCGAGCTAGATAGTGACAAAGTCTTTTGCCATTTATACAGCAAAGTCTTTAAGCATAGGTTTGACACAGTGTCAACCTTGCTGAGCTGTAAAATGACAAAAGCCATTTACCACTCCAGGGACAGTATTACAGCTTTGGACTGCTAAAATACCGTCCAAGCCAACCTGAAATGAGTAAAAGCAACCCCTGACACGTGTTTTTCTCTCATTAGAGCTCATCAGAGAGGTTTAGCTTTGTCCAGACACAAGGACGCACCCAGTATAAGTCAAAACAAATCCCTTTCAGGGTTAGAGAGATGCATAAATTATGCAAAAAAGAATAGAGAACTCTGGGTAGTTCCCAAGTTTAGGTGGAGAGCAGCTCTAGTAAGGAGCAATCTGCAACACCAGCGACACTCTAGATTTGCTCACCTCAAATGTCAGTTTATCTAGCAAAATATTTAAGCATTGGATCAGCACAGTGCTATCCACGCCGAGCTAGATAGTGACAAAGTCTTTTGCCATTTATACAGCAAAGTCTTTAAGCATAGGTTTGACACAGTGTCAACCTTGCCGAGCTGTAAAATGACAAAACCAATTTATCACTCCAGGCACAGTATTACAGCTTTGGACTGGTAAAATCCGGTCCAAGCCAACCTGGAATGAGTAAAAGTCTCTGCTGCTAACACCCCTCACCACTCAACCCCACCCTGCACACAGCCTTTGGCCATGTACAGTGGTAGTTGGCTGGCAGTCCGCGTGCCCCCTTCCTCCAGCTGATTTCGATACCGGGGACTACATCTCCTGGGGACAGGCCTGCTAAATGTTTTTTGGGGGGAGCGGGGCCACGCAGCCCCCCTCCCCAGCCAGATTTCATTGGCTGGGACCACATCTCCTGGGGCCCTGCCTAAATATTTAATTGTTTTTTTGGGGAGTGGAGCTGTGCGGCCCCATCCCCAGGCCGGTGTCCTCCCTGGGGACCCCAACCCCGAGGCCCGGCCTACATTTTTTTTTTGGGGGGGAGGAGAGCCTCATGGCCCCCTAACCAAGCTGATCTTGGCCCCGGGGACCCCATCCTCGAGGCCCAGCCTAAATATTTTTTTTTGGAAAGGGGCCTCATGGCCCCCCTCACCAGACCGATCGCAGTCCCAGAGACCCCGTCCCCTGGATCCCAGCCATGCAACCTGGGTGGCCCCCTAGAGAGGGAGATGCTAATGCTCTGTGAGAGCAGTTTCCGCTGTTTCTCTGCCTTAATCTCTGCAGGCAGGGTAACAGAGGAAACCTCCGCTCTCATGAAGTGAGAGCTGTTTGACAGCTGTCACTTCATCTGAGCAGAGTGTTTGGTGTGACTTGGTGGGAGCTATCAGCTCTCACCATGTCACAGCAAACAATTATGTCCCAGGGGTAGGCACCCCAGGACATAGCAGGAGCTGGCCTGGGGGGGTGGTGGTGCCCAGGGCCATCAGTGACTCCGTGAGGGGGGCTGAGTGGCCCCCCTCCAACATGCAAATAGCCCTGGAGAGGTGGTGGTCCCTAGAGCTGCGGGGCAGCCGGGCGCCCCTCCCACATTTTCATTTAGTAATGCCTGGGGAAGTGGTCGCATGGCCCTCCTGAATTGACTATTGATAATGCCCTGGGGAGGTGGTGGTCCCCAGGGCTACAGGGGGCAGTGTCGCCTCCCACATTCTCATTAAGTAATGCCCTGGGGAGGTGGCAGTCCTTGGAGGTGTGGGGGGGCTTGGTGACCCTACAACATAGCAAATGGAAATGCCCCTGGGACCTGGCACACCAGAGGGCTGTAAAAAACAAGCACAAGAGCCCGCGCTTGTGTTTTTTTTAAAAATGTTCCAGAATTCATGACGTCATTGCAAGTTGGAAGGGATTTTTCTTTAAAAAGTGTTTTTTTATCTCTGGTCAGGTCCCCACCAGAGCTGGGGGGTTAGGGTGACTCTATCCTGGCCCCTTGTCCATTGTTTTTTTAACTTTTTTGTGGGACTTAGCTGAAGCAGAGTCTCAAGATGGCTGCCAACACTTCTTGGATTTTTAAGAAATTGCTATTTCCGACTCGCAAAGTGCCATGTATTACATTTGCGATTCGGTAATAGCGATTTCTTAAAAATCGCAAATGCTATTACCGAATCGCAAATTGCGGTACCGGCCCCATTCGCAGCTATGGGCCTGTTGTCCCATATCTGCGAATTATTTGCATTTCCAAAATTGCGATTTCTGAACCAGAAATCGCAATTTTGGAAACGCAAAAGCCCAGGGTGCTGGGGGCCTAAGGCCCCCTCTGCTGCACTCCAAAAATGTTTTGGGGGACATGTAAGGTGCACACATCCCAAAAGGGCATGAGTGCTTTACATGTTCAATTTAAAAATGCATTTTAAATGCATTTTTAAATTTTGCACCAGGTTACCACCTGGTTTCTTTTCATGGTATTTTGCGTGTGCAAAATGCCATTCTGCGAAAAATCGCAATTTGCGATTTTTTGCAGCATCTCCTTGCGATGTGGATTTTGCGAATCGCAAATTGCGACTCGCAAAACCAGGTCGCAACGCAAGAAATCGCAATTTTTGAGATTTCTTATTTGTGGTCTGCGAATGCCTTTCATGCATCGCAGAGCACTTTTTTGCACTCGCAAACGGCCGAATTTTGCGATTCGCACCATTTGCGAGTGCAAAAAATGTTCATACATCTGGCCCTAAGTTACCTAAGGGCACGAGTTACACTTACTTGAGATAACTCTAAATATAACAGGTGAATTTCTATGGTTTTGTACATTTAAAATTTGAGTCTAACTATAAGGTCCCTGTGACATTTGTTTTTTAAGTGACTATATATATACACACGCGTATATATATTATTTATATATGAACATGTGTGTGTTTTGGTTTTGGGTAGGTACAGGGTTTTGCTTGGTAATGGTAATTTTACTGCTTAGAGTGGGTATGGGTTTTTGGTTGGCAAGGTTTATTTTAGAGTTTGGGTGGGTTTTTGGGTGGCAAGGGTTTTTTAGGGTTTAGGGTGGGTAGAGGTTTTTGGGCAGCAAAGCAATTTTTAGGGTGTAGGGTGGGTTTGGGTTTATGGCTGACAATGGAATTGTTAGACTTTAGGGTGGGTACGGATTTTTGGGGGGCAAGGGATTTTTTAGGATTTAGGGCGGGTATGGGTTTTGGGATGGCAAGAGTATTTTTAAGGTTTAGATGTGTATAGGTTTTGGAATGGCAAGATAGTTTAGGGTTTTGAGTCAGTATGGGTTTTTGGGTAGCAAGGGTAATTTTAGGGTTTAGGGTGTGTATGGGTTTTTGGGTGCCAAGGTTTTTTTAGGGTTTAGGGTGGGTATGAGTTTTTCAGTGGCAAGTGTTTTTAGTGTTTAGGCTGGGTATGGGTTTTCGAGAGGCAAAGGAATTCTAAGGTTTAGGGTGCGTATGGGTTTTGGGATGACAAAGGTATTTTTAGGGTTTACGGTGGGGAAAGGTTTTGGGTGGCAATGGAATTTTTATGGTTTAAGGTGGGTATGGGTTTTGGGATGTCAAGGGTAATTTTAGTGCAATGTGTAAAGTATTTATGCAGTACTTCAGCCAGTAATAAAGTGATGGCATTTTTAGGGTTTAGGGTGAGTACAACATAAGAAACATTCCACACAAATTTAGCAAAATAGATTAAATTGTAATAAACAATTTGAGACCAAAGCAACAAAAATCCAGTCAGTAGAACCTGAGGTATGCAATTTTAAAGATTTTAGGTAAGTATAGCTCGTAAAAGCACAAAGCACCAATTGCGGTTTTCTGGTTGTACGAGGCTGACTGTGATGGAGCAATGGCTGGCTACAGGGACCAGGTTAGTCCTGCTGAAAGAGTTGCCTTTAAAAGTCCAACGCAAAAAGTTCAGTTTGTGGTGGAGGGGGTTGCGAGGAGCAGGGAGAGTGTGGCGGTTGGTCCTCGATGTAGCAGGAAGAGCAAGCCAGGTGTCACGAATGGTTGTTGCTGTAGCACAAAGATCCCGTCCAGTGTTGTGGACGGTCATTGCTAGAAATTTGCATTGCCAGTGATACCAGATTGTCAATGCTGTGGCGTGAAGTGCAGATCTCGTGTTCCTGTGCATCACTGGCAGCCCCTGTGATGTAGAGTCAGGTTTACAAGAGTTTCACATTGGTGGGTAGCACAGGAAGTAACATTTTGGCACAAACTGGCTTGTTCACATCACAAAGAGCCCAAATCTTCTGGATTGATCCTTTTTTTGGAATGAGAGCTCCACTGATGCCACACCAAGGTTCCAGGACCTGTGGGGCACCTCTTGGGGATCAGGACCTCACTACAGTAGAGGCCAACAGGGTTTAGCAGGTCTAGTTGCAGGTCTATTTTCAGATCCAGACAGCTGAGAAGATGCAGGCAGGACTCTGGAGCTTGATATGTTCCTGTAGCTCAGACCCTTGGAGTCACTTCGGCCTGGGATGAAGGGTGAAGGTCCAGTTTCGCCTCTCAGCAAGCTGGGCATCAGACAGCCGGGCAGTAGATTACCAGGAATGCAGAGTAGCTGTTCCTCTGGCAGCAGAGCAGCACAGAAGTCCTTCTTGTGTAGTATTTATAGATCCAGAGGTATACCGAAGAGTTAGCTCTTAGGGTCCAATCTTTATACTTGGTGCCAGTGTTGAAGCGGGAGAAGGTTCTGGAGGTTTCCACTCCCAGAGGTGTTTGGAATTTCCTTCCTTCCTTCCCTGGCCCCAGCCTGTCTGGGGCACAAAAGGCTAGTGTCAAACCCTTTGTGAGTGTGCTCAGGTAGAGCCTCTGTTATGTGCAAGTGTGGAAGGTGACAACTCATCCCATTCATCAAGTCAAAGATGTCCCATCCTGCCAACACCTATCTCCCTTTGTCTAACTGTCTGGGAGCAATACAAAAAGCCCATCCGCCAGTTACTCCTAGTCAGGTGACCCAGGATACTGGCTGCTGGCACCAAATGATTAGGAAAAGAACATGTCAACTTTCTAAAAGTGGCATTTTCAAGATTATGACTTGAAATTAAATTTTACCATTAAAGGGAGTTTTAAATCACATGTCTTTAGACACCAAACCTGACATTCCTGCTTGCTCCCAGTTGAAAGTTATCATTTATCGAATGAAAAACTGTAACTTAATGTTATCTTATGAGATACTGCACTGAATAACACATTTAAGAGTTTGTCTCTACCAGGACATGTAAAAGTTAAAAGTACATGTCTAACATTTTAAATACACTGTGCCTTGCTCTATGGGCTCTTTAGGGCTTACCCTAGGTCAATTTTGCTAGGATGAAATGGCAGTTTAAAACTGCACACACAGGCTGCAATGGCACGCTTGAGGCATGTTCAAAAGGCCACTTAAGCGGGTGGCACAGTCAGTGCTGTAGGCTCACTAGTAGCATTTAATTTGCACGCCCTGGGTACACATGGTACCGCTTTACTAGGGACATACAAGTACATTAAATGTGCCAAATGGGTGGAAACCATTTGAACCCTGTTTAAAGGAGAGAGCACATGCACTTTAACGCTGGTCAGCAGTGGTAAAGTGCACAGAGTCCTAAGTGCAACAAAAACAAGCTCAGCAAAAAATAGAGCAGTAAGGCAAAGAGTTTGGGACAAAAGCACCCTAAGGCTGACTGGTATATCAAATGTCCCCCCGTCCAGAAGAAAGTGGGGAAAATTACCCAACCTCCTGGGAGTTCTCATCAATAAGGCAGAAGAACCTGAGAGACCATTGGCGTGGTCTGACTCAGGATGGTGTTCCTTGACTCGGTTCAACCCCCCCCACCCGCACTGTGGGAAGAAACGAGCATGTACCTGGCTGAGCCATGCTCCTCTTGGAGCGTGGTCGGTGGTACATCCTGTTGATGGCCTCCTGACTCCTGGTCAGCTCCGGCAACCTCACTCTGCTGTGCTGACTCTGGCGGTAGCGCTCCTGGACAACTTCAGCATCATTGTTCTGCTGCTCTGACTCTGGCGGTAGCACTCTTGACTCCTGGGCTCCACAATTCTCTGCTCGGGATCTTAGCTCTGTTAGTTGACCTGTTCTGTGATACCTGCGTTCCTCCGATGATTTCCCCTCAACACTGCTGCTTATCATTCTCTCATAGTCCTCCTTAAAGGGCTCATGGAGAGGTGTTCCACCTCTGAGCTCCTCTCAATTCCATTCAGTGTAAAATGGAAAACCAGTACTCTCAGTTGTCCCTGTCGACAATGCCTGATCTTGATCCGATGGAGGGTCCGCTTGCACCTGAAATCAAATAACAGGTAATGGTGGCATTTCAGGAGTCATTTATGTTATTGTCTGTGGTCCCTCATCCTGTGAACCCTCCTGACTATCCTCATCCCCTATGTCACCCCTACACATCCCCACCACAGGATTTTCCTGAGCAGGGAAAAGAGGGGAGCCAGACAAGAGCATTAAAGTGCTCCTTTTCTTTGCGATGATGTACCTGAAACCTAAACAGTTTTCTATTATTGTCCATGCTTCTGCTCCTGTCAACCCTCCTGATTATCCTCATCCCCTATGTCACCTTGACAAACCATGAAGTCCATCAACAGCTTAGGATTTTCACCCCTCATTTGCATGAGCTACCTGAGGGGTCTGTGGTCTGTCTGAACCTGGAAGTAACTTTCAAAAAGGTATGATCTCAGCTTCTCCAGTGCCCAGACCACAGCAAAAGCATCTGTCTCAATTACACTCCAACTCTGTTCCAGGGGAAGTAATCTCATACTGATGAAGGCTACAGGTTAGTCTAGGCCCTTGTTAGGAATTGGGTCGTTAATTGGCAGAGGTATGCACCCTGTCCAAGTAGGGACCACAATCTGAATAAGTAAGTTACACTCCCTAAATTAACCTGTGCTCACCCTCTGGTAGCTTGGCACAGAGCAGTTAGTCTTAACTTAGGAGGCAATGTGCATAGTATTTGTGCAACACACTTAAAATATAGTAACTTAATGAAAACACCACAAAAAGTCAACATATGAATTTTTCAAGATTAAATGTGAAATAGTGCTTAGAAGTCACTGGCGGTCAAAAGGTTACTTGAGATCACGAAGGACCTGTGCAAATCCAAAATTAAAGCCGACCACAATAGAGGGTAGGCCGGCTACAGAACCCACACAGGGTCTGATCAAACATTAGCTTTGATGGAGAAAAGAATCAACATCAAGGGCACGATTCATCAGCATTTCTCCACACAGTTGGGTCACTGCGTCATTGTCAGGCTCCACTAAAGTGAATGCAATGCATCATCGGGCCACACAGGCTGTGAATACATCAGTGTTGAGGGGGCAATGCACCAGAATTTCTCCTGCACTCGAGGCGATGCATCAGTTTTTTCAGAAATCAGCTGCAAAACCCACTTCTGGACTGGAGAGGGACACCTCAGGCAAGGTTAGGACTGACAGATGGCAGACTCCAGCAGCACCAGGAGAGTTGCAAGCAGTCTTTGATGTCTCTGAGACTGTAGAAAAACAGGGGGCTAGCCACCAAGCCCTGGAAGATACTCTGGTCAGCAAGATGGGCCCAGTCCTGGTCCTCAGCAGGGCAGAGATCAGCAGGCAGTACGGCAGCCCAGCAATGCTGAGAAGCACTTCCTTGGAACAGTCAGTCCAAGCAGAGTGGCAAACCTTACATCACAGTCTTTACGCCAGCAGAGTTCTACCCAAGTCCAGTAGTAATCTGATTTTCAGTGGTGAGAGACCCAGTACTTATACCCAAAAGTGCCTTTGATGTAGGGGGTAACTTCAGAGGATCGCTCTGAAGTGCACAGGTCTACCTTTCATCCCAGCCCCAGCCCCAGACTATCAGTTGGTGGTAATCAGCACTTTGCGTGGGCTCAGGCCACTCCCCTTTGAAGTGAAAGTATGAGCCCCTCCCAACTTCCCTGCCCAGGAAGATCCATCAGTTTGCAGATGATTACAGATGCAGTTATGTCCTGTGTTGTGGGTGTCTGGAGGGAATGCACAAATGTAGCTGTCACCTAGCCCAGACCAGGCATGTATTAGAGGCAGCCTGTCAGGCACACAGATCAGTGAGAGCAGAGACATTTCTTTAAAACAGTAATAATAAATCTGACTTTTCCAGCAAAGAGGATTTTCATTACCATTCCAATGATATGAAACATGATGCAGCTACTCCTTTCGGATCAGGAATTACAGCTTAAAAGTATATTAAGGAATTCCAACTGGCCTTTGAGAGGAGCAGGCCTCACAGTAATGAAAAACAACTTTGGGAGTTTTTCATCACCAGGACATGTAAAACTTAAATGTACATGTCGTGCCTTTTACCTTCATGGCACCCTGCCCTATGGGTTACGTAGGGCCTGGTCGTCCATAGGGCCTTAGGGGTGGCTTATGTATAAGAAAAGGGGAGTTTAAGGGTTAGCAAGAGGTTTTAAATACCAAGTCGAAGTGGCAGTGAAACTGCACACACAGGCTGTGCATTGGCAGACCTGAGACATGTTTACAGGGCTACTTGAAACAACCAGAGTGACAGGCCTACTAATAGCATTTAATTTATAGACCTGGATATATGGTATACCACTTCACAAGGGACTTACAAGTAAATACACCACGCCGCCCTGCCAGTTGTGGTTATACAAATGTTGCCATGTTTATGGGAGACACATGCACTTTAGCACTAGTTAGCAGTAGTAAAGTGCTCAGAGTCCTACGACCAACAAAAAATACAGGAACAAAACAGGAAGTGAAAGGCAAAAAGTGTAGGGTAAGACCAACCTAAGGATGCCAGGTCTAACAGCCCTCCTCATTTAACTTGCTAAGACTGCCCCTGTGCAATGCTCTGAAGCATTGGCTCGCACAATGAACTCCTTGGAAAAGTCAGGATCCTTAAGTACAGGTGCTGTACACATGACCTCCTTGGGAGTGTCAAAGGCTTTTCAAAAGGCATCTGTCCACATCACTTTTCTTTGAAGTCAACTTAGGGGACCACAATGGTGCCATATCCCTTAACATACCTCCTATAGTACACCTAGAAGCACTCACTTCAGTCTGGGTTTTAGGGTGTTGATAGGCCAGGATAGTCTCAATCTTTGCCTGGAGAGTCTGCACCTTGCCGCTGTTCACTATGTGTGGTAGGTACACCACAGTACCCTGCCCTATCTGGCACTTACTGGCCTTGATAATCAAGCCCTGCTCCTCCAGTTCCTGCAGCACCTCCTGGAGGTGGTACTGGTGTACAGGTGTTCTTCCCACCTAGCACTGAAGACGCCCATCTCGTCTGGTTAGGCAGCATCAAATGCCTCCTTCCTGGCCAGAACCACATTCACCAACCTCTGAAAGGTGGCAGGGGAATTTTCTAAGCCAATGGGCATCCTCCTGAACTGGAAGTAGCCCTCTGGGGTTGAAACTGCAGACCTGTCTTTTGCCCCCCTCATTCAGAGCAATCTGGCAGTACCATGATGTGAGGTCAAAAGTACTGAGAAAGTTGGCAGCTCCCAGTCTGTCTATGAGCTCACTAGGTCGGGATGGGGTGAACATCAGTCTTGGTGACTGAAATGAATCCCTGGCAGTCCACACAGAACCTAGGTTCTGAAGTGGCAGCTTTGGGTACCAGCACAATTTGGTTAGACTAGGGAATGTTGGAGGGTTAAATCACCCCTAATGTCAGCATCTTGGAGGCTTACTCTTTGATACTGGCTCTCATCTTGTCTGAAAAGCTGTAAATTCTGTTTTTAACAGGTATTCTATTGTCAGTATCTATGTTGTGGGTAGACAAGTGTCAGGGCTCAGGGGTGAGAGAGAACAGAGGAGAAAGCTGCCTCAGTAACTGGAAACAGTCACTCTCTTGGTCTGGGGCCACAGTAGGGGAGGGGGTTAATGCCCTCTACTGACGCATCATGCTCTGAGGTAGACAGGAGGTCAGGGAGAGATTCATTCTCCTCTTCCCCAATGCGTCATCTGTCACCAGCAGCTTTGTGACTTCAGACCTCTCAAAGTACAGTTGGAGATGGTTTATATGGAACACGCTTAGGGGATTTCTAGGGATCTTGAGATCTACCAGGTAGGTGGTCGCCCTCTTCATCTCCTTCACCTCATATGGGCCTGTCCAACTGTCTTGAAGAGCTCTAGGCTCTACAGGCTTCATGAGTCACACCTTCTGGCCAAGCTAAAGCTCCACCAGAGTGGCCTTCTGGGTCTACCAGAATTTCATTACTTTTTGACTGGTCTCAAGATTTTCTTTAGCCTTCTTGCAGAAGCATTGCATCTGGTTATGGAGAACAAGCATGTAGCTGACTACTCCCTGTGGGGTGTTCCTGGGAATTTCCTCCCACCCCTCTCTTACAAGGCTGAGAGGTCCCCTAACATGGTGTCCATAGAGGAGCCCAAAGGGGCTAATCCCAATCCCCTTCTGTGGCACCTCCCTGTAGGAGAACAATATGCATGGCAAGAGGACATTCCACTTCTGCCTCATGGGCTCAGGCAGGCCAATTAACATGTCCTTTGGAGTCTTGTTTAATATTTCCACAAACCTGTTGGTCTGAAGGTGGTAGGGTGTGGAGAACGTGTAGGTTACCCCACACTTATCCCACATGGACTTCATGTACACTGACATGAACTTAGTGCCTCTGTCATACACCACTTCCTTGGGCAACCTTACTTGGGTAAAATCCCCATCAGGGCCCTAGCCACTACAAGTGTAGTCACCAACCTCAGAAAGATGGTCTTTGGGCACTGTGTGTTGTGATCCACCAAGACAAGGATGATACTGTTGCCTAAAGTTGTATAAGGGCCAACAATGTTGATGCCCACCCTTTCAAGAGGAGTTACAACAACAGACAAATGAACCAGGGGAGCCTTCAGCTTTTTCCCTGGTTTCTCACTGACAGGTGGGACAGGACCTTCAGAATGTGTCTGAGGCTGTCTTCATCCATGGCCAATAGAAGTGGGGCACAAGCCTGGCAAAATTCTTGTGCTGGTCTAGATGCCCTGCCAGGCGTCTGTCAATCCCAGTAGGAAGGCTCTGTAACACTGAGGGACTACCAGAGCATGAGCTCACCCAGGTCGAGGAATCTTTGGATCAATGTATAGGAAGTCATTCTCCCAATAGTTAAGGTGATTTCCAGCAGCATCTCCTGTTGCCTGAGCCACAGCTTGCTGCCTCAAACCCTCTAGAGTTGTCCACTCTTTCTGCACCTTGTAGAATTCCTACATGGTGGGCTTACCTCCAATTTGCCATCCAGAAAGCTTAGCAAAACTCCAAAGGTGACAATGTCCTCCCCGGTAGTCTGAGGGGTGACATCTTTAGGTGTCCTGTCAACCTGAACCATGATAACTTCAGGGGGTGGTTTCCCAGGCCCCTTGTCCTTCCTCTTCTTGGCAGTTGCTTGGGCCATTTTACTAGGCTCCAGGCTTCCTTGAATCCCCTCTTGGGCAGCCATGAACCTTGTGGTCATACAGACCCAATCAGACAGGCTTAAAATTTCCAGGCCTGACCTGAGCTTCACTTCCTTCCAGTGTGCTCTTTTAGAAAACCTGAAACCCCCCACCACTCAAAGGGAACCAGACCCACTGGATAGTGACTCTCATGGGTATCAGTGACTACAACCTTTTGGGAAGTATTAGGAAGGACTTGCTCTGAAAACACCAGATGACACCTCACAATAGTCATGTTGGTTCCCGTGTCTCTCAGAGCCTCGACCCTGTGCTCATTGATGGTGACCACTGCCTATACTTAGAAGTATTTGAAGGCATATGGGCTTTTGGTACCCTCTCTCTATCCTCTAGGGACAATAATGTAACCTCTGCGCTCTCTCCCATGCTAACTTGGACCACCTCATCCCCAAGCGCTACACTGGCCAACCCAGGTGTCTGCCCACTGGTAGGCGGGTGTGCCTTGTTGGGCATTTGGTGTCTCCTTTGGAGTGCCCATGCTTGCAATACTCAGTACACTGGGGGATGACCCTCCAGGTCTATATATCGAATAACCCCTTCCTCTTTGACTCAGATGGGGACTGGTTACTGTTGTATCAATGGGAATTATTTGGGGGGCCTTCACAGAACTCCCTATTTTAAGCCCCCCACCATCTCTTCTGGTGGGACCCTTGACCACCCTTCTGGTGATCCCCCAATATCATTTAGGACACACTGTTGCTGATCCAGAGGTCCGCTTCTTCAGCAAGCCCTGTGGGATCAGTGAGCTTAATATCAAATGCTCTGTAAAACAGACACTGAACATATGATCTCTTAATATCAGATTAAACCATTCAGTGAAATCATCATCTTTGCTGCCCCGCACCCAACCACTCAGGACCTCGCTGGTGTCATCAAGAAAATCCACCCAAGACTGGTTTTGTATCTTTTGGCTACCCTGATTCTAATGTGGTACTTCTCCTTGCCCTTCCATAGCTTCCTCATCATCTTGGCCATCTGCTGTTGCCAGTACTTGTTGAGCCTGCATCCATGCCCTCATGGCTTTCTGTAGTTCCAGTTTCCTGGAATTCCTCTTGACTGGAAGCCCTCTCTCTTTAAAAAATCAATGAGCTCAGCCGCAGTGTGGACATTCATGTTGGCAAGCTCAAACTCCATCCTTGCAGGCACGGTCAGACAGTCAGATAGAATTAAGGCGAATTTGGAAAAAGCTAAAAAAGCCTGTTACTGAGAATTTAAAAAGCTCAAAAATCACGTTATTTATCTGGGATTTTGGTGTAACACAAAATCACTGTACGGCACTGCACAAACACAATCAAAATGTCACCGCTGAACACCAACAAATTGGGTTACTGTTTGAGGGGGGTGAAACTATACTCAAGCAGCAACCACAATTTATGTCCAGGAGAAACACAAGCAAACCCCAAATTAACCTGTGCTCAACCTATGGTAGCTTACCACAAAGCAGTTAGGCTTAACCTGGAGGTAATGTGTAAAGTAGTTTTGCAGCGCTTTAAACGGTAATATAGTGAAACCACAAGTCAAGAGAAATCACATACCAATTGTGAAAAATAGAATAGAATTGAATAAATTATTTAAGATCAAAACTACAAAACTCCAATCAGTAGAACAGGAGATATGCAATTTTAAAGGTTTCAGGTAAGTATATTGCCTAAAAGCACAAAGTGCCGCTCATGGTTATCTGGTCATACAAGAATGGGTGAAAATCACAAGTTCAGGCCGACTGTGACGGAGCGCGGGCCAGAGACAGGCACCAGGTTAGTCCCATGGAATGAGTTACCTTCAGAAGTCCAGTGTGAAGAGTTCTGCTTGCAGTGGAGGGGTCCACAAGGAGAAGGGAGAGCATTGCAGATGGTCGTAGATGTGTGCGTAGAGCAGGCTTGCTGTCACAGATGGTCATTTTTGAAGTGTGAAGATCCTGTCGGGTGTTGTGGATGGTTGTTGCTGGATACTTGCGTTGGTAGTCACTGTGGGCTATTGATGCTGTGGCACGAAGTGCAGATCTCTTGTTTCCACTCGGTCCTGGCAGTCACTGTGGCACGAAGAGTTGGATTCACTGGAGCTTCAAATTGGTGGGCGGCACAGGTGGCAAGATCTTGGCACAAACAGGACATTTAATTTTGTGAACTGGCCTTCCTATCCCACACATTTGTTGTATTTTATCTATTTCATCTCCTCAGTTCCTTTTCCCCCTCAGCAATATAGTAAAAAAAGGTCTTGATGGGCTGTGAGGTATCCATTTCTTCAATCTGCAGGTATTGGAGCTCTTGTATTCTTTGCATTTAACTGGTTGCTGGGATTTCTCCCTCATCTTCTTCAGTGGTCATCACATTTGCAGAAGTACTGGTAAGCTTATAGTTGATTACGGAACTGTGTGATGAACATTTCTTCATGCTACTCAGCATTTACCTTTGATTACATTCTAGATTTAAAGATACAGGCTTTTATCATGTACAACTTTACCTTCTGAACAACATTTACCACACAAGGGTGTTTCTGTTAACATCACACCATTGGCCAAGACCAGAAGAAACGCTGGAGCAGCTGTGTTCGCTCTTTCTTCCTTCCCCATTCATGTCTTAGCCGTACAGCTGCAAGAATATGACAGGAAAGGTAGGGCACGGTTTGCGTTAGATTCGTACCAGTTTTGGACTTTGACAACAATAACCCAAAGAGGATAGTATACTGAGATTGAACCAACAAGCTAAAAATATCATCATGGAAACTACCAATCATTAAAGTATATATGCAATCATTCAAAAAGAAAGCTACTAATTGATTTGAGAAAACCAAACCAAAAGTTGAAATTTCTTTGACTGACAGAATACTAGGGCCATGAGCCACATGTCCAACACCATCTCATTTTGAAATGTACACTTACACATTAGTCAGAGCGAACCCCTGAGTAAACGGGCATTTAGTTGCATGGTACCCTGGAAGTAAAAGTAGTGAACATCACTTAAAACTACTTTCCCTATAGACCCTCTGTAGTAATTACTCCGGTAACAAGTTGTTTTGGAAGTAGATTTATTTATAACACAGGTGCCACGCTGCAGCCGAACTTCATATCAACTGTGCCTCACCAACTCCTTCAGCCTACTCGCACACACACGTTCCAACCTGGAATGTTAAATCATCATAATGCCTCACAGGGTGTACACGCGGTTGCATAACACACAACAGAGATCACTACATTATCCCTTCCCTTTCATAAATGCAAACATGAAGTAAAACTAATAAATGATAATGAATCAAACCCAACTAACACACATTGGCACACCTTATTGGAATGTACATAGCATTTAAAAGAAACATATATTTATTTTAAAGTGCATAAATATTTCAACTCAAAATAAGAGTTGCTAACCAAGAAAATAAAACTTAAGTATAAGAGAAAACTAATCTAAACAAATTCAATACATCAACCGGTATAGCATAAAAAAAGGAAGGAAAAGAAGAAAGAAGAAAAAAATACAGCTAAAAAAACTCACTTATTGCAGAAAATGATGTATCCAATCTATTACAGACAATAATGTATATATTATCTCCTCAGATCACTAAGACCTAAGCCTCAGTGGAATCGAAATCTGACGTTTGCTCCTACGAGCTCGTACTGGTGTTTTCTCCAGCTCCGTGTCAGGAAATCTATGGAATCTACACTTACTTCCATTTTCTTTATTCATGACAGTATTCTTTCCATGTTCTACATTTACGACAGTATTCTTTACTTTGTACACCCTTACCTTATTCCACCAATTTTTTTCCAACTCAGATGGCTTTCCCACAAATTTTGTCAACCACTTTCGGTTCATAATATTCAGTTACACCCTTCCTTATATGAACCAGATCTTTTAGGTGCACCACATCACCCACTGGAATCTGTTGTTTAGAAACTCTTTTCCTAGCGTCAAAATACTGTTTTTGAAGCTTTTGTGACCTTTCCACATTTTGTCTGACAACATCATCAACACCATCCATTACATCTTTTTTTACCCACTTAGAAATTCGTCCCAGACAAATTTTGGTAGACGGTTTCCAACCCCTTAACAGTTCAAACGGAGACACTTTAGTCAAAGAGTGTGGAGTGCTGCAGTAAAACCAGAGCATTGAACGCACAGCATTTTGCACTATACACTTCCTGGTAATTGCCGATTGCACACAATTGTTTAAGACACAATTCATCCTTTCAACTAACCCATTGGTTTGTGGATGGTACAGAGAGCTTCTAGAATGTGTAATTTCCCCCTTGTTCAAAAAATCTTTGAAATTCCATACTAACAAATTGAACACCATTATCTGAAAAGATGGAGGAAAACCTTCTCTCAAGAAAACGTCCTTTAAGAGATCCACAATATTTTTTGAGGATGTTTCACTAATGAAACGAATTTCAGGCCACTTTGAGTAGTAATCAATGACCACCACACCATTTCTTGAAGCAGACGGCAAGATATTGAACTGCCCGCTAAGTCAATGCCTAGCTTCTCCCAACGTCTTTTTGAATATTCTATTGGCTGCATGGGTGGAGTTCTTACCCTGAACCCCTTCTAGAAATTGGCACTTACCACACAATCATCTACAACTTCCTCAATCTGCCCTGTCCATGTGAGGCCACCAAAACAATTCACGCAGCCCACACTTTTCCAAAGTTTTGCCTAAATTGCCATCATGGGCTCCATGCATCAGTCTCATTCTTAAGCTTACAAGAGGTATCAATTTCCCACAACGCATGAGGTAGCCATCCTTAATCGATAATTCAAGAGAAACCTTGACATACGTCTGAAACTGATAACTAACATTTTTCTCTTTAGGCCAACCTTCTTTCACATACTCCATAACTTTTAGCAACACTTCATCCTTAGATAGTTCAGCCCTCCATTCCTTCTAACTGATGGCACACATGTCTTCCATATTAACTGAAGCAATAAAACAACTCTCTTGCTCTTCTTCCTGAAAAATACTACCTTCCATTTCAGCAACAGGAATTCTGGACAGAATATCAGCGCTCCCATTTTTGTTACCAGTGAAATCATACTGCAATAGCTTTGTAGAAAACCTGGCTATCCTCGGGGTATGATCATTGAACTTGTCACCTGACAGTATAGAAACGAATGGGCTGTGATCGGTGCGTAACTCGAAATGCCTACCCCAGACATTGGGATGAAATTTCCTAATAGCCCACCAACATGCCAAAAGTTCCTTCTCAATCACAGAAAAATTGAAGAACTCTTGAAGCATAACCCAACGTGTTTGCCCCAATATCCTTGTTTTGGGTGAGAATTGCACCATTGCCAAACCCACTCGCATCAACCATGATGGTACACTCAACACTAGGGTCAAACGGTCTCAAAACCTTCTACCCAACTAGTTGAGCCATGATCCATTCAAAAATAGCCTGACACTCTTTATCCCATAAAAAAGGAACATTTCTTTTCAGCATGTTGGTAAGTGGTTGAATTTTGGAAGCATAGGCCCTCATTATGAACATGGTGGTCCGTTCTGCAACCGCCGGCGGTAGAAACCGCCAACAGAGGAGCGGTCTGGAACGCCAAATAATGAACCAAACGAAACTCACACATCCCGTGCACCACCCACTGCCAGGAAAGGAGTCCCGCTGACGACGGCAGAGACCTCCCACAGGCCGTCGGAAAGGCCCAACCCGCCCATCAAATTATGAACCACCATTCCGCCACCAGTTCCGGGGCGGGAACCAACGGCACACAAAGCCAAGTGGAAAAGAAACAAATAGAAGGAAACACTCACCGGAGGTCGACAAAACGTGCAGCGGCAGCCATAGACAGAGAGCTGCAGATCATGCCAGCCTTGCTCCTTGCCATATATCTACACAACCGAGACCGCCGGCGAAGACGACGACGGTAAGTACCGCAACCTACAAAACAAGGGAGGAAAGGGCAAAGTTACATACCCACCCACTCCACCCACCCTGCAAAGCTCCTCCAACCCTTCCAAGCAGCAATAGTCAGACACCCCACACCAAGAGGGACGTACCTAACCGAAGGCCACTGCAACTTGGCCATAGGACATACAATAGCACCACAGCCATAAATTATTTAAACAAACACCAGGGTGGAACTGCGTGCAGCCCAAACACAGGCCACAGAGGAACTTTATTCAGTAGCTCAGTGAGCTAAATGAAGCTAACAGGGCCAATGGCCAGTCTATAAACAGTCAATTGTCCCTGGCCACACCTGACTCCCACAAGTGCTGGGTACTCCACTCAACAGGGCACCATAGGGGGATCCAGGCACCTCACGGAATGGGGGCAGGGGTGATGGGAGTGGGGATTAACGACGGGGTGGGACTTAGACTTGCATGAGGAGGTTGGAGGGGGGTGGGCTTCTCCTTTGAAGGGGGTGGGGGCTGTTTGGCTCGGGCGGAGCAGGATGCCTTAGGCTCTGAGCGGGCCTTCTTCTTAACTGGAGAAGGGGCACGGGAATGGGAAGGCTGGACTGGGGTGGGCTGCGATGTGGAAGGAGCGGAAAGGGCAAACAGGTGGGCACGTTTTGAGATAAGACAGGGTGGGCCAGTGGGTTCGAACAGGTCTACACGGGAGAGGAAAAGTTTTGGGGGAGCAATTGGGGTGGGCGTGGATGAGGGCGTGGGAGTGGAGGCCGAGGGAGTTGATGTATGGGGTGTAGGTGTGCGTGTAGTGGGTGCCGGTGACTGTTCAGTATTCTGTGGTGTGGTGGATGTCTGATGGGTGGGTCTCTTGGTGCGTTTGAGTGTTTTGGGAGGTGGGGGTGTGGACACAGTGGGAGAAGACAGACAGCTAGTGTGGATGTTTGTTGGGTGGGTGTCTGCAAGTCGGGTGAGTGTGCTGCATGTGTCAACTACAGTGGAGGTGGTGAGTGCAGGTGTGGTGTATGGTGTGCATGTATGGCTGTCTGCTATTGTGGTGAGTGCAGGAAGAGGAGCAGTAACAGTGAGTGAAGGTGCAGTGCATGAGGGTGTGCATGTAGAGCGGACAGACAGAGATGCGGAAGAGGCGGGCACACTGGGGGAAGTGGACGTTGTTGTGTGTGCAGGTGTCTGTTGGCTGTGTGAATGCTTGTGGTAGGATGTGTGGTGCTTGTGTTTGGAAGTATGTTTCTTGTGTGTTGATGTGCTTGACTGCGTTTCTGAATGTGTGCCTTGGATGGGTGAAGGGAGTGGGGTGCTGGAAGGGATAAAGGAGGTTGGAGGGGGGATGGAACGGCCAGGAAACTGGCTGCCGTCCAAGAGGAGCCCAGAGCCTGAAAAGATCTCTGTGGGGCAGACACAGCACCGTGAATGCCATCCAGATACGCATTAGTCTGCTGCACCTCTGATGCTAGCCCCTGGATGGCATTGACGAGAGTTGTCTGCCCTACAGAGATGGTTCTCAGGAGGTCAATAGCCTCCTCTGTGAGGGCAGCAGGGCTGACTGGGGCAGGGGAGGAGGTGCCTGGGGTGAAGGAGACGCTCACCTTTGTGGGTGGGCAGGCATGGGCAACTGGGTGGGGAGCGGAAGGGAGGGCGCTGATGGTATGGGTGGTGGTGGAAGATCTCACGGTTGTGATTTGTCCACTAGTGTCTGCCACCGCCGGAGGACCCCCATAGGAGGAGGTTTCAGAGTCACTACCCCCTGTGGTAGTAGCCTCCCTCGTGGAGGTCCCCTCACCCTCCCACCCACTGGTCCCCTGGGCGTCCGTTGTCTCTGCCTCGGAGGATCGTGGGCCGCTATCTCCCCACTAGCCGGTGCCTCAGCTCCCTCACCTAATGTTGTTGCTGTACCAGAAACACAAAAGAGAACAGGGATGGGGAGACAAAACAGGAGAGACACTTGAAGTAGCTGAATGCTGATACACAATGGCCAGACATACACCTACCCAGCAGACACACCCAACAGGCAGCACCGTGCACTCGGCCCATGACCATGGCCCTGACTACTGAGCAGTATACTGACCTACACCCATATCCTGTCATTGCATTCAAGCTAATGTAGATGAAACCTGACAGGGACACCCCTACACCCCTTGGGGAGCAGACAGTAGTTGGACACCAGTCAAAAACCCTGCTCTAAGCACCATGAGCCCTATTGCACACACACACATCCTTCCAGGCTGAAGTATGGGCTGTGAGTACTCACCCCCTTGTGACTGCTGTGCAGCCTTCAAGCGCCCATCCAGGTCTGGGTATGCCACCGCCAGGATCCTTCACATGAGGGGGGTCAGTGCCTGACGGCACACCTATCACGTTGGGAGGACTTCCCCAGCTGGGCCTCAGTGATCTTCCACGCCCAGCGCCGCAGGTCCTCCCACCTCTTATGACAGTTGGTGCTCCGCCGGTTGTAGACCCCCAGGGTCCGTACCTCCTTTACGATGGCATGCCAATGTGCCCTCTTCTGGTGGGCGCTGACCTAGTAGGGAGACACAGAGAAGAAACACAGAGGTCGGGCACCTGCACAATGGCAATATCTCGCTGATTGTTAGACATAGGACAGACAGTACTCCCAGACATGCAGGACAGTAACATGCAGCCTTCCATGCACCAAGCCCCATCCTGGCTCACAGGAGTGCACCCCAAACCCGGACTCACCTGTACCTCTGGCCGGCCATAGAGTCTGCCGTACAGGGGCAGGACCCCTTCCACTAGTTTCTACAGTTCTTCCTGGGTGAAGGCCGGGGCCCTTTCCCCTGCACCACGTGGAACATCCATATCCAGAGGCAGGCCACAGCAGTACACAGAGTGGAGTACTTGTCCGCACAGGATCAGGGAGTCAAGTGATGACGAACGTGCGTACGTTCTGCGGCGGAATGCACCGTCACCGCTGGCGGCGATCATGATATGCCAGGATTCCCCATTGGCATCTATGTTAGCCAATGAAGGTGCGAACAGCGGTCAACACTGCTGTACGCTGTGACGTCAACCGCTAGCGGTCTTAGGTCACTTCCAGAACAATGGGGCAGAACTACATTGGGCAGACATTTTGCCATCACCTACGCATCTTGAAATTTAAATTACTCACAATGCTGGGCCTTCTAGCCATATGAAACACCTATGTCTCTATCCATAGAGTAAATAATCACACATGATTTACTCTGTTCCTTCTCAGTGATGCCAATGTACATCTGTCAGGTTGCAGTTATTGTACAGACACTACTACGAAGAATGCAGTGAATGTGTTTAGCAAATATGCCAGTGTATGTGTGCACATGGCTCCTTGTTCTTACCCCTCACAGGGTCTGACCCTTGTGGCTAGGAAGGGCACCATCTGTGTTCAGACCACTTGTGGATAAGGGGACCATGGTGGAGCGTCAGATCATTATCACTTACAGACTCACACGTGCAGCTCTTCAGGACCTATGTGCATTACTGGATCCTGCACTGACTCCCGGAAATCGTAATCAGCATGCCATTCCAACTGATGTGCACGTGCTCTCCGCACTACATTTCCTGGCCTCAGGCTGTTTTCAAGTGACAGTGGGCATGGGTGCTGGTTTCTCACAGCCAATGTTCAGCCAGGTACTGACAAGATTTCTGAATGCATTTGTACAACATCTGCAATCCTATGTGCGATTCCCCCAAAGTGCTGAGCTCCCTGCCATCATGTCAGACTTCTATGCCTTTGAAAATATTCCCCATGTTATTGGTGCCATTAATGGAACCCACATACCCATCATCCCCCCAAGAGTGAGTGAACAGGTGTACAGAAACAGGAAGAACTTTCACTCCATGAACATCCAATTGGTATGTACTGCAGACCAGTACATATCCCATGTGAATGCCATGTTTCTGGGTTCAGTCCATGATTCATTTGTTTTGAGGAACAGTAGTGTGCCACAAAAGATGGAACAACTCCAAGAAGACAGAGGGTGGATCATAGGTAAGTGTGTCTATCACTAACTGACACATTGCAGAAAAACAGCCTGTCAGACTAAGGACATTCCAATGATGACTCTGTATTGACCATTTCTCTAGGTGATTCTGGCTATCCAAACTTGCGTTGGCTCCTGACACCAGTGAGGAATCCCAGGACAGAAGCACAGAGGAAATACAATGAGGCCCATGGACGTACTAGGAGGTTGATAGAGCATACAATAGGTCTCCTCAAGGCTAGATTCCAGTGCCTACATATCTCTGGGGGTTCCCCTGGCATATGGGCCTGATAAGGTGTGTAGGATAGTCGTGGCGTGCTGCATGCTGCACAACGTGGCAGTGAGACATTCAATCCCCCTTTTGGAGGTGGAGGGTGCTATAGGTCCTGATCAGTTGCCACAGAGAGGTGAGGAGAGTGATGGTGAGGATGAGGAAGGGGAAGATGTCAATTCCAGAAACCAACTGATACAACTCTACTTCCAATAACTGTCTGGGACTTCAGCCTGTATATGTGGTTAGTGACTGATACTGTAAGTGTGCCATGTCAACTAGGGGGAATTGGTCATGATATTCGAGTCATGGACCTCTTCAGCATGGTACAGACAGACAATATATGCATTCCCTTCTTCACCATTTTGAAACACACTGTACCACCACTATGCACAATTTGACAATAAAGTTTATCCCTGCCTGTTGCATCATTACTCCACTTTGTTCAACATTGAAGACAGGGGACAGTGTTACAGGTGCGATATGTTGTTTATTGGTGGAATACAGTGAAATGTGCTATGTACAGTGATGGAAGTCGTAATGGTTGGGTGTCCTCAAAACCGACTTGGTGGCAGGCCTGTTTGATATCATAGGTGGGTCCTATTTGTAGTTTAGTACTTTATTTAGCCCTCAGCTAAGTGCAGTTGGTGAATGGGTAGGAAGGTTGCTTGGCAGCAGTAGCAGTGTCAATTGTTGGAAGGGGGCTTGTTCTTTGCTGGGTTTCCAGTGCCATATCTTGGCCTGAGACTACGTTTGGGCACCTGCTGTGGAGCTACTTGGGGTGACATGGTTGGCCCTTGTGATTCCTGGGAGGGTATTTCCTGTGCTGTTTCAGCTGCTTGGGACAACTGTTGCTGGTTGTCCAGGGCTGTTGTGGGGGCCTCTTGTCCGGTGTGGGTGTCTGAGGGTTTGTTGACCAACTGCAGCAGTGCTCCAGCAATGGTGGCCATTGTGGCATTGTGTTCTTTGCACTGCTCCATGGCCTGTTGGTGGTGTTCCAGCTGCATCCTCTGACTTTGCTCCAGGGTGGTTACAATCTGTGCCAACCTGTCTTGGGTATGTTGGTATGCCCCAATACCTCTGCAATGATGTCCTGGGCTGATGCATCTATCCGGTGCCCTACCCCCTGACCCAGTGGGGCACTTGACCTTGCCCTGGCCCCCTGTGCCTGTGTCCCCTGCGCAGGTTTTGACGTGCCACTAGTACTGGGGCCCTTGTCTTCCTGCATGTTGGGGGTGGGAGACTGTTGCCTCTGTTGCTGTGTTCCACCTGTTTGTGCCCTGGATCCACTGGTGTGGGCACGCCTTCCCTGGCCTG
The DNA here is from genome assembly GCF_031143425.1 of Pleurodeles waltl. Taxonomy (NCBI): domain Eukaryota; kingdom Metazoa; phylum Chordata; class Amphibia; order Caudata; family Salamandridae; genus Pleurodeles; species Pleurodeles waltl. The sequence continues at coordinate 194,756,838 of NC_090437.1, forward strand.
CTGTTCTTGACTGGGTGTTAGGGGTGACAGTGTTTTCCTGGGTGGGGCTGCTGCATGGTGAGCATCCAGGGCTGTGTGAGGGGCCTGCCTGCTCATCAGTGTCCAGGGATCCTTCACCAGTGTCCTGTGATGTGCATCTGTCTCCCTGGAATGCCGTGGCACTCCTTTTCCCCTCCATTAGGGTTGCATGGGTGGTGGTGCCTGTTGGGGGACATAGAAATGTTTGTTACATATGCATGAGGGTTTGAGGTGGACTGTACTGTGCAATTTAGTGCTGGTGTGCCTTTCAGTGGCCTTCAGGGGTGCCTTTGTGAGGTGGACATTGAATTTAGTGGCAGTGGTGGCGTTACATTGTGGTGGGGGTTATTATTCAATTGTGGGTACGTGCAGGGGTGGGTGGCTGTGCACAGCGGGAGTGATGTGGGCCTGGTAGTGAGTTGTGGGTGATGCAGGGTGGTGGATGTGGTGGGTAACGGCTGGGAGGGGTGTGGGTCTAGGTGGGTGTGGGTGGGGTGGGGTGGTACATGCATTACAGGTATGGTGTATATGGGGTAGATGTTGACGACTTACCCGAGTCCATTCCTCTAGTGAGTCCAGTGAGTCCCTCTGGGTGCAGGATGGCGAGTACCTTCTCCTCCCAGTCGGTGTAGTCGGGTGGTGTGGGTGGCAGTCCTCCCCCAGTCTTCTGCACTGCGATGTGGTGCTTGGATGCCATGGCCCGGACCTTCCCCCGCAGGTCGTTCCATCTCTTGCGGATGTTGTCCCTGGTGCGTGGATGGTGTCCCACTGCATTCACCCTGTTGACAATGGTCTGCCACAGCTCCATTTTCCAGGCGATGGGTGTGTGCTGCACCTCGGAGACGAATATTTGTGGGCCCACTTTTAGGATCTCGTACACCATGGTCCTTAGCTCCCTTCCGGTGAAGCGTGGATTTTTTGGGGGGACATGGTGAGGGTGGTGGATGGCGTCGGGACTGGGGACGGTGTTTGGGTGCTCCTGTGTGGGTCGCTATGCGTGTCCTGTCTGCTGGCGTTCTCTGTCTGGCTCTGGTACTCTCCGTCTTCTGGTACTGGTTTCCTTGCAAGGGATTGTGGGGTGTGTCTGGGGGTAATTTATGGTGTTCTGGATGTGTGTCAGATGTGTGGGTGCTAAGCCTAGCCAATGTGTGCACTGGTTGCTGTTGGGCCCACTTGCCGCCCGTGGCGGTCGCAGGCGCCAATGGTCGTCCGGCCTCCACTGTCCCCTAAGGTGATTTGTGCATCATTATTTGGAGGGCGGGATGTGGGTGTGCTTGGCAGTGGCGGCTTGGGGGGGCCGGGATTCCCGCCGACAGAGCCCTGGTGGGGAGTGGTGGTGTGGTAATGTTTGGCGGGGTTGGGTTTTTTGTTCATTATATGGCGGGTTTCCATTCGCCGGCGGGATTCTGTTCACCGCCACCACGGTGGTCGGCGGTCTTTCCCGCCATGTTCATAATGACCGCCATAGTCTTGAACAAACCAAGAAGAGAACTTACATAGACCAATAAAAGATTTCAAACCTGGTTTGTCTAAAGGTGTCTTGGCATCAATGATAGCATTAACTAAACCAGGACAGGGTTCAATACATTGATCAGACACCAAAGGCCCCAAATATTCCACATTTCTCTTTAAAAAGTGGCACTTTTCTCTCTTCAAAACCACCCTTTTCTCTTTCAAGATGTTAAGGACTTGTAACAATGTTTTTTCATGTTTCTCTCTAGAATCACTGTGAATTAGAACATCGTCTTGAAACATCAAAACTCCACTGACATCCTTTAACATGTTGAACATGACTCTTTGAAAAACAGCTGCAGCTGAAGCCAACCCAAATGGCATTCTACAATACTGAAAGGTTCCAATTGGAGAAGCGAAAGCTGTCAAGTGTCTCGACAAAGGTTCAAGTACCACTTGGTGGTAAGCAGAAGCCAGATCTAATTTATTAAACCCCTTTGCACCACCAATAGTGGTCAACAACTCTGAAATTTTGAGTAAATTATGTGAATCTACCCAATAGTTTTTGTGCAGACTATGAAGATCCACACAAACTCGTACATCTCCAGTTTTTTCATAACCTACCACCAATGGAGAAAGCCACTGGAAAGACTCAATTTGTTCAATAATCCCCTTTTCACAAAGACTATTGAGTTCCTGCTCTAATTGGTCCATGACACTGAAGGGTATGCTCCTCAAACGGTGTTTAACTGGAATGGCATGATCCTTAACTTTCATTTGGTGGACAAAACCCTTGATAGATCCTAACCCTTCACCAAAAACTATTGGAAACTGGTTAACAATGTTTTCAGTGAAATCGTTGAATTCCACAACAGACACTTTTTCCTTTGTTCCAGATCTGAGGACCAGCTGGAAAAGCCCCTGGTGAAACCAAACCAGAGTAGACAACACTTTGATTGCGACATTAACCTTGCCAAAAATGTTCCTGCCTTTAAACTCAAGGACATCCTAAAACAAAAACAGCATGATCTATCTTTCGTCCCTCATATAAAACAGGTGCTCTATCTGGAGGCTTCAATGGTTTGTTTTGCCACGTTTCTTCAAAAAAACTCAAACAACTCTTGGGTAATCATAGTTTATCTTCTTTGCAACAACACCAATTTCTACATAGGGATCAACACATGATGACACATCGCCTTCCAAAATGGATTTATCACCCACTACCATCACCATATCTCTCAAATCATCCAGAATTTTCTGGACATTCTCTAAGTGATAAGTGTGCATCAGAAACATTAGCAACTTCTGTACTTTTGCTAGCTGACTTAAAAATTTGGCCAGCTCCACTACCCTTTCTACCACTTTGGCAAACCTTTGCGAAATGACCAAACTTCCCACAAGTCCTGCATGTAACTGTTCTTGCAGGACAACATTTTTTGCTTTAAAAATTAGGTGTATTATCACATCTGAAACAAATATTACTTTGTTTGAAAAATGTTCTACTAACATTCCTAGAAACAACATTTGGTTTTGGTTCTCTCAGATTAACTGCAGCTACATTATCAGTTGTTTTACCCTCTAACTCTTTCACAGAAGCCTTGGCTAATTTTATGCTTTTCCCTGTCCGAATCATCTCTTCGAGCATAGGATTCCTGTAGAAAGTAACTTCTGTTGAATTGTCTTATCTGAACATTTGCAAATGTACTGATGTCTCACCAGTTGTTCAGTGAATGCTTCAAACTGGCAATCAGCACTCAACTTCCTCAACGCTGATATGAAAGAATCCACATCTTCTCCAACTCTTTGCACCCCTGTGAAGAATTTATGTGTGATGACAACAATGCTTGGTTGTATGTTGAAACGTATTTCTATTTTTTTTACTGCCTCTGCATAATCATCTAAGTCTTCTTCATCTTTCTGGTTCCGAACCAATGGTGGTAGATGTTTGAAAATTGATCTACCTTCAAAACCCAGAGAATGCAGCAACATACATTTTTTCCTTTCTGGTCTAAATCGTGAGGCACAAATGGCCCATTAGTAAGTAACAAATGCAGTGTACCAATTTCTCCATGGAACAGTAGGTTATTCTGGGACATCCAGAAAAGGCGGTGGTGGTAGTACAGACTGCATAATGTTAATTTTCAGACATGTAACTAAAATTTCTTGAATGAATTGGTCATCTAAAAATGTTTTGTCACAAGAAAAAGAAATTTAACAAATACACAGATAAAAATGATGAAACAACAAGATAATGTACAGTACACAAGACTTTCAAAGAATACTATTAAAATGGACCAAAATAGTTCATTACAGTTGTAAAAACTTTTTTTTTACAAGGAAATTGAAAATGGTGTGCGAATCATCGTAATAACCAGCTGGGTGAACGTATCACCATGACAAACACAAATTTATGTCCAAATCACTGTGATACGCATTGGCTTAATAAATGCAGTACTGGTACAGCTCCTCTCAATGTGCATACACCACGCAAAGGTGAGTGTATCACCATGATGATAATAAACAACTGTAACACACTTCCTTTCAAACACGTTGTGTTTTGAACTCAGGCTTCCTTCTGTGCCCTGATAGCGTAGGTATCACTGTAGCAACGAAAGCTTGATAAGATGGCCGACGCATGCGTGCTTATCGCTGTAGCAACAAACATGGTTACTAAACCCCATATGCATAGTACATTCTATATCAGGACCGGAGGCGAGGATTATGACTATCTTTCTTCACTTTTTATTAACAGCAAGTTAAAAGTGCAACATAAAAAACTACAACACCCATGGTACACGTAGCCATGACAACCAATGTCCAATCATAACAGTATTCAACAGTCCGTATATATATCCCTGGAAGCCGGTGTCCTTCCTCTTTCTTCACTGCTCACGTGTCAGTTAAGTGCCATCCCTTTACTGCTCTGAGTAACAGAAAGTGTTATTGCATTGTGCTTTGCTTTTCTCGCTTGATAAGCTTCTTTAGCGTTTTTGCTGTGTTTGTTAGTGGCTGTCTAGCAACCACATCGCGGGGCAGGCGTTTTTCCTTCGCCCGAGCGCAGATTCATTTAATCTTCATCGGGTCCACCAGAGGGCGCTCTTTTGCGCGCTCCCGACACGTCCTCTCAGCATTTTTGAGCTGCGTTTGCGCTTGTTTTCGCTGTTGGGTGACACGCTCGGGTTCCAGTGGGCTTTTGCTCACCAGAACCCTCCAACCCCTGCGCAGACACCGTTTTTCGGTGGATTACAATGCTTAGTGGGCACAACGCGGTGATAACGCATTGCGACCGAGACTTGGTCTCTGCCCCCTGTTTTCGTGACAGGAGCACGGGGGGGCTTCCCAATATATATTTCAGGGAGAATCGTCCTGTCTAGTCCCTTCCGTGCCTACCCCATGCAGTCCATGCAGGACCTCGAGAACTACCCCACCATGTCCCCTGTGGAGGGCCCCTCCCAACGGACCCTGCCTCCTGAGGTGGACGTCCTCCTCACGCATGCCATTTCCAGGGCCTTGGGCCCATTGAGGGAGAGCCTGGCCAAACTCTCCGATCATGTTTTCAAGGGGACAGGTGCAGTGGGGGGATGGGGCCCGGCCTTAAGGGTTCAGCGGGCCTCAAGACTGTACGCAAAACGTGACGCGGGGTACCTTGAAGGCTTCAGCACCCTGACTGAAGTCTTCTACAAGAGTGCATGCACGCTCAGGCGTCCACCTTTCCGGGAGGGTTCTGACCCCGGAGAGACCGGTGAGGTGGCTCACCATATATCGGACCCTGACGTTGTGTCTCCCAAGCGGGTCGGCGGGGACACGGAAGGGGACTCTTCCTCCGATGAGGAACATGATTCAGGGCGTCCGTGGTGCCCAAGTTCTACTTGTTCAGACCCGCAGGAGGCTGAGACCTCTGACACAGACATGTTTCAAATGGAGGACATTTACCACCCCAGGTCCTCGGAGTGGCGTCCTGAGAAACGGGTGGCGGACTACGTCGCCAGTAAGATCAGGCAGCCTCTTGACAAAGAGGTCAGGGCCCGACTGAGGGTGGAATGCCCGCGCCCGACCTTACCTGACAGGGTGGCGGCTACTCCGGAGATCGACCCTAAGAGGTGTACGTTTTTTGTTAAATACGTAAAGGATCCTAAAAAGGGTATCGAACGTTCCTGGCGTGGGTGACAGGACAAGCTGTTGGATGTCCTCGGGCCCCTCACCCAGATCATACAGTTGGCGGAACACGCGAAACGCAGTAATTCTCCCCTGCCTACAGACATTGTGGCGGGTTGGGCCCAAAGGGCGGTATGCTTATTGGGCAATGCAATTTGTGCACTCTCTGCAGAAAGGAGAAGGTCCCTTCTCATTATGGTCGACCCGAAACTTGGAGAACTCTCCAGCTCAGAAGCAGGGGCTATCGCCCAGGGGAACCTAATCGGGGACCCCTTTGTAAAGGAATTGGCCAAGTTTGTTGCCACTTTTTCAGCGCTGGATAAAGCGCAAACCTCCATCAAAAAGATTTTCCCAGGGAAGGTTTTTGGAGGGGCCAGAAGAGGCAGGGGTCGCTCCTCCAGCCGCTCGTTACAACAAGGCCCCAACTCCTACCCAGCGAGGAACAATGGATGGAGAGATGGCAGACAAGTCGCCTTCTTCCCCAATCGGGGTAGAGGCAAAGGCAGAAGAGGTGCCCGCGGTGGAGCAAATGCCCCCGGAGGTGCCAACGGTGAGTGTTATCCTTTCTTCCCCTCAGGTGATCGGGGGCAGGCTACGTTTGTTCACGCACAAATGGGCCCAGTTAACTTCGGATGTCTGGGTTCTCCAGACAGTGTCGGGCTTCCACATCGAGTTCTGGGGGACCCGGTGCAGGAGGTCCTCCCTCGACCGCTCGTCTTTTTGGAGTCAGACGCCGCATTGATAGACGCAGAGGTGCGGGATCTCCTGCGCAAGGAGGCTATTTGCGAATCGATCAGACATCCCAGGGGGTTTGTAAGCAACCTCTTTCTGGTCGAGAAGAAGGACAAAGGGTTTCGGCCTGTCATCAATCTCACAGCCTTCAACAAATGGGTGGTCTACTGCCACTTCAAAATGGAAGGCATGCACATGCTCAGGGACTTGCTATTGCAAGGAGATTGGATGATTCGCCTCGACCTCAAGGACGCCTACCTGTCTGTACCGATATTTCCCCCTCATCGCCAATTTCTGCAGCTCATCTGGAGGAACCGGGTGTTTGAGTTTGAGTCCCTGCCATTCGACCTGTCGTCAGCACCTTGGTGCTTCACGAAACTGCTCAAACCAGTGGTGGAGTACCTTCGGTCAAGGGGGATCCGATTGATCATTTACCTCGACGATATTCTGCTGTTGGACCAGTCGCGCACACGGCTGGTACCCAATGCGAATATGACTATGCAGCTCCTTCAGGACCTGGGATTTGTCATAAACGCCCAGAAGTCCGACCTTCTAGCGGCCCAATCCATGACCTTCCTGGGTTTCCTCATCGATTCCCAGACGGCGACTCTCAGTCTTCCGGGTTCGAAAATAACCAAAATCAAGAAGGAACTGTCAAAGGTCTTGCGGCGCGACAGGATCTCTCTCCGGCAATTGGCCAGGATAGTAGGCCTCCTCTCCCCCTCGATACAGGCCATTTTCCCAGAGCCACTCCATTACAGGGTCCTTCAACGTCTGAAGGCTCATCACCTTCGTCGGGGCCTCACGTACTCCGAACTGATCTCCATCTCCCAGGAGGCGCGGACGGAGATCCATTGGTGGTTGGATCACATGGAGACTTGAAACGGCAGGGCGATCTTCGGGCCCTCACCGGACCTGGCGATAGAGTCAGACACCAGCCGCTATGGCTGGGGGGGCTCGATGCAGGAACGTATCCTTTGGGGGACGTTGGACCAACCGGGAGCTCCATCTTCATATCGAATGCCTAGAGCTCCTGGGGGCTCTTTCGCCATCAGGTCCCTGACGCGGGACAGAGTCTCATGCTGCATTCTATTGCGGATGGACAATATTTCGGCGGTGCAGTATGTGAACTGCTTGGGGGGCACCCGCTCGAGAGCTCTAGCGGAGTTGGCGAATGACTTCTGCCATTATTGCCTACAGCGACAGATATCGGTAACGGCAGAGTACCTTCCGGGATCCCAGAACACCTTGGCGGACTGGAATTCCAGGTTCCTGGAGGACTCCAGCGACTCGCGGCTGGACAGAACGGTTTTCCTCGCTCTCATGAAGCATTGGGGTCAGTGCGCGGTGGATTTCTTCGCATCCAGATGGAACTCCCATCTCCCGCAGTACTTCAGTTGGCGCCCAGACCCCAGGGCGTCGGCAGTGGATGCTTTCCTTCAAGATTGGGGGCGGGAACAGAGATACGCGTTTCCCCCCTTCCTCTTGATTCCGAGAGTGACTGTGCAGGTACGTCGACAGGGTGCATCAGTGACCCTTATCACCCCACTCTGGAGATCTCAGGTGTGGTTCCCCGCACTTCTGGAACTCTCTTGCGACTTCACGATTCTACTACCGAACTTTCCGTCCATTCTCTTGAATCCAGAGGGACATTGTCATCCGCTGGTCCTTCAGGGCCATCTCTCTCTGGTAGCTTTGAGGATTTCAGGTCTCGTTGGTCGGACCACCGACTTTCGCAACAGGCTGAAAGGTTTATCAGACAGGCCTGGGCCCCAAGCACTCGTAAAACATACAGATTGGCCTGAAATTGCTGGGCTCGTTGGTGTGTGGGAAGACATATCGATCCCATGGGGGCCCAAATTACAGACATCATAAACTTCTTGGCGGACCTAGCGGAAGCTGGTCAAGCGTATTGCTTGATTAAGTCGGCATGATCGGCGATTTCGTCGGGACATCCCCCAATCAACAATCACCCAGTAGGAGAACACCTGTGGGTGTGCAAGTTACTCAAGGGTATCAGGCTAAGCCGTCCTCCTGAACCCCGATATTCGGAGTTCTGGGACGTCAACCTGGTATTGCGACTTCTGTCCTCTTGGCAGGACAACAGAGATCTCTCTCGCAAAGAGCTGTCAGCAAAGCTGGCTATCTTGTTATGCCCCATCTTGTGTAAGCGAGTCTCGGATGTGAGAGCGCTGGATGTTTCAGCCAGGGTGTTTTCTCCGGAAGGAGTAACGTTCACTGTCTCCAGAAGAACGAAATGTAATACCAGGTCGGTAACGTATCCAGCTTTCGACCAGGCTCCCAAACTCGGTGTAGTAAGATGCCTGAAGGCTTACGAGGAAATGACGGCCGAGCTTTGGCCACTGGGGGAGCGCCAGTTATTGATCTCCTTAAGGAAACCCTTTAAAACAGTTTCTTCCCCCTCCATTGCCAGGTGGGTCAGATGGATTCCGATGGAAGCTGGCATCAACGTGCAGGTCTTTGGAGCGCACTCCACTCGGGGGGCGATGGCCTCGAAAGCCATTTAGGTAGGAGGAAGGCTGGAAGACATCATGAACGCAGCTGACTGGTCGTCAGAGTCTACGTTCAAGAGATTTTATTTTAAACCGATCCACGAGGCCACCTCACTAGTGGTGAGTAAGCTTTGAACAGGCATAATCCTCGCCTCCGGTCCTGATATAGAATGAGAAATTTCCTAGCTATCGTGAAGGAAAGTTTCAATTCTATGAAGGACACGGAGGCGAGGATTATCCTGCCCGACATTTAGGAAATGTCACCCACCCGGAACGAACGGGCATGTTGGAGGTGGTATACATCTCTTGTTATTTGAGGTGAAATTACTGTGATACTTTACATGGTATATAACTGAATCCTGCGATGAAATCATGCTGTTGGGTTTTTCTTGCGGGTGAGAATGGGTTTTCGTTCCATTGTGACTTATTGTACCTGCCTATACTTGCAGGTCTTAGTTCCCTATCTCACTGTTCTCCTTTTTCACAGGTACTGAGCCTGCACCAACCTAGGAACACACTAACTTCCGGTTGCAGTGAAGACGAGGAAGGACACTGGCTTCCAGGGATATATATACGGACTGTTGAATACTGTTATGATTGGACATTGGTTGCCATGGCTACGTGTACCATGGGTGTTGTAGTTTTTTATGTTGCACTTTGAACTTGCTGTTAATAAAAAGTGAAGAAAGATAGGCATAATCCTCGCCTCCCTGTCCTTAATAGAATTTAAACTTTCCTTCATGATAGGTAGGGAATTTCTCATTCAGCCTGCTTATTAAAAAGAACAGCATAAGATGACTGCCATAAGCAGGATAACGTCAATCAAACTGCACGCACCAGATGAATTCGACTACCTGCGCAACAGAATATCAGTTAAAAAAAACGTTAAATACCCAAAACCACAGCTGGCACAGTAGTTGGAGCTGTCGAGTGGCACTATACTTTTCCAAATGGCACGTCACTCCTCAAGATGAACATCATGTCCTCAAGTATCAGGTATTCTTATACTGCTGGAGCAGGAACTTGTGTGCGTTCGCCAGCACCTGTCACAAAGCTCGTCGAAGCTCTTCGCCAAACAAATTGTCGTAATTACTCTGGTAACAAGTTGTGTCGGAAGTAGCTTTATTTATAACACAAGTGCCGCGCTCAGCCCGGACTGCTATCAACTGTGCCTCACCAACTCCTTCAGCCTACTCGCTCACACACGTTCCAACCTGGAATGCTAAATCATCATAATGCCTCCCAGGGCATACGTGCGGCAGCATAACACACAGCAAAGGTCACTGCACTCTCTCCATGAAATCAACAGAATCCCGGCTTCAATTGGACTCAAATAGGAATTCACTCTTAAGGGATATAATCAATTCACCATACAGTATCAGCCCCAGACTAATGATCGGAGGACAACTCTAACAATCTCACAAAACAAGTTTTGCTGTGTTTAGGGGTACTACGAATACCACTTTTATGCCCACAGCTTAATCAAATGAGCACAAAAAAGCCTGTATCCTTTGAGTCAAAAGGTGAGGACTGTACACAGTAATGGTGGGAAAACAGTTCTCTACTGGAAGACTCATAAGTAAAGTCATTGGAGAGAGAAATTAAATCCTTACATTAACATTTCCTTGATCAATACCCACTCAGATGAGAAAGGCGCCCTCTACACTCATAGATTAGTATTTGATAAATGTTACCATATCTTGGATGACGAGAAAATACAGCTGAAAGACAAATATGTAAAACTGATTTCGAAATACCTATGAAGGTTAAAGCCCACACACTACCAATTTGGAGAGTTGGGTAAAAGCTCTGTATCATAATATTAGGAAGGCCTTCTGCATCTGCAGTACATCAAAAGGCTCAGGACATACAAAGGGCACAAAGCAATCAAACAAATTGAATTGCTTGTTATTTATTGAGCATAATTATGCCACAGACTTCATGGCTCTAGGAACAGAGGCTTCATTTAGGAACAAAACCAGTACTTAATTTGAGATGGTGTTTGCAGGTGGGAACAACCGGCATCATTTTTAGGGATTGGCACTCATTTTTGGGACTGACACTTTTTTTTCCGTCATAAGACTTTCCCTAAGAACAAGAGAGAGAGAAACAGAAACGGGCGAAAGAAAGAGGAAAAGGAAGAAGGACCAAAAGTAAAGTAAAGGGAAAAACAGGAATGAGAAAGAACTTGCAAGAGTGAGATAAAGGGGTAATGTGTGTCTGGTGTTGGCTGAAAGAGGCATGGGGTAGAATCAAGACAATGCAGCCTGGCACTCGTCACCATTGGTATATGTAGAGCTGGTCGTGGGCTCTGAGCAAAACTTTGGTTCTCTGCACTTATTGTTTTATAAAATAAGCACTGCACAAAAGAGGCTTCTAATTCATGAATACTTCCGATCTGCCCTGGTTCCTATTGACCTGTCAGCATCAAATGATACCAAAAAACACCCCACAGAATTCGACTCAAAAGCATTAGGCAGCATTGAAATCTTTGTGAATTTTCCACTAATGTTCCATGCCAGTCGGGTGGAGATTGAACATTGGGTTTTAGCATTATGGTTAAAAATTTGCAATTCTCACATAGATTACTGTGTGATTTAATTTATGTGAATGCCCACGATTAAGGACTAGGCCCGAAATTCATTAGGGTGACATACACAACAGGACGGACATTTGGATGTTCATTATGGAGTCCAACACTCAATATGATGAAAGAAGTTTTGTATGACATGAGGATAATAAATTAAACCATCTCTTGTTGCTTTGGATGGACGATGTTAATGGTTCTAAAGAAACGAATCCACTAATGCTAGCAGTTTAATCAAGATTGATTATTGGAGTCAGCAGATCTTGCTGTGTTCAAGCAGTGCATGAAGGGACTCGCCTACTTTTTAAAGCTCTAAGACAGACATGAGAGCAGAGAAAGCTCTGCCACTTCACTTTGAATAATTTCTAGAAGTGAGCACCCTATAGTGCAGCCTGTCAGCTTGCTATTAGTATCCCTCCAATTTACACTTATCCTACAACTGCCCTCTGTGCTAGTCTGTCAGCAGTTTGTTTCCATCCAGAACCGTCTATGGAAAACGATCCTTGCAATTACCTCTGTAAAACTATTAAAAGGCGATTATGAACCATCAATAGGCGGCCATAGCAAGAGCCCATGGAACAACAATTTACAGAGGTTGGTGAGTGCAGTTCGATGTGACAGATTGGGTGAAGTCCATATTGTGGTCGGCTAGGAGTTGTAGGGTCTGCCAAGTAAAGCATTCCAGAGCGCTGCAGCCCCCCCAGCGCCCAGATCCCTTTGTTACCCAGCCTTGCAGTCCCCTGAAGTCAGGGACAGCACCATGGAGAAACCTGCCGTCCTGAACTACAGAACCCTGGACAACACTTGGCTGAGCTCATAGGAATGCAGTCATTGGAGACGATGGAGAGCATCCTGGAGCATGCAGGCACACTGTGTATTAGGACTGATAGCCTGAGGCAGGTTTTGGGTGCCTAGATCATTTTGACATCGTAAGATCAGTTGCTTTCGGAGGGCCTGTGCATACCATAATTTGAATGCTGAAACACATGCTGGGTTCATTCACATAACACAAGCCTTGCTTACAGCGCCTCATCAAACGTTTTCCCCCCAGCTCCAGGCACTGAGAGGAATGCATTAGTGTGCAAATATTCGATAGTGGTCACGCATTTTTCACTTCAGTAGCTCGAGCAATGGACTACGGCAAGAGTTGTATGCCAGGGCAGTGCCAAGTAACCATAGCTAATTCAGTCAAAGAAAGGCACCTCTCAAAATTGTTCAGGAATGATAAGCTTGGGCCTGCTGTGGCACCGCCTCAGTGGGTGGTGCATTTAATATGCTCTGAGAATTGTGAGAAAATGAATGACGTTTCTATCAATTAAAAAGTGAGAAAAAACAACAATCACAACACATTAACGACTTTAAAAAGGCTAAAAAAGTCCTACTCAGATTTCCAACTTTTTGAGCCACGTGTGATGCAGAAATATTTACATTCGGGGACGGTCCTCTGAGAGACACTCCATTCCCCCCTCGAAAGGGCTAACATCTCCATCGTCCCTCGTTTTAACCTCTCGTTTACTTTCTTTCCATACAGAACCTTCTATGAAAAACAAACCTTGCAATTGTGTCTGTAAAACTATTAAAAGGCGATTGTGAACAATCAATAGCTGGCCATAGCAAGAGCCCATGGAGCTGTGTTGGTATCACTTACCAGGACGTTATACTCTCCTACCATAACCTGGACCAGTGAGGCCAGAATGTGGACGAACATCTCATTTATTAAAGGTTTGAAAATTGATTCAATTGTTCACATTTTCCTGGGAAAATAGTGTGAGCGGTTTAAGAAGATTTAGCACCCTTTATTTTGTGTTTTTATTTGCTTTAGCATTTTTCTTCATAGTTACAACTACTATATGTTTGGCCCCTGTATTGTTCTTTCTGATGGTCTGAATGAAAAAGCCCCATATACCGAGAGAGGAGCTAAAGGTCAGCCCCTAGAGCCTGTGGTTCCTGTGTCTTTCACATATTGTTCAGACAAAATTAATTAGCTATTGGTCAAATGGAGCCGCTATTTTTGCGTATGGAACATTTCCCTGCACTGGAAATGTCATTAGCATAGTAGGAACACGTGTTGGCAGGATCGCAATGCATGCAGTTAGACATGGCACATGTGAACACAATGGGTTGAGCTCGACATTATGCATTTTTCATGTCTCCTAGAAAGGCAGATTGACCTTCTCCTTGCACCGGGCAGAGGAGATCTTCCCCCAACCAGACCCCGGACTCTTCCACCTTCATCTATGACAACAGACACGTTGTCAATATTTATTTAGTTTTTATGTTTTTAGATAGTGCCTTTTAGCAAGGCATGGGAACTTTTTAAATACAGATTTTGTGGACTCTTAATAGATAAAAAGTGTTGGTATTTGTTGTTGTGTGAATGGTTAGTGAGATGAGGTTCAGTGCGCTATGGTTAGATAAGGTATGTGATTGTGTGGATATTCTGAATGAGGGGTGTCATTAGTGAATTTAAAGGTGATGTGCTTTCTCAGGTAGGTGGCGGGCAACAAATGAGCAATGAAGGGTCTGGGTATTTGGTGTCCCTCAGTCACCGCATCCGAGATTTTAAATCTCAGTCAGAGTGTTGGAAGGGTTCACATTCTTCAAATTTCTAGGGTGGAGGTAAATTGTCTTTGCTCTTAAGAAATAGTTGAGGCTGTTCCTGAGGAGGGAGCACTGCTCTTCATGTCTTTTTTGACTGAATTCTGAGGCCTTGTTTCTAAATTCCCTGTGCATGGTAATTGAACTTTCAGTCTGCCACTCGTCCACTCGTCTGGCTATGGCAACCTGAACAAGGATAGGCCGGAGTCAAAGATAAGGCCCAGAGTTCTGTGGGTGTGTGTTAGAGTGGGGTTTGGCGAGGGCTGATAAAGGTGATTAATGTAACATGTCTTAATGACTGTCACTTACTCACCAGGGACTTTTTTTAACACAGTTTCCCAAATAAAGTGACTTGAATAGCCATAGGTTTTACACTCTCCTCCAAATTATATTGTGTCATATTGTAGTTGCTTTTATGTAGCACTTTACACCAGTGAAGGAGCACCAAATTACATTAGAGGATGGGTAGCATGGGTAGCAATCTTTTTACGGAAGATTGTGGTCTTCCTTTGTGGTCCATGAGGGAAGTGTATCAGTGTTGTGCATGATGACAAGAATTGTGCTCTTACCTTTTTGACACCGCCTTGACATTTAATGAATGTGAAAGGAGTGAGAGGACTCTGATGCTCATAGGCCGCTAGTGTATGATGAAGGAAGCTGTGTGATATAGTATGGTCTATGTGGGAAGTATTTTAGTGTTTTGCGTATGACAGAAACTGCTCTTATTGTGTCGCTGTGAATGGGCGATTTTGCCAACATTACAGAGTCCATTAGCTTCCTGAAGATTTACTCAGTGGAGCTTGCAATAAGGTTAATCCCATAAATGACCTTGGGGTGGTTCTACCAGTTTTAATCTGGAGTGATTAATACATTAGACCAGTGGTTCCCAACCTGTGGTCCGGGGACACCTGGGGGTCGGTGAAGCCTCCTCAGGGGGTCCATGACTGCTTAGAAAATGAAATAATATTAATAGATTAGGTCTCCAGCTTTCAGTAATTACTCAGTAGGGGGTCCCTGGTTTCCAATAATGTTTTATTGGGGGTCGCTGAGTTCCAGTAATAATAAACAGGGGGTCCACAGAAGTCAAAAGGTTGGTAACCACTGCATTAGACTATACACATTTCCTTATAAACGTGCAAGGATAACATTTAGATGCTGATTTTGTGTGGGGTCATCTTTAAATTCCAGTAACCGTCACAGTCCTGAGGATGGTCTTGTGTACTACTGACATTGAAGACTGAAACATTGATGCAGAGTCCACTTCTTTTTTGAATCACTAGATCTTCATCAAAGAATCATCCACTTTTTACAGTAGACTGATATTAATCAAACAAAGATTGGAATTTACATACAATGGGCTATGGGTTTGCAATATTGGCTCTTGATTGTATTCCGATGTACATGGCTAATGTAAGATGGGATTTTTTCTGTTTTTCACCCTTCATCATATGTAAGGAATATTGATTTTTTTGATAATTTGATTATTGTTTTTTTCAGATGAATCCACATTATCATTCATTGTAAATCGGTGCCTTACGTTAAACTCTGTCACCGTAGGGATATGTAATTTACTTTGGATTCAAGGAAATGTATTTCTGAACGATTCCCTTGTTGGCCCTTACCCTAAAAAGTTCCAGGCTGTAACAGGAAAATTGACTGAGGAAGCCGTCCTTAACCTTTGTCCTTTCCCTGGTTGCCATGGTGTGAACTATTCTAGGGGCGTTCACCGTATGCCGAAGCATTAGTCTTCCACAGCACCAAATCATGTATACTCCTACAAGACAGTGTGCGCTTCTCCATCAGGGTTGCCTCTAGTGTGGATAACCAGAGGAAGCCACAGCCAAATCTCCGGGCAGTCTGACATGTGACTTGGCTTTTCTTCTCATCCCTTAACCGTAGGTAGATCTTGTGTCACCAATATACATCCAACATTTCAGATAATGCTGTCCAATTAACTGAGGATGGTGGGTATTTTGAAGAGAAGTGCACATTCTTATTCAACTAAGTTGATCCTGATAACTTGACTGTAACTTAAGTGGAAAGTTGGATCAATCGAAGGTAGTGCCAGGAATCTAATGATCATAGATCTAGAAATCAGAACATGCAATTACCTATTCGTATTTATTGAGCACTTAATTTTCAGTGTTTAGCCATCCAATGTACTCACATGTGAGGTTCTGTCGTTAGACCAGTCCATGACAATACACACTCTCTAGTACATTCTATACCTTGCTCCACATTACATTCTAGGCCTGGTATCATCTTAGAATTTTGGTACATTTTGGGACATGTAGTTCCTTCTGTTGTCAAACCTCAAACTCAGAACTTGTCCTGGAGGTGGAATTATGTTTCACATTTGTGCTACTGGCTGCTTTTGTTCTATTGACTGCTTTAGACCTGCTTACATCACTTTTCACACTTTCTACTTTGTCTGCTTCATTCTGCACTCTGTTTCTGGTTTCCGTGTTCCCTCCCTTACGCCTACTGGCTTCCATATGCTTCCCTTCTCCCAGTTGGTGTGGAGCTTTCCCTTCATTGGTGGTTTCCAAATTCTCAGCACCTGTTTGATGACTCACATCTAGCTCACTCTCTGCACCTGTAATCCACCCCCTTCAGCTGAAGTGCACTTGTTCCAGTTTTTTCTTCCAGTTCTGATTCCAGCCTTGTTCCTTCATTCCTTGTACCTTGGTGTCCTTTTATTTTCTTGCTTCCTACTCCCTGCTTTGTTACCTTGCCCTCCCTGGTTCTGTTACTTGTTTTAGTCCTGCTTCTAATCTTCTAATTCTGTCTGCACCCTTCCTGTGCTGCCTTTGTTGGTGTGCAGATTCAGTGTTTTGGATTCTTGTTCCTTACTTTATGTTTCTTGGGCCAGTCATGACCCTATTCCCCACTTGTTTATACCTTCACTTTCTAGGCGTTCAAGGTTTCTAGTTTCATATAACTTGAGTTCAGTCCTGTCCTTGAATCTAGTCGTGCTTTTCCCTGAGCCTTTTGTCTTCAGTATTCCTTGCTCTATTCTCTTTTGCCCTCTCTTCTGGTTGTGTTGGTCTTGATTATTATTAATGAAGGTGCTCATGAGATACTGAGGCTTGGTACCTCTTACATACAGACTCACCTAGCACTCTTTTCCTATAGGAGGTGCTGTGTGTGCTGTGTGTACGATTTTAACTCTAACGAACCATCACTTAAAGTAATTTGTTTATTGTGCTTTTGTTTGTACTGCATCTTGCCTTTTCATTGTCTACTGTCAATATATATCTTGTCTGCATAGTTTTGTCTTTGCCGGCATTGCGCTATTCACAGTAATGATCCCAACATGCTCCAGTCCACAGATTCTGTATTGTCATTTCCCTTACCAACATTCAGGCATCAACCTTGTGCATACTAAACCCCTCCTCTCTAATGACCCTCTGCTTTCTCAGGCCAGACGTTCCTTTCTTGCTAGTTTTGCCTTGATCTCTGCAGAGTTCCAGGCGCTTAAATTGCACTTCTGCTCTAAGTGAACATCAGGTGCCGTTTTCAGGGGCATAGATTAATTGGAAGACTGGGTTCATGGTTTTTATTAGAGGACTAGTTGCAATGGCAGTGGGGGATAAAGCTTTTGAGGGGATCATTTCGTTGCAAAGAGAGAAAGGCTTATTTTCCCTACTAGCTTCTTACTCGAATGACCTGATGCAAAAAGCCACTTGCAGTTGTTAATTTCTGACTAATAGAAATCCACAAAACAGTGACCGTTAATTCATGTGTTCGAAGGTCCCTCAACGAACTAATATAAATACAGGGTAAATCCCCCACAAGGGATGAGGAGTGGGATTGGGCAGGTTTGGTTCCACTTCATAGTTTGTGAACGTCTAAGAGTATGTGACTTTGTGGGTATTTATAAACTCATCTCCGAGGCGTTCTAACTCTCTGAATGATCAGATTTATTCCTGGCATTTGGATGAGAAACCCTTTACCATGGTGGGAAGAAGAACAGAGTACCCCAAATCCTTGTGAGGTATTCCTGGAGAAATAAGTGCTGCAGCACAAATGTGCTGATACTTCAGCAGAGGTAGCAGTACACAGGGCGAACTTACACCAGTGGAATGCCACTGCATACAGGTAGCCAGAAATTAACAAAATATTTCCTGAAAAGGCATGGACAGCTTTGCAAGCATAATCTGGAAAAGATCTATAAATTGTAAGCGTTGGAAATTTGAAACCATGCGAGGTCCTAACCTGCAGCTGGACCTTCGTTGGTGAGTCAGTCTACACATTTTACGATTACCCAATTTAATATTGTTAATTTATTTGCCTTGGAATGATCGACGGCCGAGTCTGCCTCCTTGAGATTCCAACGCGTGACACTCATGTCACTACACATGCCAGCAGCTAGTGTTAATTCACGCAGCATTTAACCAAGCATTGTAGCATCGCACACCTCTGGCCGAGTGCGGCGCTTCAAATGAACTGGAGGCACACACACTGCTGTGGTAACCTGGAGTCGCGGGGGAATACCTCCTCCCGCGCTCCGCTTTATTATTTATTTCCCTCTCATTCCACGGAACCTGTCCTCCCCCTTCCGGGTCGGTGCCACTGGTGACTGGTCCCAAAACAACTAGACCATCACAGGACACTACATCCCTCCCCAACCGGATCAAAAGTTAATACACACACAAAGTCCTTCAGCCTTTGGCTGGGCGGGGAATTGGGTCTCAAATTGTACCTTCCCATCTGGGATCTGGTCCCACTGCATTGAGTCATGGGAGCGCCGCTCACCGATTGTCTCAGGCAGACTGGTCCAGCCGCTGTTGGCAACTTATCCTCACGATCATGTTCAGGACGCTCAGTGGTCGACCAGTCTGGGAATTGGTCCTCTGCCTCCTGACCCCCAGAGTGTTCCACAAAAGTTGTCTTTTTAAACCATGAGACAATTTGTGTCACCCGATCACTCCCTTTCTCCACTGTCACCATGGTCCCAGACACCCCAGTCACTGCCCATACACTGGGTTCATACGGTGTGCGGAATTTCCATCTAGGTTTCCTATCCTTGATGATCACCTGGTCGCTGACTCGGATGTCTTTTACCATGGCACGCCTTCTTTTGCTCGTCTTGTCATTGACCTCTTTCCTCCTGGCTTGTGTCTGCTTCTGGTGATAGGGGGAGGGTCGCCACCCGGGGGCTCTGGGGATGGTATCTTGTCTTTGTCCGGCAAGCATCAGTGACCACAGAGTCCGGCCAGTTGTACAATGGGAGTTCCTCTGTGTTCCCGTAGGAATCTATGAAGACTGTGCTTTGGGTCAATGGTTTCTAAGATGGCGATTTTAAGGGCCTTATTGAGAATGCTCTCCGTTGGCTTGAGGCCACTGTGGTGTGATTCTTCGATGCCTAATGCCCAAATGCCTCATCATGTCCTGATAGTCATTCCCTTGGAATGGGGGGTCCATTGTCAGTCTTGACTCCTCCGGGAGACCAAACATGGCAAAGATCCTTTCATGAGCTGGACCCACATGTGTGAAAGCAGTGGACGCAATGACCTCCTCAATTGGATATTTAGAATACCCATCTATGATTGCCTGGTGGTCCTGCCGTTTGGAAAACTTCCAAAGTCTAAGCTGACTTGCGTCCATGGGTTTGTACAGGTTTCTTCTGTAAGGATTGGGGCGGGCACCTCCGGGGTGGCCGGTAGCTGACAGGCTGGGCATTGTTACACACATTGGTCCACTCCCTCTTCAAGTCCAGGGAACCACACTTCTCCCTCTTGCACACTTTCATTTTTGTCATCCCATGATGCCCTCCGTGTGCTAGCAGGATCACGTGATCTTGTAGTTGCCGTGGTATCACTAAACGGTGACCCCGGAGAAGAAGACCCTCAGATGAGGCGCTTTACTCATTCCGGACTCTCTATATTTTCATTAAACGTTCCCGTTCGGCTGTGGTCCAGTTGTCTGTATTCTGGGGAAAATAGTGCCATGAGCCATCTTCCAGTGCTTGCTTCACTCGTAGCAACACTTTATCTTCCAGGACAGCTTCGGTAATCTCCATTGTGTTGAGTGTTTTGGGACAACTCCTCTGAGAGAGTGCGTGGACATGTGCCTCCGTGTCCGCTTTGTCTTGATTGGGGATTTGAGCCTGCTCCGGAAGGTGCCTGGATAGCAAGTACGTGGGGTTCTTGGCCCCAGGTTGGTATACTACTTTCATAGAATAATGTTGCAGCTGAATTGCCCATCTTTGAATCTGTGGAGACGGATGTGGTGTGCTCCCCTTGAACAGGGGGACAGGTGGCTGATGATCTGTGACCACCCGCAAAGGTCTCCCTTGGAGGTACAGGTGGAAGTGACCACATGCCCGTTTAATTGCCAGTGCCTCCCTCTTGGTCTGGGAGTAGCGCTGTTCGGTCAAGGTTAACGCCTTGCTGGCATATGGTAGGGGAGCCCACCGGCCTGGCTCACTTTCTTGGGCCAGGACTGCCCGAGGTCTACCCGGCTCGCGTCAACCATCAGTTCGGTCTTTTTCATGGGGTCGAAGTATGCCATAGTAGTGTCACACAGAAGAGCCTTCTTGAGTGCTTGGAACGCTTCTTCTTTCCGGCTCCCCCATACCCACGGTGCATTCTTTTTCGTGAGGGCTTGGAATGGCTCTGACAGCGTGGCCAACCTTGGGATGAATCTGCCACAATATGTTGCCATTCCCAGAAAACTCTGCACTTCAGTCACAGTTTTCGGGGTGGAAGCTTTCCTGATAGTGCTGGACTTTCGGGGGTCTGCTTGGATACCTTCCTGGTTAAATACGTATCCAAAGAATTGAATCACCGTTTGAAAGAAAACACAGTTGTCTCTACGGAGGGTGAGTCCAGGTTCCGACAGCCGTTGGAGGGTGTCTTTCACATGCCGATGGTGATCTTCGGCCGTCGTGGAGTATATTAGTATGTCGTCACTTACGTTCATGACGCCTTGTAGTCCAGATAGGGTTTGGCGAATGGCGTCCTGGAATACCTCCGCTGCCTATGATGCGTCGAGAACATGGTGATGTATCTGCTCTCCTCAAACAGCCTGAGTTGGTGATATCCGGCGTTTAAGTCTAATTTGGAGAACCACTTGGATCCGTTTAAATCGGCTATGATGTCATCTATGGTGGGTGTAATGTGTCTTTCTTGCTTGATGGCCTGGTTGGGCAATCTCAAGTCGATGCAGAGGGGAATTTTTCCAGCTTGCTTCGGCTTCTCCGCGATCACCATGGGCGATACCCAAGGAGTGGTGTCAGACACTCTTTTGATGACTCCTTGTTCTTCGAGGCTGGTCAGATCTTGTTCAACTAATGGCCTTAGGTGAAACGGTATCCGCCGGTATCCGCCGGTGTCGTAAGGCAATCATGGCCTTATCAATATGCAACTTGATTGGAGGGGCTTTGAGGCACCCAAGGCCTGTGGATAGTTCAGAAAATTCTTTTAGCAGCTCATCAATTTGGCAAGTCCGTATGCTTTTTGCAAACATGACCAGCCCTAACTCCTCTGCCGCTTGACTGCCAAGAAGCATGCCCGCCTCCCTGTTGACTACATGGAATGTGGTATTTTTTGTTCTACCCTCCACCTGCACTGTCACTGTCATGCGTCCCTTTAGAGGCTATGGCATGCGACTTCTGTAAATAAATATATTGGTGTTTGAAGGGGTCAATGGTGGATGGGGCTGGAGGCAGCGATATTGTTGTACGCCCATCACATTTACTGAGGCTCCTGTGTCTATGAGGGCCTTGACAGGGGACCCTGCTACTTCAATCATGCAAGTAGGCTGAGGCCACCAGTGCCTCTTCAAGTCATTTGTAAAGGTTATTAAAAACATTTCTTCTTCCTCATCTTCCCCGGTAGAGGAGTCCTCTAGGGTATGATGCGACGCTGGGTAGTATGCACCTCGTGCCACATGGTCATCAAGCGATAGTTGTTTGACCGCCATGGTGGGCGGGCGCCTCCCTCTCACTCCTCCTTTGCAGACTGCTGCTAAATGATTCGGTTTTCCGCAGTTGGAGCATGTCTTCCCTTGAGCCTGACAGTCTCTCTGGTTGTGTTCTTCTCTCCCATAGTAATCGCACCGTCCTTCTGGCTTAGCGGGGGCATACGATCTAGGTTTTCTCCTCGTTTGTAACAACTGCACCGCGTCCGCACATTCTGTTTTGACCACTGGGGTTTTCTCTGGCATGTGTGACATTGCCATGTCCATCTCAGCTGCTCTCTCCGCAGATAAATCATGGGACCGTGCCATGATTAAGGTCTCATCCAGACTGATGTTTGGTTGTCTCAGTGTTAGTCCTCTCAGTGTTTTGTTCCTGCACCCCTGTATAGTTTGCGCGCGTACCTCTTTCTGTTGATCATCTTCGGTGCATGTGCTTGCTAGTTCCCAGAGGCGAGCGTAAAACTGGTCGATGGATTCACCTTCTCTCTGTCTCGCCTGTTATAGCTTGAACCTTTCGAAGTCCGGGTTCAGCTGCGGATTGAAGTGCGCATTCAGGGCCCTCACCACTGTGTCGTGGTCGTCACGGGCACTTGTGTTCAGAAGATGTCTAAAAAGTGTGTATATTTCATCACCCACGAAGTGTAGGAGCAACTACCTCTTGCCTGCGCCATCCTTCTCACGGGTGGCCACAAAGTAGTTCTCCAGGCACCCGACCCATACCTTCCATCTAGGTGAAGCTGTGGCGGGATCCGCAAGCTCACTGAATGGCGGGAGTGCGCCTGTCATTGTGTGCTGTGGTGGTTGATGTCATGGCTGGTTCATCTGCCATGATGATCGTGCTATAGTGTTTGTTATCTCAGGCTCACCACTCTCAGCACTTTGCGCTGTGGTGCTCCTTTTATGGTCACGTTATGGTCTGGCACAGATTGTTGGCGTCTCCCATGGGTGCAGTACCTATGATGTGTCCCTTGGGGCATCTCCTTGAAGTGTGCAGGAATGAGATACCTCTTTTACCTCTTTCCATTGGTGTTGGTGTGTCACTCTGGCTTAGGGCTTGGCATGCCCTTTTAGTCCTTCCAGTCTTATGTGCGCAGCTAGTGGTGTCCCCAACTGATGACCTGTGTCCTAACTCGAGGCATGCATTGTCAGACAGCTCTCATCAGGCACAAAACACGTGGGTGTAGAGGCCACCCTCGTCACCAGTGTAGAGTCGCGCACTTCTGGCCAAGCGCGGCGCTTCAAATAAACTGGAGGCACACACACCGCTGCCGTAACCTGGAGTTGCGGGGGAAAACCTTCTTCAATGCTCCACTTTATTATTTATATCCCTCTCATTTCCCGGAACCCGTCCTCCCCCTTCCGGGTCGGTGTCACTGGTGACCGGTCCCAAAACAACTAGACTGTCACAGGACACTACAAGCATCAATCAATAATATTTCAAAAGTATGAACACTGTGCACTACATTTTCTGTGTGGCATTTATTTGGAAGGTGCTTATTATCATGAAATTGAGATTATTTTTATTCCTTATTATGATTGTAGTCCAGAGTTCAATGTTCAAATCACACTTACTGATGTCCAGCTGCCGATTTTGGAACTGGGGAACCAGGTTCGAGTCCCGGACCTGGCTAAAAATACTATGATCCTGACAAAAAAACAGAAGCTGGTATATAAAACTGCACAGAATATCCCGGTGTCTATTTGTAAACCAATATCATTTGGTTGTTACACAGAAAATGTGTCCAGAGGCTTGTATGGCTATTTTGAGAATGCATTCCCTATCTGTTCATTTGTTCTCCCGCGGCCTTCTTAGCAGCGCTGTTTGTGGTTCAATGAAACTGAAATCCATAGTGTATTATTCCTGTTTTCAAGCAGACAGGCCTTATTTTATGGTCCCGTGCCAACAGCTGTACTCTTGTTGTCATTGCTCGTCTTTCTAAGTTGAATCGTGTAATGGGAAACCGGCAAGGTGGCAATGTGGGAGCCTAGCTTTTAAAAGCTAGTTCGTTACCTAATACAAGAATACTGATAATATGTACTCCTCTGAAGACATGAAGCAAGATCTCGGCATCAGTTCTGCTGCCTTTGATTTTAATTGGAATCACACATGGGTGTAAGGACTGAACTGCATAACCAGCTGCGCAGAAATAAAGAGTGCATAGGGATGCCCTCAATGGTATACTGGCTCTTTCACGTATGTTGGGTTTAAACAAAGTTTCTGAAATCAGTTTTCAAAATTGATGAAGTTTGACAAAGCTATGTTTTTTCAACCTAAGGGAGGGAAAACAAAAACGGTCCGATTCAAAAGGCATATTCTGTCGAAATCATGTTGTTGTAAACATGTTTACAGCTGAAAATGGATTGATTTATGTCTGGAAGTCACGGAAGGATTCCTGACACGCTTAAATGGTTTTCCTCCTCGGCATTCTCCAACACAAGTGAATAGAAATCTGCAGTAGTAAACCTCGTGCAAGGAATGGATGGGCAGTGGGCAGAGCAAGCCATGATTTGTTTAAAAGTTTATGATCACCGACAAACTGCTGACTTTGTGGTAAGTTAAAAACTCCAATCTGACCATTTTCTGCCCTTGAAAAGGTCAGTGTTTCACTCCAACAAAGAACTCCGTGTTGGGATGTAAAAGTCCTCTGCTTGGTAATGGATGTGCACTACTGCGCTGAGTTCCCCACTGTTCTGATGTCGGGATCCCTAATTCTGACTTTTGTTGTCATAGGCAAACACGGATCATGCTTATGTGTCACAACATAGTCCTGTCTCATGGATTGCGGTCTTGTTAGGCCTACAGGCTCATCCACTTTTAAAGTTCCACTGCTGTGTGCGTAACTCGCCCTTGACTACATCAGTTTGTTGTGCAGTACTGCGCAGCGCAGGAGTGGTGTTATGCACTGGGTGTGTGTGCCTGGGAAGGGTACAATACAGGGATAATGCAGTACTGAGCAGTGAGTGCATGGCCTGGGTATATATTTGCCTAGGAGTGGTACCCTATATGGAGGATGTAGTGCTATGCAGTGCATGGTGGTAAAATGTATATGCTGGATATATGTGAGCCTATGAGTGGTACAGTACACGTAGGATGCAGTGCTGTGCAGTGTGCGCAAATTAAATGTATGTGGTGGGAGCATGTGTGCCTGTGAGTAGTACAGTACAAGGAGGATACAGTGCTGTGCAGTGTGTGTAGGTTTTATACATGCATTGGGTGTCTGTGTGCCTGTGGATGGTACAATACATGGACGGCCCTGGGTTCCATTTGGGAAGACCCAGACTTGCATGGTAAAACATGGAGTGAAGGTAGAGAAATTCCACCAGACACATGTATATTGCTGCATCCTTATAAGCTCAGTGGGGCACACTGGAAAGGAGAGAAGTAGACTTCCCCTGTACACTTCAAAGAATGGTCTTTGATTTAGTGGGAACTCACACGGAAGGGGCCTGGGCCTAGCTCAGGAAGGAGAAGGGGCTGATAAGAAAATCTTTAACAGTAGGTCTGGGGACCCTGGGCTAATCTTTTGATGCTCATATCACTATGTCAGACTTCTAGGTTCCTCTCTCAAGGGGATGATGGAGCAGAGGAGTAGGTACTTCAAAAGAAGCAGAACCAAATATAAAACTTCAAAGACTCAGACTCTAAACCACATTTGGTGGTTCATTAGAAAAGGGATTTAGACCCCAAAAACTGTTATCTGTAGGCAGGCTGTGTGCGGAGGAGAAGCTCTGTACGGCTTCACCCAGGCAATACAAGACCACCTGCCCTGGTGCTGCAGCACCAGCGCCTGCATGTTTGGCAAGACCAATGTGTCCTGTGAGCAAGAGGAGAGTGTTGGAGGGAGCGTGATCCAGTGGGGAGTCCTGTTAAGTGGATTCCCTGTGTGAGATGTAAAGAAATGGCTGCTGCACTGTTCGAGCTGTTGCCCATGATCAGGACAAAGTCACCGAGCCCGGTATGCCAGGAGAGGGCCGCTGCGAATCGAACTGTGTGTTGTGCTGCACCGATCACACCTGAGCCTGTGTGTAGTGCCGATTTGGTGATCTAGAATGCCAAGAGGGGCTTCCGTGAAGAAGACTGCTGTGCGGTAAGGGCCCTATTTCTATTTGGTGGCGAGTGACAACCCTGTAAGCCAGGAGTGGCCATCTTGTAAAAGGACTGCTGTGCTGTAAGTGTCATAGCCTTGTGCGATATCGGTCTTCGACCCCATATGCCAGGAGGGGTCGGCATGAAGGATTTCACCGTGCTGATTGGACAGGAGCCCGTGTGCTGTGAGATACAGTGACCCATATGCCAGAGGGGGTCACTGGGAGCATCAAGTACTGCAACCTAATCTGCCCTCTTCTGCCGGAGAAGTGAGGATCCCATTGGAGGACCTACATACCATCACCCCCTTGAGGGACTCAAGACAGGATTGTTGCCAACCAACCCCACACTGGGAGAGGAGCAGGACACTTACCTTGCTGGAAGAACTTCACAGAACCTCTGGTTGCTTCAGGAGCGTGACAATGAGTTGAAGTCTCTGTACCAGCTGAGTGTAGCCACCTGGGCGAAGTGCGTCTGACTCAGTTAAACTCAGCTTTAGCCACTGCGAGCCCCCATCGATGCAGTGTTCTCAGGAACTCCAGAAGCTTCATGCTTGCCAGCGTGGCTAAGACAGGTTTCAGGCCTGTTAGCCCTGGGGAGACTTGTTGCTATTAGTGCTACGGCTCTGGAACACTTTTGACCTTGACTTAGGGTCAAGTGGACTCTTGAGATTTGGACTGCTTGTGGGGCATACCCTGGATGTTACTAATAGTGAATGGGGAATAACCACTATCACTAATGTGAGGAGAGAGTGCGATAGAGAATCACCACAGAAACACTGGAGCCCCAACTTCAGGGGGAATTGTGTGATTGTTTGTGAATGTTGTTTCTTTTCTTTGTGTGAGAAGAGGTAGAAATAAAATACTAACATTTTCATAAAAGTGAGTATTTGAACGGATAATGTTTTATTGCTGCAGCTATGCACATTGTGAGTTGTGTTCACTATCCTGTATCCATGCTGCTCCCAGAGGGAGCCTTGGACTGCTTGTACCATGAAACCCTGAGATTCAAGAGCAGAGGGGGTTCTTGACACAGTTACTCAGAACCTATAGGAAGTCCGGCCCCAGGACATCAAGAGCAAAAGGTCTGAACCCACATGGGTAAGCCCAGTAACTCCTGTTTGCTCTGTGGCCCTCTGAAAGGGGTCCTGACACTTCTCTTCCAAGTAGGGAAGGGGAATGGATATCCCTTAGATGTGGCAGGCTGTAGAGGGAAGGGGTTCACGAGAGATAAACATGTTTTCTCTGTAGAGAAAAGAAAGAAAATGGAAACCAACTGGTCATTTGCACAGCAGTCTGCATTTCCCCATTCTCCACAATGAAAAATTAAGAGTATGGGATAAACTTTACATGACATTTCCAGAAGTACATCTGGAAATCTGTGCATGACGCAGCTTTTCGAAGCATACTACTGTGCATGTGTAGTCTCAAAATATGTACCTATTCATAGGAGTACTTCTAAAGATTCACTACTTTTCTTTGTAGTCAGGCCCATAAAGTTTTTAGTAAAAATTGAGTTTTATTGCCATGGCAGGAGGCCATGTAATAGGAACTAGGTAACACAAAATCTTCTGAAATATTGCTGACTGCCTTTCAGATGTTGGTGATTATGATCACAAAATTAGGATTTATATCTGAAGCATTAAATCACCAAAGAGAACAGGAAACCACATAGCAGCCAAATGAAAACCCACATAGCAGCCAGAGCCACCATACAAGCAAATGTAAAATTTGACAGTGCTTTCCTTCCTATTTTGGAGGAAACTCATTTTATAAGTTAAAATGACTTGTGACTTCAGAAGAGCAGTCATGAGATTGCCTAAAGTCATTTATGCAATTTTGGCACTTCAAGAGTGTTCACACTATTGAAGGGTTTTTATCAACCATAAATTTAAAAGTTCCCTTAATCAGACAAAACATCCTCTGTCACCCCACCGCCTACAAAAAGATCGTGATACAAGCACCTATGCAACTTCTACTTAGCATCTCAAAAGTAGATGGAAACTCATCTATTCATAAAGTCAATCAAGGGTTGAAAATAGTGCAGTAGGGAGACCCACACATTTGACAACCCAAAATAAAACTGCTAAAAAAACCCATGCAGGGGACTATAATAGCCCACCACCAAGCCAACTTGAATACAACACACCATGGACATCAATTCACCAAAATGACAGGGTTAGCACCAGTGATATCACACACCCTTTGAACTTTATGACATCACAGAAAGTGACCTTTGACCATGAATCTTCCCAGGAAGTGATGTCTAATGGCCTTAATTCTCATGACACTACAATAATTCACATCACTTAAATTCCATAATAACTGCATGGTTAATGTAATTACACAACAGAGAGCGATGTCTGTTTTAGGTGCAACCTGTATTAGGGTGCTGACATGACCTTAGACAGTAGTGGGGAGTAATATTTGCCCTGAACTGTAGCAAGTGAAGCAAGTGAGCCAGTCCGCTACTGAGGAAGTCCAGGAGGGCTCTCACCCTGCCCTTGAGAACATGTAGAACACAAATTGAGTCAAATATTCAATTTTAGTGCACAATTTTCACATAACTCTGTTAGAAAGAGATACACTCAGAAAGGGCAGTTATTAAATATTCAAGTTTTCTCATCGTGTGTCAATGAATTATTATCAAAGGGTGCTATGGATACCAGAAATGTCAAAATTACCTCCATTGAGCCAGGGCCAACGTTTTATCATGGGTGCGCACATATGCCACGACTGCCTAGTTATGTCAAAATTTACATACAATGTTGCAGTGCCAGAATCTTGCTAATAGTGTCCTCAATACACAATATATGACCCTTATGTCAAAATGTACCTATATCACCAGCATTTTGCCATGAGTGCCACATTGCGAAGAATTTCCTCAAGTTTGCCAGTGGTAGCATTTTTCCACTAGTGCCACATTCATCAAGTTTTCTCTTGTACTCCAGTTCTAGTATTTTACCATGGGTGCCCATTAGGCAAAAAATACCTCCAGTTTCCCAGTGGCATTACTTTTTTACAGTTGCTTGTCGTGCTTAGAATTGCATCCAGCATGATATCTCCACTACTTTGCCATGGGTTTTTCTAAGCCACGTATTACCTTCAGTATGCCAGGGCTAATAGCAGGCTCACAACCATAAAACCACATTCTCAATTATATTAACTCACTCACACTCATTCTAAATCACATTTTTTTCACTCACCAATGGAGTCTCACTCACTTGCACGTACATATTCATTCTCACTCACACTCACCTGCACTCATTCTTACTCTCACTCCCTCATTTTCACTCAGTCACACTTATTCCTACTCTGACTGATTCAGTCACAGACACTAAGGGCCTGATTTAGATCTTGGTGGAGGGGAATACTCCATCACAAACATGATGGATATCCTGTCTGTCGTATTACAATCCCATTATATCCTACAGAGATCGTGATATGGCGTCTGGATATCCGTCACATTTGTGACAGAGTATTCCATTCGCCGAGATCTAAATCAGGCCCTAAGTCTCACTCACATTCACTTTTATTTACTCTCACTTACTCTCATTCCAACTCATTCTTGCTCACAGCAACACTCAGTTACTGATTCCCACTTACGCTCTTTAACAGTTCCTCACTCATTCTTACACATTCATTCTCTTCCACACTCACTCCTTTGTAGTAACATACTTTCTCCCACACATTCTCACTCACTCTGACTTACGTATACTTACTGCTGCCTATTTTCAGTCTTTCTTACTCACTACGTGTCACTGACTCACTCACTTTCACTCACATACAAACACATGCTCACAAATACATGTATATACACATGCTCTGTAGCTCACACAAACAATCTCTCATCCACAAGCACACACACCACATACATTTAAAACCTTTTTTACTAGCCTCAGCTACTACTAAAGGTCCTATTGCAGCTCCTGGTCTTCCATGTTTATTACACTAATAGTGAATAATAGACAAGTACTCACTAGTACAAAACAAGAACGGAGGAGCACCGAAACTCTCGAGCTATCTCTGTGCCCTTGGCACTTATTTTGCTTCCCAAGGTTTCCCAAGGGGTAGGCCTGGGGTGGCAGCTGCAATCCTGGCGTCCCCTAAAGGATGGCATTGTGACATATGAATTCATGAAACACATGGAAAGCAACCCCTTATCTACACCATGCTATGTAGACGTCCCTATGCCTTTGGTTTTCAGCACTATAGATAATGAAAATGTAAATATAGTGTATACAAAACGATCCAAACAGAAGATCACTCTATAAAGAGATTAGAAAAGCAGAGCACATGAGAAAGCACAGTCTCCTGCATAAATGTGATAGGACAGGGAGGAAGGGAAGTGTGACTTTTCAAATTGTAGATAGTCTAGAAGCAAACAGCGCAAGGGTAATAATGATGCTTCCAACATTTGCAGTGATTCTGAAGTGGTTGTAGGGGCAAATGTTCTTCGGGACTTCCAGTGGGAGCAGTGCTTACGTTGTAAAAAGCCTAAGTGGAGGAATCCTGTAGCTGGCAATGCTGAATGGTGGTGTTCTTGAATACTAAGGCTATCTAGTCTTGATTCCGTCTTTTTCTCTTTTTTCCACCACCATCCAGTCCCTTTATCTCACTCATGCCGACTCTTTGTCATCCTTTCTTGCTTCCATTGCCCCTTTCAGCCCACCTTTCGCTTCCTATTTCTTTCCTCCTTTGCTGCCTTTCTCACATTTTACTCTGGGTTCCCATCACCTGGAAGCCTTTGTAGAGATGAAGCAGCAAGTGGCACAACGTGTTAAACGAGGGTCGGTTTGAAACCAGAAGAAAGGTGTATTCTTAAGGGTGATGATGTTCTGATGAAAAATGTCTGGGAAGGGTAAGAACCTGAATCTGGAAACAGTGCAAAGGGTTATGACTTAAGGTGGAGCACATGTGTTGACCTGAGGTGTAGAGACAGAGGAAGACAGAAAAAGCTATGGCATAATGTGAATATTTAGGTGGGCAATTTATACTGGGTGCTTGTATGAAGTGAGGTAGCAAGACAGGTGTCTGACCTCCATTTTGTGAGCCTCTGTGCATCTCCCCTGTGTCCTGATACAGCCCAGTGTTCAAGGATTGCAAAAAGACCTAGGTAAGGAGCCCTGCGATTTTTCTGGGTAAATAGTATTATTTGTTCAAAAGTGTTTGTTTCAACTACCTGTGTCTGTTTTACGGTGGACTTTGTGTTTCAGGCAGCCTGGCCTCTTTTAAAGTGGTGTTTTTTTTTAATTTGTTTTTGCCGTGACTGTGTGAATTGCCTTGCTAGTTTGTGGCACCTCCCCCTTCCCCCCCCTTTTTTCTCTTCTAAGTAAAAAGGCTACATACATATTGCAGAGTGTGTTTTTAGTAGACTGTTTTAATCTGTTTCTGTGATTTAAATTGTGTTTAAAAACTGTCTGCCCCACTGTAATTTTGCCTTTAAAAAAGCCCGATTTTAGAGTGCGCGCCCAGCACTATTCCTGTGTTTGTTTCTTAAACAATCTCTCCCTTACCTGGAAAGTAGACTCTGCTAGCTTGGAAGTGTGGATTCAGCCTGTCTGTATCCAAGGAGATTCTGAATAGAGCAGCAATTTTCTTTCCCCCTGACCACAGGGACTGGACTTAGCTGATTGGCTCCCTGAGTCCCTGCTGCACCTGAGACCCGCCCCCCACACCTGCTCTGGCCCCTTAAGTTTGTGGAGGGAAGCCCAAGACAGCCACCTCCATTTTGTGAGCCTCTGTGCATCTCCCCTGTGTCCTGATACAGCCCAGTGTTCAAGGATTGCAAAAAGACCTAGGTAAGGAGCCCTGAGATTTTTCTGGGTAAATAGTATTATTTGTTCAAAAGTGTTTGTTTCAGCTACCTGTGTCTGTTTTACTGTGGACTCTCTGTGTTTCAGGCAGCCTGGCCTCTTTTAAAGTGGTGTTTTTTTAAATGTGTTTTTGCAGTGACTGTGTGAATTGCCTTGCTAGTTTGTGGCACACCCCCCCCCACCTTTTCTCTTCTAAGTAAAAAGGCTACATACATCTTGCAGAGTGTGTTTTTAGGAGACTGTTTTAATCTGTTTCTGTGATTTAAATTGTGCTTAAAAACTGTCTGCCCCCCTGTAATTTTGCCTTTAAAAAAGCCCGATTTTAGAGTGCGCGTGTAGGAGGCTGGACTGGCTTGTAGTGAGTACCTAGGGGTACTTGCACCTTGCACCAGGCCCAGTTATCCCCTATTAGTGTATAGGGTGTCTAGCAGCATAGGCTGATAGATAATGGTAGCATAGCAGAGCAGCTTAGGCTGAACTAGGAGACGAGTGAAGCTCCTACAGTACCACTTAGTGTCATATGCACAATATCATAAGAAAACACAATACACAGATATACTAAAAATAAAGGTACTTTATTTTTATGACAATATGCCAAAAGTATTTCAGTGAGTACCCTCAGTATGAGGATAGCAAATATACACAATATATATGTACACAATACCAAAATATGCAGTAATAGTATTAGAAAACAGTGCAAACAATGTATAGTTACAATAGGATGCAATGGAGACACATAGGGATAGGGGCAACACAAACCATATACTCCAAAAGTGGAATGCGAACCACGAATGGACCCCAAACCTATGTGACCTCGTAGAGGGTCGCTGGGACTATTAGAAAATAGTAAGGGTTAGAAAAATAGCCCACCCCAAGACCCTGAAAAGTGAGTGCAAAGTGCACTAAAGTTCCCCAAAGGACATAGAAGTCGTGCTAGGGGAATTCTGCAGGAAAGACACAAACCAACAATGCAACAACGATGGATTTCCAGTCGAGGGTACCTGTGGAACAAGGGGACCAAGTCCAAAAGTCACAAGCAAGTCGGAGATGGGCAGATGCCCAGGAAATGCCAGCTGTGGGTGCAAAGGAGCTGCTACTGGACAGTAGAAGCATAGGTTTCTGCAAGAACGACAAGGGCTAGAGACTTCCCCTCTGGAGGACGAATCCATCACGCCGTGGAGAGTCGTGCAGAAGTGTTTTCCTGCCGAAAGACCGCCAACAAGCCTTGCTAGCTGCAAATTGTGCGGTAAGGGTTTTTGGATGCTGCTGTGGCCCAGGAGGGACCAGGATGTCGCAAATTGCGTCAGGGGACAGAGGAGACGTCGAGCAAGACAACGAGCCCTCTCAGCAGCAGGTAGCACCCAGAGAAGTGCCAGAAACAGGCACTATGAGGATGCGTGAAATGGTGCTCACACGAAGTCGCACAAAAGAGTCCCACGTCGCCGGAGAACAACTTAGGAGGTCGTGCAAAGCAGGTTAGAGTGCCGTGGACCCAGGCTGGACTGTGCACAAAGGATTTCCGCCGGAAGTGCACGGAGGCCGGAGTAGCTGCAAAAGTCGCGGTTTCCAACAATGCAGTCTGGCGTGGGGAGCCAAGGACTTACCTCCACCAAACTTGGACTGAAGAGTCACTGGACTGTGGGAGTCACTTGGACAGAGTTGCTGAATTCAATGGACCTCGCTCATCGTGCTGAGAGAAGACCCAAGGTACCGGTGATGCAGTTCTTTGGTGCCTGCGGTTGCAGGGGGACGATTCCGTCGACCCACGGGAGATTTCTTCGGAGCTTCTAGTGCAGAGAGGAGGCAGACTACCCCCACAGCATGCACCACCAGGAAAACTGTCGAGAAGGCGGCAGGATCAGCGTTATAGAGTTGCAGTAGTCGTCTTTGCTACTATGTTGCAGTTTTGCAGGCTTCCAGCGCGGTCAGCAGTCGATTCCTTGGCAGAAGGTGAAGAGAGAGATGCAGAGGAACTCGGATGAGCTCTTGCATTCGTTATCTAAGGAATCCCAAGAGACAGAGACCCTAAATAGCCAGAAAAGAGGGTTTGGCTACCTAGGAGAGAGGATAGGCTAGCAACACCTGAAGGAGCCTATCAGAAGGAGTCTCTGACGTCACCTGATGGCACTGGCCACTCAGAGCAGTCCAGTGTGCCAGCAGCACCTCTGTTTCCAAGATGGCAGAGGTCTGGAGCACACTGGAGGAGCTCTGGGCACCTCCCAGGGGAGGTACAGGTCAGGGGAGTGGTCACTCCCCTTCCCTTTGTCCAGTTTCGCGCCAGAGAAGGGCTAAGGGGTCCCTGAACCGGTGTAGACTGGCTTATGCAGAAATGGGCACCAAATGTGCCCATGAAAGCAT
This sequence comes from Pleurodeles waltl, assembly GCF_031143425.1. Lineage (NCBI taxonomy): Eukaryota > Metazoa > Chordata > Amphibia > Caudata > Salamandridae > Pleurodeles > Pleurodeles waltl. Next base: position 194,791,079 of record NC_090437.1, read on the forward strand.
TTCCAGAGGCTGGGGGAGGCTACTCCTCCCCTGCCTTCACACCATTTTCCAAAGGGAGAGGGTGTAACACCCTCTCTCAGAGAAAGTCCTTTGTTCTGCCATCCTGGGCCAGGCCTGGCTGGACCCCAGGAGGGCAGATGCCTGTCTGAGGGGTTGGCAGCAGCAGCAGCTGAAGTGAAACCCCGGGAAAGGCAGTTTGGCAGTACCAGGGTCTGTGCTACAGACCACTGGGATCATGGGATTGTGCCAACTATGCCAGGATGGTATAGAGGGGGCAATTCCTTGATCATAGACATGTTACATGGCCATATTCGGAGTTACCATTGTGAAGCTACATATAGGTAGTGACCTATATGTAGTGCACGCGTGTAATGGTGTCCCCGCACTCACAAAGTCCAGGGAATTGGCCCTGAACAATGTGGGGGCACCTTGGCTAGTGCCAGGGTGCCCTCACACTAAGTAACTTAGCACCCAACCTTTACCAGGTAAAGGTTAGACATATAGGTGACTTATAAGTTACTTAAGTGCAGTGTAAAATGGCTGTGAAATAACATGGACGTTATTTCACTCAGGCTGCAGTGGCAGGCCTGTGTAAGAATTGTCAGAGCTCCCTATGGGTGGCAAAAGAAATGCTGCAGCCCATAGGGATCTCCTAGAACCCCAATACCCTGGGTACCTTAGTACCATATACTAGGGAATTATAAGGGTGTTCCAGTAAGCCAATGTAAATTGGTAAAATTGGTCACTAGCCTGTTAGTGACAATTTGAAAGAAATGAGAGAGCATAACCACTGAGGTTCTGATTAGCAGAGCCTCAGTGAGACAGTTAGGCATCACACAGGGAACACATACCTATAAAGCACTGGGGTCCTGACTAGCAGGGTCCCAGTGACACATAACAAACATACTGAAAACATAGGGTTTTCACTATGAGCACTGGGCCCTGGCTGGCAGGATCCCAGTGAGACAGTGAAAACACCCTGACATACACTCACAAACAGGCCTAAAGTGGGGGTAACAATGCTAGAAAGAGGCTACTTTCTCACAGCACGCCCAGCACTATTCCAGTGTTTGTTTCTTAAACAATCTCTCCCTTACCTGGAAAGTAGACTCTGCTAGCTTGGAAGTGTGGATTCAGCCTGTCTGTATCCAAGGAGATTCTGAATAGAGCAGCAGTTGCCTTTCACCCTGACCACAGGGACTGGACTTAGCTGATTGGCTCCCTGAGTCCCTGCTGCACCTGAGACCCGCCCCCCCACACCTGCTCTGGCCCCTTAAGTTTGTGGAGGGAAGCCCAAGACAGCCACCTCCATTTTGTGAGCCTCCGTGCATCTCCCCTGTGTCCTGATACAGCCCAGTGTTCAAGGATTGCAAAAAGACCTAGGTAAGGAGCCCTGAGATTTTTCTGGGTAAATAGTATTATTTGTTCAAAAGTGTTTGCTTCAGCTACCTGTGTCTGTTTTACTGTGAACTCTCTGTGTTTCAGGCAGCCTGGCCTCTTTTAAAGTGGTGTTTTTTTAAATTTGTTTTTGCAGTGACTGTGTGAATTGCCTTGCTAGTTTGTGGCACACACACCCTCCCCTCCCCTTTTTTCTCTTCTAAGTAAAAAGGCTACATACATCTTGCAGAGTGTGTTTTTAGGAGACTGTTTTAATCTGTTTCTGTGATTTAAATTGTGCTTAAAAACTGTCTGCCCCCCTGTAATTTTGCCTTTAAAAAAGCCCGATTTTAGAGTGCGCGCCCAGCACTATTCCTGTGTTTGTTTCTTAAACAATCTCTCCCTTACCTGGAAAGTAGACTCTGCTAGCTTGGAAGTGTGGATTCAGCCTGTCTGTATCCAAGGAGATTCTGAATAGAGCAGCAGTTGCCTTTCCCCCTGACCACAGGGACTGGACTTAGCTGATTGGCTCCCTGAGTCTCTGCTGCACCTGAGACCCATCCCCCCACACCTGCTCTGGCCCCTTAAGTTTGTGGAGGGAAGCCCAAGACAGCCACCTCCATTTTGTGAGCCTCTGTGCATCCCCCCTGTGTCCTGATACAGCCCAGTGTTCAAGGATTGCAAAAAGACCTAGGTAAGGAGCCCTGAGATTGTTCTGGGTAAATAGTATTATTTGTTCAAAAGTGTTTGTTTCAGCTACCTGTGTCTGTTTTACTGTGGACTCTCTGTGTTTCAGGCAGCCTGGCCTCTTTTAAAGTGGTGTTTTTTTTATTTATTTTTGCAGCAACTGTGTGAATTGCCTTGCTAGTTTGTGGCACCCCCCCATTACCCCCCTTTTTTCTCTTCTAAGTAAAAAGGCTACATACATCTTGCAGAGTGTGTTTTTAGGAGACTGTTTTAATCTGTTTCTGTGATTTAAATTGTGCTTAAAAACTGTCTGCCCCCCTGTAATTTTGCCTTTAAAAAAGCCCGATTTTAGAGTGCGTGCCCAGCACTATTCCAGTGTTTGTTTCTTAAACAATCTCTCCCTTACCTGGAAAGTAGACTCTGCTAGCTTGGAAGTGTGGATTCAGCCTGTCTGTATCCAAGGAGATTCTGAATAGAGCAGCAGTTGCCTTTCCCCCTGACCACAGGGACTGGACTTCGCTGATTGGCTCCCTGAGTCCCTGCTGCACCTGAGACCCTCCCCCCACACCTGCTCTGGCCCCTTAAGTTTGTGGAGGGATGCCCAAGACAGCCACCTCCATTTTGTGAACCTCTGTGCATCTACCCTGTGTCCTGATACAGCCCAGTGTTCAACAATTGCAAAAAGACCTAGGTAAGGAGCCCTGAGATTTTTCTGGGTAAATAGTATTATTTGTTCAAAAGTGTTTGTTTCAGCTACCTGTGTCTGTTTTACTGTGGACTCTCTGTGTTTCAGGCAGCCTGGCCTCTTTTAAAGTGGTGTTTTTAAAAAAAAACAAATTGCCGTGACTGTGGGAATTGCCTTGCTGGTTTGTGGCCCCCCCCCCCCCATTTTTTCTCTTCTAAGTAAAAAGGCTACATACATCTTGCAGAGTGTGTTTTTAGGAGACTGTTTTAATCTGTTTCTGTGATTTAAATTGTGCTTAAAAACTATCTGCCCCCCCCTGTAATTTTGCCTTTAAAAAAGCCCGATTTTAGAGTGCGCGCCCAGCACTATTCCAGTGTTTGTTTCTTAAACAATCTCTCCCTTACCTGGAATGTAGTCTCTGCTAACTTGGAAGTGTGGATTCAGCCTGTCTGTATCCAAGGAGATTCTGAATAGAGTAGCAGTTGCCTTTCTCCCTGACCACAGGGACTGGACTTAGCTGATTGGCTCCCTAAGTCCCTGCTGCACCTGAGACCCGCCCCCCACACCCGCTCTGGCCCCTTAAGTTTGTGGAGGGAAGCCCATGACAGCCACCTCCATTTTGTGAGCCTCTGTGCATCTCCCCTGTGTCCTGATACAGCCCAGTGTTCAAGGATTGCAAAAAGACCTAGGTAAGGAGCCCTGAGATTTTTCTGGGTAAATAGTATTATTTGTTCAAAAGTGTTTGTTTCAGCTACCTGTGTCTGTTTTACTGTGGACTCTCTTTGTTTCAGGCATCCTGGCCTCTTTTAAAGTGGTGTTTTTTTTTATTTGTTTTTGCCGTGACTGTGTGAATTGCCTTGTTAGTTTGTGACACCCCCGTGCCCCCCCCTTTTTTCTCTTCTAAGTAAAAAGGCTACATACATCTTGCAGAGTGTGTTTTTAGGAGACTGTTTTAATCTGTTTCTGTGAT